>NC_057805.1:336330564-336654282 GCF_018294505.1 Triticum aestivum
CCAGAGGCAGCATCTATCGGCTTTAGTTAGCAGCAGTAGCGAAGGAATCGCTCGATCAGGTTCAGCTAACAGTCATCGATCGATCGCTCGGGTTCAGTAACGCGTAGCCTGCACTGCAATCGCTCGGGTTCAGTTAGAGCCCAACGCCTCGCTCGGGTTCAGTTAGAGCCAACGCCTCGCACACACGCGCGTACGTGTACAAGAGAAACGCGCATCGCTCGGCCCCCGACCTCCCACCGTAACCGGGAACTCCCAGAAATTTTCCTCGCCCTCGCTTCTACCACGGTTTTTTCCGTCATGGACGGCCCAAAGAATGTCATGCAGTTGCGTCTCCGGCCCGCCCAGGACGAAAAGCCCATTTTCTGTCATGATTTTTTGTCATAGAAGTAGGAGCCCACTACATCTATGATGATACCGGGTTTTGTCACAATTATCGTCATAGAAGTGTCATATGTATGACAGAAAAAAAAATTCGTTCGGCCCAAAATGTCACGGATGTGTCTTTTTTTTGTAGTGTGACCTGGATGACCAATGGACGTCAGCTGACTGCTACATGGAAGGAGTTCATGGCTTTGCTCAGTATACCTGATGAGGGGCTCAACACGCCCGTTGGAGTTCGCCCTCATGCCAACCCCGAGTCTGCCAACAAGAACAAGCTCATGCAATATTATGTTGAGAAGCTCCTTCCAAGTGGCAAGAAGGCGTGGGTTCTGAACCCTTTCCTTAACATCATGCACCGGATCTTCCGCAACTCTCTCTTCTCACGCATTGGGGACAAGGACAAGGTGCATGCTTATCTTGTGGACATGCTGCTTCTCTGTGAGGGGGCGCGTCTCTCTCAGACTCAGCCATTGGACGTCTCCCACATCATGTGGTGCGAGCTTCGGTTTGCGGTGTTCAACCGTAAGGTTCCCATCTATGGACCTTACCTGTTTCTTTTGATCTCGAAGACGTGGTAGAAGCTATTCCCTCGCGATGAGTTTTTGGCCCCTGACTGGATCCGTCATGACCCCATCAGACTCCGCATCAAGCCCTAGTGGGCTAACACTACTACTCGTGCTGAGGCGGCGGCTGCTAAGATGGTTGTTGATGGGGAGGAGAGTGAGGCGGAGGATGCAGATGAGGACCGCTCTGCTGGGTATGCCCCTCCCTCCACTGAGCCCTCATGGGCTAAGAAGCTGAAGGCCAAGATGAAGGCCTTGTTCTGCATGCAGGCTAAGGGGCAGTACGGGACTCACGTTGCCTCCAAGGAGAGTCGCCGCCGCGATAAGAAGATCATGAGGGTTTTTGGCGAGGAATTCTCCGGCGGCTCCGAGGAGCACATCACTCCAGAGGCTGAGTGGATGGCAAAACAAGGCTACAAGTGGACAGATTCTGAGGAGGAGCCCATCCCCGCTGCCGAGTCTGACGAAGAGCGTGCGAGTGACTACTCCGCTTGAGCCACCACTTGTGTTGTAGGTGTCCTCTCTGCCTTTTTGGCGTCTCGATGCCAAAGGGGGAGAGAGTGTAGGGATTTGCGAGTCGTGTGTCGTGCTTGGTTTGCTTTGCTTGCCTTTGTTTCCGTTGAACCTTGTTTGCTTTGGTTTGGTTTGCGCTTGTGAGACTTATCTATCATATGGTGTAAGACATATGCACTCTATCGCACCTTATTGAGCTTACGATATCTTGTGCTATTTATATTATGCTCATATTTACTATCTTGCTTAGTGTTAGCCTTATCGTTGCAAGATATGCCTTGTCTATAAAATATAGGGGGAGTGTTGATCCTAGTATGTGCGCCGTGCAGTCCAAAGCACTTATCTAGATAGAACACATCTAGGGAGAGCCCGTCTATATTTTAAAGATGTGGGGTTTGCTCATACTCTATTTTTCTCCCTTGTGCAAATCCCGTATTGTCATCAATCCACAAAAAGGGGGAGATTGTAAGGGCATATTTATCCCTAAGGTGTTTTGGTGATTGATGACAATGCTTTTGCGGACTAATCATGTGCCTTGAGTATTTCAGACATTTCATCACTAGGCACAAGACGGTTTGGTGCCCCTCGAAGACTATTGAAGACGGTGTTTCTTTCTACGTTTCTTTTCGGTGGATTTGAGTCGTAGGAAAGCCGTACTATTAAGAGGGGGTCCGCTTTGGAAAGGTTTGGGTGGAATCTTCACGTACACGTCTACTCCGTTTGCGCCTCCTTTCCTTTGGCTCTTTGAAGCATCCTCGTCGTTTCTCGTCTATGCAAATTGTTTGCTGAGCTTGGCCTTCCGGTAGTACCGCTCCCTGAGGCGGTAGTACCGCAGGCCCTTGCGGTAGTACCGAACCCTAGTGCGGTAGTACCGCAAGAGCACACGGTAGTACCGCTCCTCTGGAGCTGTAGTACCGTGGTCCCCAAGCCAGGTGCTGCTGCGGCTACAATAGTAGGGGCGGATGTAATTTTTTACATCCGCGCCCTACGCGGTAGTACCGCGCCCTGTGCGCGGTAGTACCGTGCGCTCTGGCCTGGCTCAGTCACCGTGCGGTAGTACCGCTCCTGCCGTGCAGTACTACCGTGTCGGATTTTTGCATTGACCCCAACTCAGCGGAAGTTGCCACGGATGTATTTTTCTATGTCCGTGCCTTCCCGAAATCTAGAACTTCCCTGCCTTGCGGTAGTACCGCAAGGGGGAGCGGTAGTACCGTGCCAGCGGTTCTACCGCCCTCCGCTTCAGTGCGTTTGGGCTGTCCAGGTTTGTGCTACTCGGGCGGTAGTACCGGGGGGCCCTGCGGTAGTACCGGGGCCCTGGCGCGGTAGTACTGCGCTGCGCAGGCTGGGTTGGTGGATAACGGTTCGATTTGTCCCACCACTATATAAGGGGTGTCTTCTTCTCCGAGTTGACTACCTCTTTCAACCCTAAGCTTCATTGTTGCTCCAAGCTCCATTTTCACCCGATCTCTCTCCCTAGCCAATCAAACTTGTTGATTTTCTAGGGAGTGGTTGAGAAGGCCCCGATCTACACTTCCACCAAGAGAAATTTGATTCCCCCCACTAATCCCTTGCGGATCTTATTACTCTTGGGTGTTTGAGCACCCTAGACGGTTGAGGTCACCGCGGAGCCATAGTCCATTGTGGTGAAGCTTCGTGGTGTCGTTGGGAGCCTCCAATTAAATTGTGGAGATTGTCCCAACCTTGTTTGTAAAGGTTCGGTCGCCGCCTCCAAGGGCACCAATAGTGGAATCACGGCATCTCGCATTGTGTGAGGACGTGAGGAGAATACGGTGGCCCTAGTGGCTTCTTGGGGAGCATTGTGCCTCCACACCGCTCCAACGAAGACGTACTTCCCCTCAAAAGGAAGGAACTTCGGTAACACATCCTCGTCTTCACCGGCTCCACTCTTGGTTATCTCGTGCCTTTACTTGTGCAAACTTATTTGTGTTATATCCCTTGCTTACTTGTGTGATTGTTGTTGTTGCATCATATAGGTTGCTCACCTAGTTGCATATCTAGACAACCTACTTTGATGCAAAGTTTAATTTGGTAAAGAAAAGCTAAAAATTGTTAGTTGCCTATTCACCCCCTCTCTAATCAACTATATCGATCCTTTTAAAAAGCCTCTCCAACGGTTAAATTGTCATAACTTTATGAGAAGATGATCTTCCCGTAAACCTGCGGGAAGTAAAGACCAATTTTACAAGATCCTATAAAGTTATGGTCACTTTACACATACCATTGAATAGGTTATTTTACCTCAACTTTTCATAAACCAAGATTATTTTGGAGATGCTCTAAGTCGACGTGGACTGTCTCGTGGGCTGCAGTACTTCATGTTATAGTGGTGAATGCTCAGTTTTATCAACTAAATTGAACTCTTTATTTTTATCTTACGTAATATTAATCTCATTTGCGCTGCCGTGTGTTAACTGATGTCCTATGGTTTCAGTACCATGGGGACTGAGGCAAATATGCTTGGTTTCATCTAAAAAAAGTACACCTAAAAGCCTGTTCGGTTCCTCTCCGCTCCTCAACTGCACTCCCAAAGCGGACCAGGCTGCAGCTCATTTTCACAGCGGCTAAAACCGAGCTCCACTGCTCCACGGAGTCCAGCGGAGGTTCTTCTCTCCATCCCCCACTCAACCCGGCACTCTCAACACCACCATTGATCATCATCACCCCCATGATGTACAGTGGCACGAGGCAACACCACCAGCCATATGTAGTTCTACTACTACGTACTGTTCAATTTGGATATAATGCAACTAAAAAAATGGATAAAATGACATCACCCTCAGTGGAGGGGGTGTAATACTTGGAGCCACAGTTAACTACTCCACTGAGGGTGAGTAAACAAAACAATCTGTACAAGACCTTTGCACAAACGGTTCTTGCAGGCAACTGTAAATCATCATATCACATGGGAGCTTCAACTGCATCATCAGGAAAAATGGTCCAGCCTTCTTAATCCCGGTCGCTGGACAATCCAATTGCTTGCCACCTCATGCACTGTTTTTCGTGGATAACAAGTTGACATTTGACACTTCAATTTTCTCGTAACACTGGCTTTGCGATTCAGCCGCCACCATTGTTCTCATGCCAAAGGATCGCTTTTCTTGTACACTCAACCTTCAACCGAGGAATTGATAGATCTGCAATATTAACACATCCGGCTAACTCCTATGATTGTTCTTCATGTGTCTGATGAGCATCTCAGTCCCAGGATGTCACGGATAAAGCAATCCAGAGATCATTAGATGTACCACATATATACATCCTATGTGTCTCAATCTGTTCATCTGTACATAACGGAGTTGGGCTCGAATAGTGACCGTTGCTTAGTTTCTCCAGAACTGAGAATACAATCTCTCTTTGTATTGGTTCATGTCCGTTCAAAAGATTTCCCATGCTCAAAACTTTCCTCCATGACTGATTAGCAGTAGGGGGGCGAAACAGGCTTGATACAGCCTCCCTTTCAAGCGTCCCCACCTTTTCCTTAGTAGTGAACTCCTAACATACGAGATTTGGAGGAAATCAGAAATATAACCAATAACCATGGTAATTCACAGAAAAGACAAGGCCAGGTACTGTAAATAACCCATTAACAAATTTCATATGGCTAGAGCAATCGCAGCCAGGCCCCAGCCCACTGCATCAATATATATAAGCATTTTAGTCCTCCAACTTTCTTTCTTGATATTCTAACAGGTGAAAGCTGTAGCTAACAAGGCATTTGGTTCCCGCAAAAAAAAGGCATTTGGTGTGCAGGATATATAGAGTATAAACTAGCAAACCCATAAGGGTTCCAATTTGATCAGGCATATGAACTGGACTGAATATGTGAAGCTCCTGATCTCCTATTCCTTCCCTCAAATCTATGAATGCTGATTTCGTCATTTGAGAGTCACTATGCAATGATAGCAAATGTCGAGAAGAATAGCACTTACCTTTTCATAACAAATACTTTCCAAGCTGGTTCCCATTTTTGGAAGATAGTAATTGAAGTAGTCGGTAAAAATTGATTGAGCCAGTCTTGGAGCATCTATAAGTTTTCGGTGGACCGAAGCAGCAAAAATCAGCAACTTCTCTATATGCTCGAAAACTTGACAAAGTCGCTTCAAATCTCCAGCCAAATCACTTGTGTCAGATTTCCCTGTTAAAATAACCACATAAGTATTCAAGCTGGCAAGAAGTCCCATTATCCCTGAGACCCACTGATAACTGAAGGTTGGCTAGCTTCCAACCTAATCAGTTAGATATTTTATCGGCTAGGGAACTGATAATCCTAGGCAGTTCCTTCATTTAGTAATAATGTCCTGTTTTTATTTGGACTGGTAATTTAGTTATCCAAATAAAATGACACGGGAGTAGAAAAGCTCAATAGATTCAAGTCAGAATAAGCCCTACTAATGTCAGGCCACCCAAATAAAAACAAAATGTAAGTCTACAGTTTATGTACAGTCGTACAACAAGTATTTACCTTGAAGAGATCTTAATGTTGACACCATTGTAGCATATAGTTGATCCATTTTAGTCTTCATTAATTTGAAGCCACCATATGTGGTCTTGTTTAGAATGTCAGCTGATGATTTGAAAGCAGTGCAGACCATTTGCTCAAGGAGCTGCTGTGGCCTCAAAGTTTCAAGGTAATGAACCACCTGCATATCACAAATATGCAAAGCTCTGTCAGAAACTTATAGCTAATTATCTGCAGTTACTTGTAATCACATGTAGCATTATTCCGGTTTAATTTCAAGTAATCCAAAACCAGTAAATTTCAAGATTCCATCTGGCATCTGAACATATGCAACTAATTTCATGATTCTTTATTGTTATATCCAGCATAGACTTTGAAACACAACTACAAGTAATTGTGTTGATCCTTCATAATTGAACACCCACTTTCTGCCATGAACCCCCCTGCTCTAACCTATTTATTAGGTCATGCAGGTGTATATGATGAAGTAATCATACGAACTTAGGATAACAAAGAGCAACCCACCTTTTCTCCTTCTCGAACAGAATCAAGGAGAGATTTCTGTTCAGAGACAGGCAAAGCTGGGGCATCATTCCAAATTTTGCGCCACATATTCCCATGTTCTGACATACGCTGAGAAAGCCTTCCTTTGGGTGGCCAGGTTGGATTACCATCACTTTTGTCCTCACTCACCCAGTCACCAGGTGAATGCCACCGAATAAAATCTTCAAAAGCAGCATCTGGGTTTGCGGCTTTAAAAGCAGACATATCTAAGCATGCAGTAGAGCTTAATTAGTAACAGGTGAAGAAATTCTGCAAGAGGAATCACACATCTTCCAAAAACAATGATCATTATTCGTACAGCACAGGAAGTAAGATAATATTCTTCAAGATAGAAGTAATAATTAGCTATGTCTACATGTACCATTTGAGGAAAGGGGGCATTTTAGATAAACCTTACCGGAAGATAATATATCCCTTTCCAGTTGACCAGATAAACCCTGCAATAGAATAGGAATGGTATGATACATCACACTAATTTTGAGGTAACTAATAAGTACTCCCTCCATCCCATAATATAAGACGTTATTACATCCAATATAATCACATATTGGATGTAATAACGTCTTATATTAGATGGAAATTCAACAAGAGTTGACTAGTAGTGCGGACAATAAAGGTAATCTAAGTTCAAGAACTTACAACAGCATTGCCAAAAGCTTCAGCTGCATGGAGCCTTTCTTCATGCATATCTTCTGTCATCAAAGGTGCATCCTAAGAAACTAGTGGAAAAATAAGGGGGCCGTATGCGCATCTTGATGTTAAATCTGAAGAAGAGTGGTGCTAAGCAGAACCTGAGTATATGGAGCATGCATTTCCTGAAATGTATTTATCAGCATCATTGAAGGGACAACGCCTGCTGATCCTTTACGTATTTTATCAGGTGCCTGTTCGTAAATAGAAATGTTAGCAACAAATCCTTTTTAACTTCAAATATATACCAAGGGCATGGATGCATATTACCATGCTATTTGAAGTCTTTTCTTTATGTGCATCATCAGTATCCTTCTTACGGTTCAATGATTTCTTCCGCTCAATGCATATCGCAAGCTTGCAGGGAGGCAAAATCATGTAAATATGCTGATCTCACGGAAACAGATTGTTTACAAACAAAAAAAGGACCAAGTGTAGCACGGACTCCAGTGTTACAGACTTACAGATCACAATAGAACCATGAAATACAAATACAGCACACTTTAACAAACATGGTTAGCTTTGTTAATTTGATATGAATATAACCCTGTTCATGGAATGCATGGATTTGTGCAATTGAGATTTTGGGAGAAATAAACCAACATTACTCGGTGGTTTATTGGCAGTTTGTCAGAAGGGAAAGAGGTGGCTAAAAGGATGGTGTATTAGTCCACTGTTCACAAACGGCAGTTTGCAAAGCAAGTGATGAAATTATGGGACTCCCTAGAGTTTATATTACTAATCAGAGTAACCAGACAAATAAATATTCCATGTATAACATAAACTCCCACACGATTTCACATAATACCAGTGGACACTGGAAAACATAAGAATGTAACATTTGCTCGGAGACAAAACCTGCTAATTCTCGTATGAGACAAGATGTCATTGAGTAAGAGCTTCAAGGAAATTAGCACAAGTACCATTTGTAGTTTTTGGTGGATTACACAAGAAGAGAGGTCAATGCTAGAAGTGGTTTTCATCCTCGGTAGTCGTTCTGACTCCTCCCAGCACCAACGAATTTCGCGCACAAAATCAATCCATAAGACTGCTATTGCTGCCATAACAAAGTCAATCATTAATATAGTTCATGAAATTGAAACAAGGGCTTTATTGAAAATATTAAGCACAGAACACAAACCACGCATATTGCAGTTGCCAAACCACAATGCATGTAAACAGAACTGAGCAAAGAGAGAATCTGAAGGTGCTCCTTTCAAAGCGCGACCATACTTGTTTTCTGCTTCCACATAATTTGAGTTTCCAACCTCTGAGAAACACCAAAATGTAAGTTAACCAGTTTTTGTCTAAATGAATTAGAAGAAAAGGCTGCAGACATGATAGAAGTAATAAACTCTAGTTTGAGTTTATAGATCTGGCCGAGTGCAGCATTGTGGATTCCTTAAATCAAGATTATATACGACAGGAGAATTTCCTAAGTTTCCCAAAACGAATTATGCTCATTTATATTTTGGTTCATTAAATTAAAGAATCTGTAGACTGGAAAGGAGGGTGTATAAATACCATCATTGAAAAGATCTTTCATAACACGATCAATGACAGATGGTGGAGGCACAGCAACAGAAGATTTTGAATTGTCTTGGCCTGAATTATCTGCTTCCTAACATGACAAATTTAAAATCAGAAAAAAAACGCTACAAAAAGTAATTAGCATCACTTCAAAGGAATTCTGACATGCATGAAGTTCTTAACCTGCAACAAAATCTTCCAAAAATTGTGCCTCTGCTGACGATTCAAATGCATTTACTAGCAGATGTAGCTGGGATGCAAACCCAACAAACTTCCCAATAGAATCATCAACCCTAAAAATGAATGGAAATAAATAAAAGGAATACATTATGAGGTGGAACAATCCATGAAATATGAACAACAATATGATACTTATATCAAGATGATTTTACAAAAAAGGCTTACATGTATGGAGACACCACTGGTTGAAGAAGCCAACTATCAGCATCAAACGACGAAGCATTTTCCACCTCAGCCATCTCAAAGCTCTCTTCAAACATTTTCTCTCCCCAAATGGTTGTCAACTCAAAACCTAATATTTATTGCCAGCATGTGTTATTTATACATATCTTCTACTAAACCAAAACGTGAGATATACTAAAGTAAAATACAGTTGACAGAATACTTTGCACACATATCACTCAACTACTAGCAGGAAAGGAAAAAATTGTGGATATGTATGCTATTATAGTCCATGTCTTTGTGATAACTAAAACTTTTCTCATATCATATTATATGCACATTACTTCTTGTTCCATGGTTGCTTATGATGGTTGATATGATCCTTATAAATACATCCATGGTAAGGTTTGTAGTTCCCGTTATCTTTTCTTGAAAGTAGTTATTATTAACAACATTGCGGGTAAAAGATCTAAGGCTGCAGTTACCTTTAACAGGATCCTCGGCAGAGTACCACTCTGCCCAAGGGCAATCATCATCCCATTGTTTTCTGGGTTGGCTTGCAACTTCACTTTCTGGTATTGACTCGGTAGCTTCAGAATCCAAAGTCTCCTCATGATCATAATCATGTTCAGGAGTTCTGTAGGTAAGCTTCATCGAGAAGTTTACCTTTACCTTTGCTGGAAAATCTGTTGAGGATAGGACCTTCAAACAGAACAATGAAGGTTAGGTATGCAACAAGCAATCCAGGACAATTTTGTGACATTGAGGATTCATAGACAAACATAATTACTGCACAACAGCAACTGTAGTATTTTTAAAATACAAATACTATATACCTAAATAGTTGATCCTGACTAACTCAATTATCCTAACACGCAATTATGCCAACTCACCATGCCACCATGCATGCATGCTCCACTTAATTTAATACTCTCAACATGCAACTATGGCAACTCATCATGCCACTATGCATGGGAAAAGACCCACTTTAACATGCACCATGCATGCTACTCATATTCAATAAATAGTTTACAACTATATAATAATCAAATATAATAAATTATATGCACTTTTGGTTTCAATTCTCATATTGCTAATTCAAATACTAAAGTTTCATACTGCCAACTCACAAAGAAATAAGTGCATCCAATTCCCGCAGCAACGCACGGGGTATCATATCTATTGTTAAGAGTAGATAATGGTTAGCTGGTGTTTTTCGTTTCCTTTACGTGTGTCAACAGTTGTCAGTTGCATGCAACATTGTTTTAGAAAGGCTGTATACTTCTGATGCAGATTTCAAAAGCTTTAGCACATTATGTGATCATGTCTGTGCAAAGTTGCAACAAAAACTCAACGTAGAATACATATGAACATGTTGTGGAAAAAGTCAAAAACACAGGGAAGCATGTGTGTAACTTGCTTCCAAGCTACTACTCAACTCAGTAATGATAAACTTAGTTGAGGAACAGACTAATTCCGGCTGCGATCCGGTAAGGTCTTATGAAAGAATAATAGTAACAAACTGAAAAGAAGACTCACAAACTTTGACAGGAATAGCTCATGTAAACCCTCCAGATGCATGAGTCGTATTGGGACCTGGCTACCAATTCGATCAGCTTCAAATCTTCGAGTAAATACAGTTCCCATGTTTTGAATTCCTATATATGCTTTTCGTGAAGGGTCATGAACAGGTACAAATGCTGGCCAATTGCTAAAATTGAAATTTATGTTAGTAAAAGAAATGGCAGCGGCTATGCTAGTAACTAACAATGGCCTGGCAACACCCTCCACCACTGCAAAGACAACATGTGCCAAATGCAATGTGAATGACTTGATATACCCTCGTATAGATTAAGTTTACTTGTTTCTGCAAGGTAAACTCACTAATCGGAAAGATATAACATGCGAGCAACAAAAGATAGTTGACAGCAAAAGAATAAAACTGAAGCAATTGCTTTGGGAACACAAAGAATAAACCATCACTGCTTATATTCATGTGCTAACCTACTAAACAGTAATACACTACTTTCTCTCCTGGCCATAAATCGAATAAACTATTTTTCTAACACATGATAAACCGAATAAACTATTCACTGCTAGCTTTCATAAATTAGTCAAAAGTCACTAACCTGCCACAATTAGACAATGCAATTGCTACAGAACTCAAAAGCTTAGTTGATTCAGGATCGTCAAGAACAACACCGCTGGCACTCAAGGGGGCAATTATCTGACAGCAATAAAAAAGTATAATTAGTTTATTTAGTATTTATGTAAACTAAACTACATGCATTAACTGGCCTCCACAATGCGGAAGAGCTTGACGGCTTGTTGCAACAATTTCAAAATGCGAG
Source organism: Triticum aestivum (assembly GCF_018294505.1). Classification (NCBI taxonomy): domain Eukaryota; kingdom Viridiplantae; phylum Streptophyta; class Magnoliopsida; order Poales; family Poaceae; genus Triticum; species Triticum aestivum. The sequence continues at coordinate 336,342,039 of NC_057805.1, forward strand.
TGCTACTGCTGATGAACTTAAAATAGAATGATAGTTTCCAGATTTCTATGAGGAACTCGATGCAATTTCTTTACTCGGGAAAGTATCATGTCTGAACCAGGAAACTCGCAAGGTAATTTGATATAATACAAATAAGTACAATGTGAACAGCAATTAATTAATATATCAACAAAGTATCATGGTGGTGGTCAGTATCCATGTATCTGTATGGTATGCAACAAGAGAGTCAAACTGTACCAGAAACTCATCTACTCCAAAGGATAGTTGTGTACTATGTGTATCATCATCCCAGTACGAATATTTGCCTACAGAAAGGTATTTGTAACTGAGTACAAAAATATTCAACAAAAATGTTGTTTTAGAAATAACAGCATAACCTGTTAAGGAGAGTAAGCACGTAAATTTCTCTCACCTTTTGCAGATTTCCTAAAATGATACTCCATACAGTAGACTCTTTTCCCATGCTTCAGTTCACGCTTGACCATGTACAAGTTTTCAAAGGAAGGCACAGTCTCTGCACCTTTTTGCTACAGGAATGCATATAGTTAACAAATCAAAGATACATATACATCACACGGAGCATCAAATAGGGTCCAGGAAGGAGCAATACCATCAAGATCTTTGGGCCATCTGCTAGCCATTGACGACAAATTGCCTCTATCTCGGATATAAACCTAGATGGTTAAGAAACTCATAAGTACGATCATACTTAATTGGCTTTTTGCAGATAACTGCAAATGAGCTAACTAATAATGGGAAGCGCTGAGTACCTCTCCCAAGATGAAGCAATGGTGAAATCATCAAATCGCCCGAGCTGCACGAATGCACAAAGTATGATAAATCAGGAGACAATTAACCACTCAGACATATATTCAACTGAAGCAGAATGCCGACTTCCAAGATCTAGGAAACTGATCTAGTAAACTACAGATAAAAGGCCTAAAATGAAAACATCACATTGAGAAAACAAGATCCTACAAACCAGATACATGCTCCCAAATGGGTGTGACCAACAGTACCAAGCAAAGCACAAAAGGTACGGTTATTCATTAGTTACTAGTTAGCACATTGGCGTGCACAATATGTCAATGATCCCAGCAAACTGCATACTCCTGCAGGAGTACACTCCCATAGGCGACAAATCTGCCAACAATTAGTTGTGGTCTCAGTGTGACGGGCCAATACATCCAATCACCAAACTCTTTACAGCCTTCTAGCAACCGCATCACATTAGCGTCTGATGAAACATCCAACTATCTGACCGACTGACCCTTGGTCTGACGGACCAAGTATTATGAACATACAAGTCACGAGCCTAACAAACAAGTAACAACCGCATCAGTCACATTACCGTGACCTCGTTGTCACGCAACGACAGCAGCACCAGCACGTCTGGCACACAAAATTGGACCCCCAGCTGGAAAGCGCGGCAGCGGATAGGAATCACAGCCGAGAGAGAGCAGCAGCAGCCATCAGAAGCGTGCGTACCTCTTCCTCGGCCTCCTCCTCCTCCTCCTCCTCCTCCTCCTCCTCGTCCTCTCCGATCCGGCGGTGCTTGGCGTGCTTGGAGGAGGTGGAAGCCATGGCAGCGTCGGCGTCGGCGTCGGCGATCCCCTCCCTCGGCGAGGCGGAGGAGGGGGTGGGCGGCGGGGCGGGGTCGCGAGGAAGTTTCCCTGTCTGCCTCGTTGGATCAGTGGGGGGAAGGCGAAGTGGAGGAGGAGGAGGGAGGTAGGGTGATGTGCCCATGCCGCGTCGGCCGAAGATTTCGCGAACTTGGTACTGGTGCGCTGGCCGCACGACAGCTCTGGAGCTATGGGGCACCCAGGGAGAGAACGTGTCCACGGTGCACCAAGACTGTGTCTAGCTAGCTCCTTTTGTTTCGAGTTGAAGCTAGCTCGTTTCTTTTTTCTTTTTAGACAATGAAGCTTAGCTCGTATGTACTGTCAGTGGACCGGGTATTGGGCCTTGGTTGAGGGCTTGGCGTATTGGGCCTTGGTTTTTTCTTATCTCTACTCCTAATGGACGAGTTGGTTGAATAGTCTCATCACTTTCGTCTGGTCTTTTTTCGTCTGATTTTTTTCGTCTCCCCCCGACCACCCCATCGGTTTATTTTTTTTTCCTATTTCCTTCTAAACAAACACTTTCCTACCGTAGAAAAAAGGCACATATCTAACTTTACTAACTTACCCAAAACAACCGATCCATCTCATCAATGCAATTTGCTTTAGGAAACATTATAATGGATGTGAAGGAAACAAATAATGGACTAACCAAATCAACGGATCCATCCCATCAATGCAATTTGATTTAGGAAACATATAATGAATTTTAAGGAAACAAACAAACTTTAAGGAAAAATCCAATTAACTAATCTCTACTCCTTCTACTCCTAAAGAGGGCGTTTCGTTTCTTTCGTCGTCCTCGATAAATCACCTTAAACATATCCTATTGCCCACGTTACATCAATGATCTGTCAACCAAATCAACGACCGAGATCAAATGTTCTGCCAAGGCATTCCTCACGGCCGCTGCAGGGCGCTGTCGGGCATGCTCGGCCTGCGTCGGTGGAGTCGGGGTCGCTCCCCTCCCTCGAGCAGCGTCGACGGCAACGGGCTGGGCCTGCGTTGGCGGTGCCGGCATTCCTCTCCTCCGACGAGCGGTGGCGGCGGCACGGGACGCAGTGGGCCTGACCTGCGTCGGCGACAATGGGGGACCCTCTCCTCCTTCGAGCGGCGGCGGCGGCGCGGGACGTAGTGGGCCCGGCCTGCATCGGCGGTGGCGGCGGCGGGATCCATCTCCTCCCTCAAGCAGCGGCGGCTTGGGACACGGTGGGCTTGGCCGCAAAGATGGATTTCTCTGGGGCATTCGATTACTGGCCTCTGTTCCTCGACTCGCGTCAGGGACGCATATGCCCATCCGGTCGTTCCTCCTCATGGTCAGCGACGCAGATGCGGCCACTGTCGTTCCTCGCACAGCCGAAGGTACGGAACTCCTCTACGCGACGGTGAGACACACGATGTAGCCTTCTGCGCTCGAGCACCATGGCACCACGCCGTGTGAACGTCCCAGGGAGGCATACTGGTAGGGGTTGCATCATGTAGCGTGTGGATGCCCACCAAATGTTCGATGTGTTCCCCTAATTGATCTCTCTATATAGCTAGCCCTCTGTATTTCAGTCTCTCCCTGCTCTGCATGCCTTGCGTCGTCCATATATGATCTTATTTTGTTTCAGTTTTTTTGCTAGATTTAACACTGTCATTTGTTTAAAACTTTAAATGTTATCCAGGTTGAACCATTGAAAGGGAGCACATAAAGCTGTAGAGGCACAACTCCAAAGGAAACAGCACGGTGATGTTTTTCTATATGTTCAGTGTGTCTATAAACCAACATGCTGACTGCTAAAGTTCTTGCGGGCGTGATTGCTTTAATTTTAGAAGGCACTGATGTAACACAGGAAATAGTTACTACTGAAGAAATCATTTTTGCAACACTCAATCTTGAGTCTGCACTTGCTAACAGAGATGCACCCAAAACAATGTACTCCTGATTGTTTGCTTGGTAACATCCTCTCGTAGAAAACTTAAATTAGATTCTTTTTACTTCCTAATCTTTACATTTTGCATTTTAATTATTATCCTATATGCACAGGATCTTAGACAAAAATTATTAATGTCTACATTGGAAAGGATCCAAACTCTAAACAAGTGATTGGTGAATAATTTTTTATCTAGGTTCAGAAGTTGATAATCCGCTACAGTTCTTTCATTTTGCAGGCAACCTCGGGTATGATGAAACGGCTTTCTTTTGCTTCCGCCGTCACATTGCTGAATACGACTTTGAATCTCAGCTGCACTTGACTGCACCTTCTATCTTGATCCACTTGACAACTTATAATTTGCACAAGCATTCCCCTGCATAGTTTGTCCTTGGTCTGAAAGAACAATTCCTGATGATATATTCCAAATCAGGTTGTTGCCTGGATCCTATGAACAATATGTACAGTCACGCTGTCGTTATCCATTTACCATCATGTAAGTTTTCACTACAGTTTGTTTCGGTTCCATTTCAGAATCCCCAAATCATTCAAGAGTGCGCGACGCACAAGGCTGTAATGTTTCCGCACTTGCATCCATAGAAGGGTGTTGGTAAATTCTGTTTTCGATGGATTTTGAAGGGAACTTCTGTTTTTATCAAGGATGAGACAATACTAAGAGACTAACAAGAACACAGTTAATTACTGGATCATCCATGTTCCCTAGCCGTGAATAGAACCTGCTGTGGTAACTTTCTTGTGGCTCTTGAAATAATTCCAGTGAAACTGAATCATTCAGTCATGCCTTCACTTAAGTAAACAATGGCTCTGGGTACTGGAATCTCTCATCTTGGTTATTTTTATATATTGCATTGCAAAACCAGAAGCTCAAGCTAGGCTAGGCTCACAGAATAATGATGATGATTACTTAGCTAAAATCCTAAGATCTAGAACTCCCTACCCATTTGCTCTAGCTGGCAGCAAGAATAATGAACAGAAAGCACCGTGCCCGGTTGCGTCGTGAATATGCCTAATCAAGTTCCATATGGATAGAATTTCATTGTGTTTGCCTTGTGAAATGGATGCAGATGTGGTCATTGAAGTTTGATCTGGTCGCGGACAGATGCGTCGAGCTGCATATTTAACCAGGTATATTTAATCATTTCACAGTTATTTAACCAGTGCTAATACAAATAAAAAGATGTGGCAACATTTCAACCAGATACTTCATCGATTTGTTTTCGACCAGAAGTGGGTTTGGATTAATAGTTGATATATTGCTATTATTAGGAGCACTCATATTTCAGAATTTTGGTTAAATTGGTTGTGTATTGTATAGCTGATATTGATATGTTGCACAATATTCAAGCCCATTGATATATTGCAGCCATATATTTCCTATTTCTTGGTGAATTGGGATTGCAATTGATATCCCAGTCGTAAGAGTTCGAGTGCGAGTCCATCGTGATATGCACTTCCATCCCTATTTTCTGTTTTTTGGTGAGTATATATTCTTGATTTCAGTTTTTGTAATGGTTATTTAAGTGGATATGATAAATCGATAATTACGAAGAATGGGAATGCGATGGGCAAGAAAAATATACGAGAAGAATCAAGAAAAATTCTGTATTTGAAATGGAACAGAACTATACATATTGCAATCCAGACATACTATGCAATCAAACTGGTAGAATCCATGTGCCCTGTTGTGATTTCAGTTACTTTCAAGTTTCAGCATTTTTCTGGTGATTTTGATCTCTTGTCCAATGTTTATATGTCTGCAAAGCTTCAGTATAAGTGGCTAATGACCATATCCAAGGTGGCATTCAATGAATGACAACACCAGACCGGGAAGTTCATGGTGCATTTCTACGATGCATTTTTCTTCTTCTCTGGAAGCTTGTTTTAAGTTCGTTGTTTGATTAGCTGATTATAAGAAACAGTTTATGCCACCTGAAATATCAAAATGCATGCCGATTCATTCCTATTTGATAAATTTATAATGGTTTGTATGCTAAATATCATTTTTATGTGACATAATGAATGGACATGCTAACTGGTAATTATGGGAACGTCATGCTAATTTTTTTTCTATGTGATATGATGAATGGACATGCTAACAGGTAATTATGGGAACACCATGACATGTATGGTGGCAGGGAAGGATAAATTCAAAGCTTGCAAACTGAATGCCTGGATGAGAGTGCGGAGGATCGATGACTCTACATTGCGTAAATTGTTTTGTATCCACGGTAGTAGAGAAGGATTGATTCCTTGCCCTTAATGCATGGATGAGCGAGTTAGGAGGAAAAAACATTGTACATTCGTAATTTGTTGTGTATCTGAGTCCTCAACTTTATATGACTATTCTATTGTATTTTCGTTGGTAATTTTGTTGTCACCACACATGTCTTATTTTCCTCTTTACATTTTTCTATAATATATATAATCTTTACATTTTTACTGCATACGATATGGTAAACAAGTATTGTGGCCGTTTATATGATATCGGAATGCGGATTTTTGAGAGCTCATCTATGCTGCGTTTGATCCTGATCGGGTATACCCGATATAAGCATCTCAAGTTAAATGTGTATTTTATTGTATGACCAAAGGATAAATCTTATGCTTTAGGCAAGTTTGTGAAGTATTAGATCCCATCAAGATTTAAACTCGAAGAGTGCTTGGATGTACTCCAAAATCATTGCACATCCATGATTGTAGATATATGTTGTGAGCTTTAGGAATTCAAAATTTGTATACTAATGAGACATGCATTGCACGTACACACTTACTTGAGAAGAAGTAACTCACCTGTTCAAGAACAACTGTCGATCATGATCTTATAAGCCTTTCTACTGAACTGTCGTTTTGCGAGTGCATATATATGATTTACATATAGATCAACCTTCATTGATTAACGTGACATATGTACTAATAAATGTAATGTATTTACATCGCCATGCCAACCAGCAGGAGCCGAGGCAGCGATAAGGCGGTGCATCTAGACCTGGAGGTTGCCCCATGGGCCCGTCGCCATTGGTTGAGGTGAAGCAGGTGAATAAGAAGGGGGTGGCAACGAAGGTGGCGGAGTGGCAGATGGCAGAGGTGGAGATCAGCAATTAATTCAAGAGGGAGGTGGTTGTCGTCAACGGCTCAGAGGCAGAGCAAGTGGACATGGCCTATTCCTTGCTCAACAAGATTGATGTGATTAAAATGAGCAAAAAATATCTCTGTTTTATTTTCATTTTTTGCATTTTATTTTCTACTGAAAATTCACCGAGCAATTACACTTGATTTGAACATGATTTGTATCTTCTTATGTCTGCGTGTATCATAATTTCTTGGAACTGGAGAATAACATGAAGCTTTAAAACATTTTCAACATAGAAAAAGAGTTAGCCTCACAGATTAACACAGTTACTAAATTGCAAAATAATTTTTTTACAAGAATTAGCATGGTTCAGAGACTGAGTAGATCTTTGATTGCTGATGCAATCGGTCAGTGTGATGATTATCTAGCAAACCATTTCTATCCCCCAAATAAAATAAAATTGGAGTTCCTCAGCCATACATTCTTGCTTTGATAAAAGGCTTAAAAGAAACTAATTCACTATGGAATATGACTTGCTTTGAGCTTGGAGGAGTGCCTGCAATCTAAGCATCGTATTTCCTTTACATTCCTGATTCTTCCATTGACTGTGTAGAAAGGGAGACGTGTCTATATCCCAATATCCATATCATTTTTCGGAAACTAAGAGATGCTTGTTTAGAGCCATAGACGACCATGTCCGGGTGAAAACTAAGAGATGCAGTTTTCAAGAATCTAAATATTTTATCAATTTTTTTGTATGTTCATACTTTTTCCGGGGGATGGTCCGCCATAATGGTTCTGTACTAATTAAGTTACGACTTCTGAACTTTGATGCAATTTTTGGCATATGCACATTTTGGCACGATGATGGGATGATGGATCGATGGTGTCATTGTCAGCAACTCAAGCCCAAGACCAAGCATGCATGTCACTGCATATTGCTACAATTTACAGAAAATGTGGGATGCTTCAAATGGGAAATGGTATGTGGTGGGTATGGTTTAATATGAACAATATGTCATGTTTCCTGCATAGAATATTTTACTCATGTTACTATCGTTTATCTATGCCTTGCATTGGCTGGTTATGCAGTATCATGCTTATGTGAGCCAAGTCAGCCAACATTTCTGTTTAGATCGGAACATGGCGAATTGGCAACCAATGCATCATATATTTTGCCCATTCACGAACCCGGTAAATATTTTGACAATTTAAGACTACAATACATATGTATTTCACTATAGTAAGCTACAGTTTTGTATGATGTTTCATTTTCACCAAAATTTACATCATTCCAAGAGGAGATAATTTGTAATGACTTTCCAACAACTGAGAAACACACTATTCCTACAATCTGTACCACGCTATTACTAAGATAAATTCTATATTGCGGTTTGGAGGGAGTGGTTATAGACGCATTTGGCTGCATCGACGATGCAGGCGACCAAGTCTAGGGCATGCGCGCAACACCCTCTTGTACATGGCCAACTGATGGACGACAATGGGGGTTGACACATGCTATGTATGTGAACACTTGTTGTTCGTCTTCATCCCCTCGCACTCGCCCATGGAGCAGAGGGCGGCCGCCGGCGCCGGCACTCATCTGGCCGACTTCGACCATCCCCTGAGACGTTGCGGCCACCGGCGAGCTTGGGAGAGAGCGCCGCCTCCGTCCCGTCTGGACACAGATGCCGAGGAGGGTAGAAGTGGCGGCGGCTTCGGTGACCGCGGAGGAGGCCGTCGGCCATGGTGGTGGACAGCGATTTGGTCGCTCCCGAGATGAACTAGAGAGGGGAAGAGCTTCGCCGAGGTCTTAGGGATCCAATGTCCATCCATCCATCTTGTTCCTTATTTAACATGAACAAATGGAGGTGGGGTGGGGGGTGTAGGGAGGGGGAACAACATGAAGATGGGTGGCACTATACATTTTTCTAGCAGTAACATTTGGCCAGCTTCTTATGATGTGTATGAATAGTTGATTTGTTCATTTTGATTTATAACCTTGTTGATGTTCACCTCTACCAGATTTCCATAATGGAACATCGCCCGGTGTATTTGAAGGTTGGCAGTTTAGATGGGCCAACCAATGAGTGAGCTTATGTCAAAATAAGCATAACATCTGTTTGATTCTTCTAGGGGTCACAACATGGTAAAAGATGCCCAGGCACACATCATTTTAGGGGTCATGTCATGCTTGATGTGTGAGAATTCAAACTTGTATGGCTTTCATGTATAAATGCATTATTCATAATGAAAATAATACCATTATGTGTTTAAAAATTATGTCATAATTCTGAAAAAAATTGGCATACTCTACCAGATAAATAAGTGATAATGGTAAAAAAAAACTTTCTTTGGGAAGTCTCATGTCTAGAAGATTGAAACATTGAGATATTAGAAAGTGTGCATTAGTACTCCCTATGGAGAACCAGCCGGCTAGGGAATGAGAATAGCGACACGAGCTCTAGATTTCTATGATGTGTTTGTATTTGAATTAAGAAAAAGGCAAATTATAAAAATTGTTCTATGTCTTGATAAAAGTTTAAAGAAATATGGATAATAGTGTATGCACACCATCAATACACACATGCACTCACACATGGATGGGACCGCCACTATTCTAATCATTCAACTACTGCTTGGTTTCAATAACATTTCTTAGGCGGTGCACATGCCATTTTGTCTCCTTTGCCATGGACCATGAATTGGCTGAACTCAAGGCTTGTTGACGCGGTGCTCAGCTTGCTCGTGAATTTGACGCGGCAAAGCTTATCTTGGAGATAGACTCAAAAACACTGGCACATTAAGAAGCTAAAAAATTGATAGATAAATCTATGGCCTATTGTTGAGGAGGTAAAGGAGTTAATGCGACTAAGGGAGGAGTTTAGGGTGGCATGGGTGAGATACTCGACTAATGGATCTTCTCACTGGCTAGCGAAGGAGGGTTGCACGAATAAGTTATGTAAAACACAACCCATTACAAAAAACATTTTTATTTGAGTTGTCAATAAAAGCATCTATAGTCAGATCTAGCAAATCCGCCCCACTGAACGTCCACGAATGCGCCCGGTCAGTGTCTATTTTTGAGCCTCTATTTGTCCGTCCATGCATACATACTCCTCATTTTGTCCCTCATATGTCTGGTGACTTGCATGTGATTGGTGGAGATGAAAAAAGAGAGAAAGAACAGAAAGAAAAGGTTATCCGGGGTGGGTCGCGTCCTACGTGGCAGATTGACCCGATGCATCCGCGAGCCCTAATATTCTCCCCATATTTGGTGTCAATATGGGAGTTTGCGGACAACCATGAGTTATAAGGATGATATGAGGGGTCCGGTTGGGTCACCCTTTCCCTCTCTCCTGTTCGGTCACTGACCGGGCGAGTGCGCCGTGAACGTTTAAGTAGGATTTGAGGGGACCATAGCTGTATATGCTCTAATATTATTGTGTTTGATAGTATGATGTGTGTTAGCTGATTGTCAAAAAAATGTGTCTTAGCTTAGATGACATTGTTTTTGGTTATCATAACTAAGTGAGTAGCATCTTAATGTTTTCAAAAGCCCGTGGCAACGCACGGACGTTCTACTAGTGTTGTATAATGTTGTAATGTGTGTTCCAGTGGCTCGACTGTTGACTCATTACAACATAAGAACACACTCGCTCATTGCAAAAAAAAAATCTTAATCCAAATCTAAACAATACTTTTTGACTTTGACAGCAGAGGTGGATCATGTGAGGTTTTCATGGGTGCTATGGCACCTCTTAAGAAATACAAAATAGTTCATGCCTATATTAAACACTATGCTTCTAAAATATGAAGCATGTTTTATTCCTGTTTGTTGGAGTTGTGATGATAATTGGACTAAATTGTACTATTTGTAGTGTAATTTTTGCGAAATTTTCAGCATGCGTATTGAATTTATGTTGTCATGAATTGTACATATAAATTGTGGCACCCCGGTTCTCAAGTCCTATAGATCCGTCGTTGTTTGGTAGACCCAACCGACCCCCGATGACAGTTAAAACTTGCCAGACTGAGTAGACACCACTATCAACTTTTCACTTCCATTTGGAAGGTAGGGCATCTTCAACGCTATCCCCAAACGGACGTCCACAAATGTCTGTGGAAACATCTTGACATGTCCCTCAAATATATGCCCCCTCTTTTTTTCTATACTCCAAATATTTAAAATAATCAAAGAAAAGTAAAACAATGCATCAATAATTCAAAGATAAATGTTCCAATGTAAAAACACAATTCAAACATAAAGTTATAAAAAATATTTCAAAATTAAATTCAATTTATTCAGACATGCTCTAGTTGTCCACATGAATCACCCACAAATGCTCCATCAGATCATTACGAAGCTTTATATGATTCCCTCGATTATAAAACTGATGACGCATTTAGAGAAAATTGTCGAGACGTCGTTGCATTCTGCTCTAGAAGTTGGACGTGATCACCCATCTGTTCGAAATCGAAAACTTGTCGAACTGCCTCGCCCTCATCCTCCACAATCATGTTGTCCATAATCACACAAACTTTCATGACCTCCCACAATGTCTTTGGATCTCATTGTTTAGCAGGTCCGTGAACAACTGCAAAATGGGCTTGGAGCATTCCAAATATCCTCTCCACATCCTTTCTAGCACCTTTTGTCTTGTAACAAAGTGAGATTTTTTTGTTACCTAGTGGATTGGAGATGGTCTTGACAAAGGTCGCCCACGGAGGATAGACATCATCACAAATATAAGGGTTGCGGGGTCTGTTCGGGCGGGATTTTCTGCGCTGACCCGCATTTTGGCGGTTATTTTGTGGGTCGAAGCTTTTTGCGGGGTCTGCTAGAGATGCTCTTATAAGGGTAGCTCTACCACATGTGAAAGTGCGTTATATCGACTAGAGGGGGTGAATAGGCGATTTTTACAAATTCGCCACTGAGGAATTTCAGGGTGAGGAAATTCCTAAGTCACAAACGACTAGCAGCGAAATAAGTACTCAGATGCAAGCATAACAGAACAGTAGCACAGTCATCATGATGAAATGAGAACAAGCACAGAGTACAAGAAGCGTAAACACAGGATATGCAAGCTGAATACAAACTAACTGAAGAAATAGGATCGAGGAAATTGAGAAAGTCTTCAGTCAAAGTCTTCAAACGGTAATGATCAAGTGCAACAACACAGAAATGAGGAAATGAAAGGGTTGAGGAAATAGAACCAGTAGCTCGGTGAAGACAGTGATTTGGTAGACCACTTCCAACTGCTGTGACAGTTGTACGTCTGGTTGGAGCGGCTAGGTATTTAAACCTGAGGACACACAGTCCTCACCGTACTCTCCTTGAGCTACGGTCACACAGACCTCGCCCAATCACTCGTGGTAAGTCTTCAGGTGACTTCAAACTCGGTCAGTCGGCGATCCACAATTTCCTCTTGGGTGCTCTAGACCATGACGCCTAACCGTCTGAAGGATGCACAGTCCTCAAAGGTAACAAGCGTCGGATCCACACAGGAACAATCTCTTAAGTGATGCTCAATCACTTTGGGTTTGTAGGTGTTTGGGTTTGGGTTTTCCTCACTTGATGATTTTCGCTCAAAGTCCTCGGAGGATGGGATGCTCCCAATGACAGGTGTCAGTTTCTCTCAGAGCAGCCAACCAGCTAGTGGTTGTAGGGGCGGCTATTTATAGCCTAGGGAGCAGCCTGACATGATAAGACATAAATGCCCTTCAATGATATGACCGTTAGGTGGGTAGATATTTTGGGACAGCTGGCGCATAGCATAGCAACGGTCGGAAATTTGAGCTCTCAAATTCCTCAGGGCTATCATGTTCCTCACTTATAGGCAATCCGCACTGGCGAATTCCTAACTCCTCAGTCAGAACGAATTCCTCAGAGACCATAAGATCTTCGTCTCTGTCACTGAAGAAATTGACTGAACTACATGAGATTTCCAATGGCTTCACTCGAAAGGATTGGTAGGTGCAGGATTTTGAGATGAGCATCACTTGGAAACATTTCCTTAGTTTTTCCTCGACCCCCTTTAATAGTACGGTGTTTCCTATGACTCAAGAAAGAGAAAAACGGAATTACGAAAACAAAAGTATTCACGCTTCATATTCCTCACATGAATATAGAGTCTTCACGGTCACACCAATTTTTTCACTTTCAAAGTCTTCAGAAAGCCAAAGTCTTCAGTTGAAGACATTTATTTTTAGGGGTCGACTTTCTCTGTAAATATCAAACTCCTCATAGACTTATAGACATGTGTACACTCACAAACGCATTAGTCCCTTAACCTATAAGTCTTCAATACACCAAAATCACTAAGGGGCACTAGATGCACTTACAATCTCCCCCTTTTTGGTGATTGATGACAATATAGGTTAAGTTTTCAACGGGGATAAACATATGAAGTGTACATACTGATATTGAGGAATTTGATTGCAAGATATAGAAGAACTCCCCCTGAAGATGTGCATATGTGAGGAATTTGCTTTTACGAAGCATTGCACATTGAAGAGTAGAATCATGGAGATCTCCCCCTATATCTTGTAATTCATACACGCATTTAACATATGATATGAAGAATTTGAAATGCATGATGAAATATGGTGACTGATGTAATTCAGCATGCGTGCATTAACATATATGAGGAAATAGCATGCAGAAGAACATAGCAAAAGTATCAGACCACCATCGGTTTTAAGTTTACAACTCGATCCAACAAAGACTTCAGAAGAACAAGAGTTGTAACTTAGCAAAAAAATGCTCATATATAAACCCGCTTGAAGACTAACTCATATTTCTCCCCCTTTGTCATCGAATGACCAAAAGGGACGGAAAAATGAGGACTAACGCCCCTGAAGAATATCATCAAGATGTCGATGGAGGAGCGTCAGCGTTGTTGGGGTCGGTTGTTGATGTAGGGCTTGCCGCAGTGTCGTCCAAGTCTTCATTTTCATCAGGCTCGTGCGATGAAGAATAAGAGCTGGCCACCAAGTGAGGAACTTTGACCTTCTTGAATTTCTTCGAAGGTGGCTGAGACCAGTCAAAGTCCTGCTTGAAGCCCATCTGCTTGAGATCTTCATCACCATAGAGGTGAGACAAGACAGCCCAGGTGCGATCAAAAACTTCATGCAGATAGTAATGGTTCTTCTTCACTGAATTCTGCGGGATAGTCATGTTCTAAAGAATTGAACCAAACTGTCTCTTGACCCATTTGTGATTGCGATCGACCTTCTGATGAAGACTGAGGAGAAGCTCACGATCAGTCATCACTCTTGGAACAGTGGCTTGAGGATTTGGTTTTGAAGCATTAGCGGCAGAGTCATGAGTGGCTGAGTCATCATTGGTGGAGTAGGATGCTGCTTTGCGAAACTGTCCATCCAATGGACGTGTGCCTTCATCAATAACAGTGGCCTTGCCCTTCTCATCAGCTGAGGAAATGGTCCATTTGAGAACTTCAATTGGGGGCAAGTAGCTGCCATGGTTAAGAGTATCAGCCTTGTAGTTGATTGAAGACCTTGATCTGATGAACCTCGTGATCCAAGGAGCGTAAGGCTTCAATTCAAACGGTGAAAGAGCGACATTGGCCATAGTCCTCATGAAGAAATCATGGTAGTTGATAGGAACTCCATGGATGATGTTGAATAGCAGATTCTTCATGATGCCAACAACCTCTTCTTCATTAGAGTTGTGGCCCTTGATTGGACTGAGGGTCTTGGTCAATATTCTGTATACAGTCCTTGGCACATAGAGCAATTCCTTCATGAGGAATTTGGTTCTTGGGGCTTGGCCGGGCTTCAGAGGCTTCATCAACACTTGCATGAAATGATCAGATAGCTCAGGTTCATGGTAGATGAGTCTTGCACCTTCAAGGGGAGGACTGACTGGTAGGGCATGAAGCAATTCAAAGGCCGGTGCTTTGTTTCTCAGTCATCCAGTCCAACACCAATGAATTCACATCTTCAGCGTTGCCTGTGATGTGCAACGTAGCGTAGAACTGAAGAATTAGCTCTTCATTCCAGTCACAGATGTCGGTGCAGAAATTGAGCAGCCCAGCGTCATGAAGAACACTGAGGACTGGGGTGAAGCGGGGCAGCTACTCCATATCCACATGAGGAATATGCTCATGATTAAAGATCTTGTCCTTATCAAATAGCAGTGAAGAGTAGAAATTCATTTGACTTGCGGTCCAGAAGCGCTTCTATCGAAGACGAGCAGAGTCATAGGGGTTGTAATCAGTGAAGAATACGTGCTCATGGAAGAAATCGTCAGCTTTGAACTTCTGTTTCTTTGAGAAGGGATTCTTCGGCTTGGGCTGAGGAGTATTAGTCAGAATCTTCACAGCCTCTTGAATCACAGTCTCAGGAGCCATAGGCTGAGGAATTTCAGGTGCAATGTCATCGGTGGCAGCCTGGGTCTCCATTTCATCAACAACATTCACATCAGCACTAGTGGCTGGAACTTCTCCAGAAATGGCAAGCAGAGAAGCTTGAGGTTCTTCAGAGCCCGTGTGAATTTCTTCGGTCTGAACCGGGGACTGAGGAATTTGTTGCAGAGGAGTGAACAGTGGTGAATTGAGGTGATGACTTTCCCAGTAGTCATCATTCAGAATAGAAGTGGAACACCCAATATCCACGTCTTCATCTTCTTCATCAATTTCCTCAACGCCAGCCTCTTCAGCTGTGAACTGAAGCATAGGCGACGATACCAATGGAGTCGAAGTGATATTGTCCACTTCAATTTCCTCATCCAACTGCTCTGATGAAGCAGCAGAAGGATCTTCTTCATCTAATCCACTTGGAATTTCATAATCCTCACCAAAGGGAACAATCTCCTTTGATGGTATGCTTGAAACAAGAACAGAATCTATAGGATTGTCACAAGAGCTCGTCAAAGTCTTCATTTTATTTGGTGTTGAAGACTCCGAGGCGGCAGATGCTTTCCTTTTCTTCACAGCTGCTCGCTCTGCAGCTTTGGTTTTCTTCGCTTCTGATGCAAAAGGAAGGATAGGATTGGGCGTTGGTGCAGGAGGAGCAGAGGAAATTGGAGCAGTTTCTTCAGGCACAACTGATGCAGTTGCCCTGGCATTGTCTTCAGGCTCAGCAGCGGATGCTTCAACTGGCCTGTCTTGATCTTCAGGCGCAACGCTAGTGGTTGGCCTTGCAATTTCATCAGAGGCTGGAATGTCATCATCAGCCCTGGCAGTTTTAGAATCATCAGCAGCCTGATTGTCATCAGCGGTGCTGGCATGTTCTTTAGTTGGTTGTGCAGAAGCATCAGCCTGAGGAGATTCACGTTGCGTTGGGGCTGCAACATTTGAGGTGAATCTTTCTGCCAACTTGACGAATCTGACCTTGGCTCCTAGCCAATCTGCACGGTAGGCGTCAAATTCATCTCTGAGGGTTTTGATCTCAGCTTGCATCCCCACAAGTTCATCAGTTGTCATTTTGACAACATTCTTCTTCAGAAAATGCTCCTTCTTGTACTGAGTCTTCTTCAGTTGCCTGGCCTTTTCAAATTTCCATTTTTCCTCGCCTATGAAGGTTGTCAACATGTGACTTTGGCCAGGTGTGAGCTTGAAGTCAGGCATAGGAGTGTTGGGGTCCTTGTGCCAGAGATCAATGAAATCTAGGACCAACTTGGGATCCAACAGAAGAGGCACATATGTGCCTTTGGCTCTAGTGGCCCGTTGCTGTCTGTCTCTGATGATATCAGCAAGTTCATCATCATCAGCTTCGTCTTCACTTGACGGTACGTGGAAGGCAACCTGCTTCTTGTGAGGACTTGGTCTAGTGCCTCTTCCAGCAGTAGCCTTGGTCTTCAGCAAAGTGGGGCCTGACTGAGGAGGAGCTAAAGAACTTGCAAATGCTCTTGGTTCTTTGGCAAGAGGCAAGATGCACAGGTGCTGAGGACTTTGCAGGAGCAGCTGAAGATTTTGCAACTGGAGGAACTGGAGCAACTTGAGGAATATGCCTTGAGGGTTTTGAAGAGCTTGGTCGTGAGGGCATTTCTGAGGAAGTTGGCTTGCGAGCTGGCTTCCTAGGCATAGCCTTCTTGGGATTGCTAGCAGAGGCCTCAGCAGCGGCAGCAGCAGAGTCTTCGTTGAATTTTCTCATTGCTTTCCTTAGCCAGTTTGGCCAGTTTTGCTTGCCGCTTGGCCCATTCATTAGGATAGTCAGTCCTCACCGCGTTTGAGGCTAGTGGGATCAGCTTCTTGGCCAGGTGCCAGTGGAGGTCTTGGGAAAGGATGGTGTACTGCGAATTTCTTCATATACTTAGGAGTGACATATCTGTACTCCCTACATTCCCGTGCCCATCTTCTTTCAATCCTCTGAATGCGCACCTTCCGCTCATTCTTCGTTTCCTTTCCATGGATTGCTTCATCAGGAGTGCAGTACCCTGCATAGATGTCATCAGGGATTTCAAAGTCAGTATTCACTTTCAGTTTCTTGCCTCCCTTCTGAGGTTTTTTGCCATCTGCCATTTTCTTCAGCTGAGGATTTTGAACAATTGAATTCTTTGAAGATGTATGCAATTTGTCTTCGAGGAACGCTGCAAATGAGTTAAGTTGATGAGAACCTAATGATTCAGCAGCGGACATGTGTACCTGTGAACAGAGTATAGGGGCGAAGAATTTGGAGAGGTCATATGCATTCTCAGAAGTTTTTGCAAAATGAACTAGTTTGAGGAATTTGACCAGAGGTGTCTTGAGGAATTTCACTAAGCGTTCTTTGACTTAGGTTCCAGAGTTGTATAGATTGAAAAAGAGAAAAATTCACTGAAGGTCCTCATACTCGTCGCGTTGGCCAATTTAATCCTCGTATTTACAAATACCTGAAATACAGTCACTGAACTTGTCTCAGGTGGTCATATACGATCCATTGTATGATTTTTTGTACGTAGGCGCTGATTTGGCAGTTGACTGGGATGTCCACGCGTGCGTTAACCACCAACTCAAAATCGCAGTATTTAACGTTTCTCCCCACCTGGTCGGCCGCACTGGGATTTGGCGTCGAAACGAAACCAAAAGCGGTTGACTTTTCCTTCCAACCAACAAACCCTTTTTCTTTTTTTCTTCCATTCCAAAATAAAACAAAATATCCGCTGAGATTCCTTTTATTTGTTGGGGACTGGGACCCACCCGCTCTTCTCTCTTCCTCTCCCTCCCTCCCAATTAATTCGACCGATCGATCGATTGGGCAGAGGTACGCACGTCGATCATTCTTTCTCCTTCCTTGGCCCGTCTAGGAGCCGTACGTCTTCCTCCTCGCCTCCGGCAGGCAGGCATGCATGGCTACGTCCAAAAAAAATGTCTTTTTCAGCTAGGCACAAGCACAACAAGATGCGGCCGGAGACACACACACTGTCCACATCAATCATCCCATGCACCGCCTCCCGTCCTGACCACCTTCGCTGCCGTTGCCGGCCGCCTGTCTTCCTCGCCGCTGCCGACGACCTCCCTCCCTCAAACTGAACCTAGCTAGCTAGGCCATCCAGGTTTAGGAGTGGCCGTCATCACTGCCGGCGAGCACGCGTGCACATCACCGTCTTCAAAGACGAGCAAAGGAACCGTCGGTCCGTCGGCCGGACGGTCTCATTGCCGTCTTCCTCGCCTCAGGCCCGGCATGCAATCCTCTCCCCTCGCTCCTTCCGCCGACGACCAGCGCAAGGGGGCGAGCAGCGCTGGAGCTCGGGCACTACAACTCGATCGTTGCCGCGTTACAGGAAATGACTCACTGAGCTCCTTTCCGCCGGCGACGCGTTACAGACGCAGCCGTGCAGCGTGCATGCGCCGACGGAGCTACAAGCATGCATGTCCGCACACTCCCGGGTAGAGTAGAGAACCCACGCCGCCACGACGACGACCTGACTCAAAGCTGCACTGGCCCTAGTTAGCTTCAGTTTCAGGAAATGACTCACTGTCCAGATCAACGTACCGCTTCCCGCGCGTGCATAGAACGTTCGCTCGCTGCCGTCGGCCGTCTTCCTCGCCACAGCGCCGCGCGTTGACCACCTCCCTCCATCAAAAAAGCTCACCTTTTTCGTTCTTCTCAATCGATCGAGAGGAACTAGCAGCTAGCTAGCCGTCTTCCCAAACTCGGGCCGGCACCGTACGTACGTCACCTATATACGCTCGTCTTTGACCTCCACCCCTCCTCGCTAATTAATTTCCCACGTCCTGCTCGTCATCTCCAACTTGCCGCACCTTACCTTGGAGATGCATGCATGGTCGTCATCACTTGGACTTGGGTCGCCGCCGTCAGACGGCACACCCCATCTTGCGGCGACGTACGGGAGTGCGAGTCGCCTAGTAGCGGCCGTCGTCCCTGCCGGCCAGGGCCGGCGAGTACGTAGCCCACCGTCAAACACGAGCCGGCCGGACGCCGTGTTCCTCGCATCCGGCACGCAATCCTATTCCTCTCCCCTCCTTCCGCCGCCGACCTGCGCTGCCATCTCGCCGCGGCGTTCGTCGTGGACCTCACCGCCTGGCTTTCGTTCACCCCTGGTAGTACGTACAACCTCCATCACCTCCTCTGCACTGCACTTCAAGGAAAAGCACCATGCATGCGTGCGTGCATGCGCGCGCATGTCGATCGAGCGACCCAATTGCGCCACGCAGCGTTGACCGCCCGTCGGAGCCGCGCGGCAGTGAGTGCTGCATCGTACGTACGCCGTCTCCAACAGCCGGTTAGCCAAGATCATGGATGCATGGGGTGGTTGCAATCTTATCCCTATCTCTACTCATCATGCATGCATGCATGCATGGGCTGCGTGGGTGGTGTTTGCTTAATTCCGAGCACTACGATCGATCAACCCATGCATGCATCCGTCCATCCAATTGGTTGTGTACGTACGACCCATGCATGTACTATCGAATCCCGGGCGCCACCCAACCTCACTGCAGGTTTAAATTCTCAACGCCGGCAACGAGCAAGTGCGTAGTGAGCAGACGACCACGTCCGCGTTAGAGACGTAGCCGTGCAGCGTGTGCCGCCGGAGCAAGCATGCATGCATGTTGGCACACTCCCGATCGAGTACCCGCGGCGACCACAGGCACGACCTGACTCAAAATAAGCTGCCGACCAGCTGCCGACCAGGTGCGGTCCGACCAGGTGGGGGGAGAAATGTTAGAGCATCTCCAGCCGTTCAGCCCCCCAGGGCGCCGAAAAAGAGCGGCCTGGGGCGAGCCGGCGCTAGATTGGCCTCTGGGGGCGACCTAGCTCCCAGCCACGCCCCCAGGCGCTGCCCCCAAGCCGGGGCAAATTCAAACGTAGTCATTCTCGCTCATAAAATAGACGCCACAAATCCGGCGATCAAGCGGCCACAGTTCGGCGATCGAATGAAAAGTTCGGCGTACAAAAAGAAAGGACGCGTGCAGCGTATCAGACGGCAAGGTCGGCCTCCGGCGTCGGCGAAGTCGACGTGCGCGGGCTTGGCGGGGTCGTGCGCGGGCTTGGTGGGGTCGGAGCTTCTTCTGTGCCGGGCGGCGTCGGCGTGGCTTCTGTACTGCGGGGAGTCGTGGAGGCATCATCGCTCGGGCTTAGCGGCGGCGTGGGCGTGGGCGTGGGAGTTGGCGGCGCTGTCGATGGCAGCTGGTTCAGGATGAGGCCACGCTCCACCAAGTACCATGCCTTGACCGCCTCGTCGTTGCTCTGGAACATGTCCGCCCCGCCCAGTAGGAAAGCCAGGTCGGTGTTGCTCTTCTTCGCGGCGACGTTGGTCCGGAGTAAGTCGAGCTTGACCGCGTTGCTCGTCATCAATGCCGACCACTGCGCCTCGGTCTTCTCTTCATGCAGGACGGCCCGGGCCTGTGCGTCGGCGAGGCAATGCTCGATGGACTCCTGCACTCGCGCGATAGCTGAGTCGGTGTGTTTCCCCTTCTTGGCCCCTTTGTTGCCGTCCGGCCGCCCTTCTGACGCGCCCGGCGTCGGCGCGTCCAGCTTGTAGGTCTCCTTGGCCTTGTCGAGGGTGCGTCGGACTTCCGCCCACTTCTCGCACTTGTCAATGCGCTTGTAAACGTGGAGGTACTTGAATTCTTGGTCGCTGTTGCCCTGGCGATACATGGCGAACATGCGCACCAGCTGCCCGGAGGAACAAACAGTTGGCGGGCGCACACGGCGAAGAGAAGCGGGAGACCGGCGTGCCATACTTGATACTCAACGTTGGCGCCGCTCTCCGAGTGAGCCGCGACCTCCTCGACGACCCCATGCCATTTGTTGCACGCCGCCTGGATGAGCCCCCAATGGTTCGCCATTGCCTTCGCCCCGCGCTGCATGTAGACGCCTTTAAAGTAGGGGTCGACGAGCTTGCGCTCGTCAAACTCGGCCTTGATGTGCTCCCAGTATGTCTCGATGCTCTGGTTCGTGTCGGTGGTCGGGTCGAGGCAGATGACTTTCCACGCTTCGGCGAGGCATTCCTGCTCCTTGGACGCCCACTTGATGCGCGGCTCGCCGGTCCTGGCCGCCCCCTTCTTCTTCTTGCGCCTCCTCGCCGGAACAGTCGCCGGCTCCTCCTCCTCCTCCTCCTCCTCCTGCTCCTCCGGCTCCTCCTCGCCGTAGTTGAGCTCGCCATCCATGCCGCCGCTGAGATCCACCGTGTTGTCCGGGGTAGCGAACCCGGGGGACGCGGCGGCCGCGGTCGAACCTGCCGCGATGATGTCGTCCATGTCGGCGTCAGTCTCATCGGTGTCGCCGAGGTGCGACGTGGAAGCTTGTGAGAAGGGCAGCACGCCACAGCGGAGAGGGGGCATCGGGGAGCACGCGTAAGCCGGCGGCGAGTAGTTGTATGGAGGGTACTGCATGCCGGCGAAGGCGGGCGAGGGCGTGCGCTGGGCCGGGTGTCCATGGGGGAAGGTGACGTTGGGGTTGAACCCACCATGCGCGTCCCCGTCAGCGTAGCCCAGCGATAGCGTGCATCCCCATGGCTGCGGCAACGACGAGAAGCCAGACGGAGAGCCGACGCTTTGCTGGCTCCAGGGTGCGTACTGGGCGTGGCCGCCGGGTGGATTCATCATCCCCACGCGAGTCGCCTCGGCCTCGTCTTGGTCCGCCGCAGCCGCACACGCCGCGTTGTCACGGGCCTTCTTGGCGATTGCCCTGTTCCGCCGGTCGGCGGTGACAGCCTCCCGTCGCTGAACTTCCGCCCTCCACTCGGCGTTTGTCATGCCCGGTGGCTTGGACGGCGGCACCCTCGGCTTCCTCTGCTTCGGCTGGGCGACGGACACGGTCGCGGTGGTCGCGGCGCGGGGGATCACGTACTTCTTCGGCGGCATGGCGGTCGGCTGGGAGGCGAGCGGGAGGGAGATTGGCGGGAGGAATGGAGAGAATGGGAGGGAAGTGGGGGAAAAGCGGGAAGAAACGGCAGGAAGAGGCTCTCAACTCGCCAACAGAGCGGCCCCACGCCCCTTTTTGCTTGTGCCGGCGCCCCCAGCGCGCCGGGTTCGGCTCGGCCCCGCCGGCACCAGTTTTGCCCCGAGCCGGCGAAAAATGGGCTACTGTGGGTGCGACTGGGCCGATTTTTGGGCGCCGGCGCGGCAAAAACGCCTGGGGAGGGCCTGTTGGGGGCGCGGTTGGAGATGCTCTTAAATACGGCGATTCAGATCTTGGATGCAGGGAGGAGCGGGGGCGGCCGACCAGGTGCGGTCCGACTAGACGGGGGGAGAAACGTTAAATATGGCGATTTTGCAAAACACCCCCTACATTCCCCCGAATAGATCGATCAAGACCAGGTGCTGATGAGTTGGTGGTCAACGCACGCATGGACAAGCCAGTCAACTGCCAAATCAGCGCGTACGTACAAGAAATCATACAATGGACCGTATATGACCACCTGAGACAAGTTTAGTGACTGTATTTTGGGTATTTGTAAGTACGGGGATTAAATTGGCCAACGCGACGAGTATGAGGACCTCCAGTGAATTTTTCTCATTGAAAAATTCACACAATTGAGGAATCTTGAAGAAACATTGCTTAGAGAAACAGATTAAGAACAGTTGCTTGTGTGAGGTGTTTAAAGTGTGGAAGTTGAAGAATAAACATCTTTTGAAGATTTTGTGGAAATCAAAAGAATCAACAAGGGCAGTAAAAATAAATTTTATTTACCCTTGACGAAGAACACGACGAACTGGGAGTAGTTGATTGGAAGTTCGTCAGTCCAGATCTTCCACGCCCTAACTTGGCAGAGGAAGACAGCTACGGCGGCGGCGGAGTGAAGATTTCCGCTGCCGGCGCGAGTACGACGGCGACGAGGTCGAGGCAGTGAAGCTCTTCCTCACCTGCGACGATGGAAGAAGCGGCAACGCTAGGTCTGAGAGCTCGAGCGAGGAGGGTGAGGGGTATTTATAACCGAGGTGAAAAATCGCTCGCCCAAGGAAAATGGATGAACGTGCCCCTGACCCTTCTCATCCTAGCGACATGTGTCACCCACGTACAGAGAGGTGGCGACCGTGTGAGATCGTGGGTGGATAGATAAATCCTATCGTGGGATGTGGAACGGTTTGAGCGGCAAAAGCCGAAAATTCAGATAAGAATATTTTAACGTTTCGTTCGCAAATTCTTCAGCTGACAAGGACACAGTGAAGATTTTGAACGGGTTTCAAATAGAATGCATATGAAGAATTTATGAACAGACTGGGTTGAGTTTAGCATAGAGGGGGAAGGGTCCGATCACATTCACTTAGCAGAAAAGGCATCTTGAAGAGATAGCAATAAGTGAATGTTGTAGAGGACTAAAAACTCAAATATATATATAGCCAATGAAGAACAACGACGGAGAGAGTGAAGACATTGCAAAGTTGAAGAAAATGAACAACTGAGGAATTTCAAACACTGAAGAAAAACTCAAATTGAAGATTTTCAACTTTTGTTGGTGGCGTGACCCACCGAATAAGAATGATGATTTCAGACACCGCGTACAATTGTCGTAGGGCTCTGAGAATCAAATTCTTCGTTAATTTCTTCACACTTAGAGGGTTAGTCTTCATTGACTGAAGAAAAACGTTACTTCGTGTGTTGCACAACTAAGTTGTCAATTTTGCATAAGTGTTAGGATGTGTGTCCTTTTCAAAAGACATTCGAAGATTCTAAGATATTTAGCTCACACCGCAACTTGCTAAATCTCTTCTCATCCAAGGGCTATGTGAAGATATCGGCTAGCTGTTCTTCAGTCTTCACGTGCTCGATAGAGATGTCGCCCTTCAACACATAATCACGAAGAAAATGATGACGAATCTGGATGTGCTTTGTCTTCGAGTGCTGAACTGGGTTATGAACAATCTTGATAGCACTCTCATTATCACAGTAGAGAGGCACATTCTTCACATTGATGCCGTAGTCCTTGAGGGTTTGCTTCATCCATAGCAATTGAGCACAGCACGAACCAGCAGCAATGTACTCAGCTTCAGCAGTAGAGAGTGATACGCAGTTCTGTTTCTTCGAGGACGAACATACCAAGGATCGTCCGAGGAAATGGCATGTGCCTGATGTTGACTTGCGGTCCACACGATCACCAGCATAGTCAGAGTCAGAATATCCAATGAGATCAAAAGCCGAGCCCTTGGGATACCATAATCCAAGTGTTGGAGTGTGAGCTAGATATCGAACAATATGCTTCACAGCCTTATGGTGTGATTCCTTCGGTGTAGCTTGAAATCGGGCACACATGCAAACACTAAGCATAATATCTGGCCTAGATGCACATAGATACAATAAAGAGCCAATCATGGAGCGGTATACCTTTTGATCAAAGTCAATACCATTTTCATCAGTGCATAGATGGCCATTTGAGGGCATAGGGATTTTGACGTCTTTGCAATCTTGCATGCCGAATTTCCTCAACACATCCTTGAGGTATTTATCCTGAGATATGAAGATGCCGTTGCGCTGTTGACGAATTTGAAAACCTAAGAAGAATTTCAATTCTCCCATCATAGACATTTGATATTACTCACTCATCATATAGGCAAATTCATCACTGCAACGTTGGTCAGTACAGCCAAAGATGATATCATCAACATATATTTGGCACACGAATAATTCATCATCATAGGTTTTGGTGAAAAATGTTGGGTCAAGTGAACCGGGTTTGAAGCCTTTCTTCATGAGGAATTCCTTCAGAGTATCATACCACACCCAAGGGGCCTACTTGAGGCCATAGAGGGCCTTATTGAGTCTGAAGACTTTGTCAGGATGCTTTGGATCTTCAAAACCTGGGGGTTGAGCAACATATACTTCTTCCACAAGCTTACCATTGAGGAATGCACTTTTCACATCCATTTGATATAAGATGATATTATGATGGTTAGCATAAGCAAGTAATGTGCGAATAGCCTCAAGTCTAGCAACAGGTGCAAAAGTTTCATCGAAATCAATTCCTTTAACCTGTGTGTAGCCTTGAGCTAAAAGTCGTAAGGCCATTTTCATCTTGCTTGTTGCGGCAGATCCATTTGGTGCCGATGATATTGTGCTTGCGAGGGTCTAGTTGCTTGACAAGTTCCCAAACATTGTTGAGCTCAAATTGATGTAATTCCTCTTGCGTAGCTTGAATCCGCTCACGCTCCAGAAATGCCTCATCTACTTTGGTGGGTGTCGGTGTCAAAACCGGCGGATCTCGGGTAGGGGGACCCGAACTGTGCGTCTAAGGCGGATGGTAACAGGAGGCGGGGGACACGATGTTTACCCAGGTTCGGGCCCTCTTGATGGAGGTAATACCCTACTTCCTGCTTGATTGATCTTGATGATATGAGTATTACAAGAGTTGATCTACCACGAGATCGTAGAGGCTAAACCCTAGAAGCTAGCCTATGGTATGATTGTTGTTCTACGGACTAAACCCTCTGGTTTATATAGACACCGGAGGGGGCTAGGGTTACACAGAGTCGGTTACAAGGGAGGAGATCTACATATCCGTATGGCCAAGCTTGCCTTCCATGCCAAGGAGAGTCCCATCCGGACACGGGACGAAGTCTTGAGTCTTGTATCTTCATAGTCCAACAGTCCGGCAGAAGTATATAGTCCCGCTGCCCGAGGACCGCCTAGTCCAGGACTCCCTCAGTAGCCCCTAAACCAGGCTTCAATGATGATGAGTCCGGCGCGCAGATTGTCTTCGGCATTGCAAGGCAGGTTCCTCCTCCGAATACTCCATAGAAGATTTTGAACACAAGGATAGTGTCCGGCTCTGCAAAACAAATTCCACATTCCACCGTAGAGAGAATAATATTTCCACAAATCTAATCTGCTGACGCATTTCGCAGCATGACATCACACCACGGCCCGGTCATTATTCGAACCGTTTTTCACAACCAGCCACTGCACATAACGCGAGGCGGTTTCCTTGGCACGTCTTGTCGAAGCAGAGATCGTGTCCCCTTATCACGGGATTCTCATCAATACGGGTGTGGGTAACCCAACCGCGCCACCGATCACAGCGCTTGGGGAATAAGCGAGTTTACCAGGTAGGTGGGGAGGCGCATAGCCTCTTCCGCCCTTATAAAGGGACAAGGATTCACCCTTTTTACCCACGCCTTCTTCCTCCTTGCTCATCCATTCTTGCGCACTCGAGCTCCAGCGCCCAAGCTCGCGTTTTCCCCTCAAACCACTCCAAGCATGTCCGGAGTGGGAGGCAAGTGGATGGTCTCCTCTGTCACGGAGGAGAACATCACAAAGCTACGAGGAGCCGGATATCTGGCCGCGGATATCGCACACTGGCTGCCAGATGCGGGGCAGATCGTCCCTACTCCAGAACCCCATGAGAGGGTGGTTTTTCTCACCCACTTCGTCCGCGGACTGGGATTTCCCCTCCACCCGTTTGTCCGCGGGCTCATGTTCTATTACGGGCTGGATTTTCATGATCTGGCCCCCAATTTCATCCTCAACATCTCGGCGTTTATCATCGTGTGCGAGGCCTTCCTCCGCATCAAGCCCCACTTCGGCTTGTGGCTGAAGACCTTCAATGTTAAACCGAAGGTGGTGGTCGGCCAGCAAGCGGAGTGCGGAGGCGCCATGGTGGGCAAAATATGGTGGGCAAAATGCCCAACATCACTTGGCTCGAAGGCTCCTATGTGGAGACCATAAAGGGGTGGCAGTCGGGGTGGTTCTACATCACCGAGCCGCGCGACACCAACTGGGTGGCGGCCCCCAAATTTCGACCCGGAATCCCCATGCGGCTCACCTCCTAGAAAGAGAAGGGCCTGTCCTGGGGTTCCTCGGTAGAGCTGACCGGACTCCAGACTTGCATCAAAAACATGATGAGCAAGAAAATCAAGCTCGTCAACGTGGTCCAAGTCATGCTCTTCCGCCGGATCCTCTCGTGTCAAAGAAGGGCATTCAATTTATGGGAGTTCGACCCGGCCGAGCACCAGACGCTGCGAGAGCTCTTCGACACGACGCACAAGAACGCCTGGAAGGTGCTATTCAAGGGCGCCGAGGCCCCTCCTCGCCTCACCAAGGACCGCGGACTCAGCGCAAAGCGCCCTGCCAATCCGGTAAGTCTTTTATATTTCATAAGATGTTCTTTTCCCCAGTATAACCACGCGCGGGATCTAAGCCTTCACGCCATTTAACAGGACTGGGTAGCGACAGTGGAGCAAATCGATTGTCCGGCTCCCTTGCCCGAAGATCCGGCAGATGCTCTCCTGACGGAGATGCTGGTTCCGGCGCCTTATGAGGTGCCGGAGAAGAAGGCCAAGAAGAAGGCCACGGGGACCAGGAAGGGTCTCTGGCGCAAGGTTATATCGGACTCATCGTCCGGAAACACCGACGCGCACTCCTCCCACAAAAACGAGGAGGAAGAAGACGAAAGTCCCCCCCCCCCCCAGCCGGGGGGGACAAAAAAGGAAGGCCGCCCTGACTGGGGCGGCCGAAGGGTCCAAGAAGGGAAGGACCCTCCTTCCGGACAACTCCACAACCACCGCCTACAGCGACGACGAGTGGCTGCCCAGGGATAAGCCCCTGGCGAAGTCGTAAGTATCCGAATACCGTAGTAATTCTGGTATGTTTCATTTTGTTGCTTCTTATCATGCCGAACATGATTATACAGCCCCTCCCGAGCCCGCATCGACATATCTTCGTCGGATGATTCTTTGGGCCCGTCGGACCTGAACAGCGATTCACTTCCGACCGCCTCCTCCCCTCGCCCTACGGACAACGTCGAGGTGTTGTCTCAAAGGGCACCGAACCAAGGGGAGGTAGTCCTGGAGGCGCCTCAAGGCGACATTCCGGACACTGGGCGCAAGGGGAGCAGGACTCCCATGGGCTCCGATGACGGGGGCAGCAAATTCGGCCCCCGGCCGAATACTGCGCCGGAACCTCCAGTGGTTCCGGACTCAGTCAGGCGACCCCTCGCTAAGAGGGGCCAGCCACCTGTGCCGATGGCCTCTGTCCATCCAGAGGCATCGGACAACTTGCTGGAAGCGCTTCGCGGTGCTTGCATTGACGAAGAGCACCGCACTATCATGAGTGCGGTGATCGAGAAGGTTCAGTCCGCCAAAAGCGGACCGACTGAAGCCTGTGCCAGCCTCCTAACAGGCTTTGAGGTAAGTGATCAAACTATGAGAAAATGTTACAGCATAGACAGTAGCCCCTGATGCTCTGTTTGATGTTCGCAAAGAAAGGCCGAACAGAGGATCAAATAATAACCACAGGAGTCTAATCAGATATGTCTATGTGCATATGCGGGCTTCACTGCTGGCCGCTGCCGCACGTACTACGGAGGTCGCTGCACTGAAGCAGGACCTTGAGCGGTCCAAGGAAGAGCTCGGCCTTACCAAGAGGCAGCTCGAAGAGAACAAAGGTAAGCGATACCCCGTCTGTATATCAAAAAGAAATTTGGTTGTAAAATAATAGGATCATCATGAATTTGCTAGGGGCCACGACCGAAGTGGCGACCCTGAAGAAGGCGCTATCCAAGGCCGAAGACAAAGCGGCCAAGGAGCGCATCAAGCGAGAAAAGCAAGAAGCCCGGGTAGGCGAGGTGCAGCAAGAGCTCCAGGCTCTCGCCAAAGAACACGAGTCCTTGGAGCTTGACTCTAAGACGCGAGAGTCCGAGCTTGCGAAGGCCCTCGAAAGCGCACAAAATGCCAAGGCTGAAGCCCACAAGGCCCTCCAGGAAATTGAGGCGGTTAAGAAGATAGCAGCGGGTAAGGCATTCATTATGCAAAGCAAGCATGTGAAGGAAACTTTCCTTTTACTTACCCGAGTTCGGAGCTCTCCAGGAGTGTTTGCAGATCTACCCCGCAGTGTGTCAGATGCTGCGGAATTCTACCGGGCTGAGGAGGGGAGCTCGACGGAGAAGTTGTTCTGTTCTCAGTATACTGGTACCGAACACCCAATGCCCTTGTGCGACCAGCTGAAGCAACTGGTCGAGCTCCATAAGGCGGCCGAACAGGCCATGAAGGGTCTTATAGTCCGGATGTGGCCTGGCGATCCCCTGCCTGACAGCTACTTCGGTCTGGTGAGGCGGCTTGTGAATGCCTGCCCACGGCTTTAAGTCATAAAGCGGTCCGTCTGCATCGAGGGTACGCGCAGGGCCTTTGCCCGGGCAAAGGTGCACTGGGCGAAGCTGGACGCCGAGAAGCTGGTGAAGGAGGGGCCGCCGGAAGGCAAGGAGCATCGCCACCCCGAAATGTATTATAACAGTGTCCTGAAGGGTTCTCGCCTTGTGGCAGAGGAATGTGCTAAGGATGTAATATTCGAATGAATGTAATCATGTGATCCTGTAATATGAAACGAGTTCATGTGCGCTATGCAACGCTTGTTAATTTAAAATATTACCTTATGTGCGGCCATTTATGAAATCTGAGAGTTGGCCAGTCGTCGGCTTCTGCCCCCATGTAACTAGTACTGGGGTGTTCGGGATAAACCTGAGCACTCTTTATCCCAATTTTGGGTCCTTCGAAGGAGGTGTTCAGCACAGCGAACCAGGCAATCGGAGTATAAAGCTTTATCACTCTCACTTAGCCATAGAAGTCTACAATTTTAAATTTTGGCGAAGCCCCTAGTATTCGGAAGGCTGAATTTGGGGCGCTATATACGCCTAAGTCGGGCAAGGCCGACTCCTCGCCCGAAGCGGAAAAAGTCTTTAAGGACTTGAGACCTCTCGAACAGCAACCAGCTCTCGCCTTATCATGACAGTCAGTTTTCGGCTTTCTCTACTGAGATGCTCGTCCGGAAGAACCGGGACACAATCGCAGTAGTTCTCCCAGCGCTACCTTAGCCGATATTGCGGAACGTAAGGTACAAAAACATGGGAGCCGGGCAAACCCAACTATTGACCCAAGACATGATTCGGAGCTGATGCATATAGTGCTATAAGTTCGGGGTGCCGCACTGTCGAAAGTGTTCGGACTTCTCACGCCGTATTTATGGGGTATACTGAAGCCCCTGGCGTACTGGTCGTACCAGAATGTATGGGTGCAATCTGTCGTAAATAAGCAGACAAGAAAAAAGAAAGGGTAATGCAATAATAGACTAACGCTATGCATTGTTACTAAATAATACGTCGAAGCGTACGGATACAAGTAGTGCAATAAGCAAAAAATAGGACTATTTGACATGTCCTATCCAAGGGCAAGCTGCGTGTGGATGTTTAAAACAGGTATTTCGATCGTTATCAGAGACCACCTGGGGATTCCCTTGTACGTCCGAGCTTCTTGCTTCCTTGGTATTTCCTTCCCGTAATGCGTCCAGCAATCAGACTGCCGAAAAGGGCTTCCAGAGAGTAAGGTCCTGAAAGAGAAAATGATGAAGCTATACAGCCCCTGGGGCGGTTGATCCGCATTGTGGGACGTGCCGTAGTGGTGCCTCCGCCCATGCCCATGGTATCTTGAGTGCGTAATTATGTACGCGTGGCATGAATTTCGTCGCTTGACTGGGACTAGGACGGGGGTCGAATTGCTAGGGGAGCTCTGAATGTGCCAGGCGATCCTGTTGCAGGTTACTCCGGACTCGCTTGAAGGTGTCCGGGGGTTTTGTCGCCGAATTGGCGGTTTGCCTTAAAAGGCTGTTTTGTGCTTCTGCTGCTAGGGCCGCAGTGTGCTCCTCCGTGCTGAGCGAGCGTTCTGTGTTTCCATTGACTGTTATTACCCACGAGGTCCTGGCATTTTGAGCTTGAGGTATGCATAATGCGGTACCGCATTGAATCTGGCAAATGTGGTTCGCCCGAGAAGTGTGTGATAGCCACTGCGGAATGGGACGATATCGAAGATTAACTCCTCGCTTCGGAATTTGTCCGGAGAGCCAAAGACCACTTCTAGTGTGATTGAGCCCGTGCAATGGGCCTCTACACCTGGGATGACACCTTTAAAGGTGGTTTTAGTGGGTTTGATCCTCGAGGGGTCTATACCCATTTTGCGCACTGTATCCTGATAGAGCAGGTTCACGCTGCTGCCGCCATCCATAAGGACTCGAGTGAGGTGAAATCCGTCGATGATGGGGTCAAGGACCAATGCGGCAGATCCGCCATGACGGATACTAGTGGGGTGGTCCCTGCGATTGAAGGTGATCGAACAAGAGGACCATGGGTTGAACTTTGGGGCGACTGGCTCCATCGCATAGACGTCCCTTAGTGCACGCTTCCGTTCCCTCTTGGGAATGTGGGTTGCGTATATCATGTTCACCGTTTTCACTTGTGGAGGGAACCTCTTCTGTCCTCCTGTGTTCGGCGGCCGAGGCTCTTCCTCGTTGTCGCTATGCAGCCCCTTGTCCTTGTTTTCGGCATTCAACTTGCCGGCCTGCTTGAACACCCAGCATTCTCTGTTGGTGTGATTGGCTGGCTTATCGGGGGTGCCGTGAATTTGACACGAGCGATCGAGTATGCGGTCTAGACTGGACGGTCTCGGATTGCTTCTTTTGAACGGCTTCTTCAGCTGACCAGATTTAGAGCCACTGAATCCGGCATTGACTGCCGTGTCTTCAGCGTTATCACCGTTGTTGCGGCACTTGTGTCTGTTGCGACGTGGTCTGCCGTTATTATCTTTGGCATCTGAATTGCCATGACTTCTTGATGTGTTGTTGCTGTGAGCCAGCCAGCTATCCTCGCCCGCGCAAAAGCAGGTCATGAGTGTCGTGAGGGCTGCAATAGACTTCGGCTTCTCCTGGCCGAGGTGGCAGGCGAGCCACTCGTCACGGATGTTATGCTTAAATGCCGCTAAGGCCTCTGCATCCGGACAGTCGACAATTTGGTTTTTCTTAGTTAGGAACCTGGTCCAGAATTTCCTAGCCGATTCCCCTGGCTGCTGAATTATATGGCTCAAGTCATCAGCATCCGCTGGTCGCACATAAGTGCCCTGGAAGTTGTCAAGGAATGCATCTTCCAAATCCTCCCAACTGCCAATGGAGTCTATTGGCAAGCTATTCAGCCAATGCCGAGCTGGTCCTTTGAGTTTTAGTGGGAGGTATTTGATGGCATGTAGATCATCACCACGAGCCATGTGGATGTGGAGAAGGAAATCCTCGATCCATACCGCGGGGTCTGTTGTGCCATCATATGATCCAATGTTTACGGGTTTAAACCCTCTGGGAATTCGTGATCCATTACTTCATCGGTGAAGCATAGGGGGTGTGCGGCGCCTCTGTGCCGAGCTATATCACGACGCAGTTCATACGAGTCTTGTCTGTTGTATTCGGCCCGGCCGGATATGCTTTTAGTGTATCCGGCGTGACGATCGTCGTCACGCGTTGGGGCGCGGCCCCGTGGTCCGTAGATTGATCTTGTATGCCCTTCTTTGTTTTCCAATACGTCTCACAGGTCCCGCGTGTTGCCCCGGGCCTTGGTGTTTTTGGTTGTCTGGCGACGGGGTGCGGGCTGGACTTCGGGCTGATATGCCCCTCTGTCTCGGCCACGAGGTGGTCGATCCGCCGCATCATACGCTGGTGATGTAGGTTTTAATGCTTCCTCCTCGAGTTGGGGTAGCAACCTGCGTTTTGGGTAACTCTTGCTTGGGCGTTCGAGTTCGTATTCCTCGGCCGCAAGGACTTCAGTCCATCTATCCGCTAGCAGATCTTGATCAGCTCGAAGCTGTTGTTGATTTTTCTTCAGGCTGTTTGCTGTGGCTATAAGCCGGCGCTTGAAGCGCTCCTGCTCCACGGGATCCTCAGGCACGATAAATTCTTCGTCACCGAGGCTCACCTCGTCTTCGGAGAGAGGCATGTAATTGTCATCCTCCGTTTCTCCGTCTGCTGCCTGTTCTGGAGGGCTAGATTGTTCATCCTCCCGCTCTAAATCTGGATGGAGGGGATTGTCGTCGTCTTCAGCACTATCCGGAGTGTTATTGTCTCTTGTGCCGGTATCACTGCTTTTGCTATGGCGGGACTTAGAGCGGCGCCGTTGACGTCGGTGCTTGGGTTGCTTCTTGGAGGGGTCATCCTCCGCTGTCTTATCGCCATCGCCTTATTTGGGGGTATCCACCATGTATATATCATATGATGAGGTGGCGGTCCAGCGCCCTGTGGGTGGTGGTTCCTGTTCGTCTCCTGCATCGTCGTCCATACCGTCGATGTCTTCGGAATCGAAGTCGAGCATGTCGGCTAAATCGTCGACAGTGGCTATTAAGTGGGTGGTGGGTGGGGAGCGAATTTCTTCGTCGTCCGCATCCCATTCTAGCCGGACATAGTTCGGCCAAGGTTCTCCTGACAAGGAGAGAGACCTTAATGATTTTAGCACATCGCCAAAAGGCGAGTGCTGAAAGATATTCGCGGAGGTAAACTCCATGATCGGTGCCCAATCGGATTCGATAGGCACGGATGCAAGCGGCTCGGAGCCCGTGGCCGGGGACGAATCCAATGGTTCGGCAACACGGCTCTCGTAGGAGATGAAGTCAGTATTTGGCTCTATCGCCACTGAGAGTGCAGCCTCCGTGGCGGGGTCTATCCACCCGTCCTCAGATGGCGCAATTTGTTCCGGATTGAGGGCCGGAGTAGTTGCAGGTGTGATCTCCCGAACACTGACCGACGGCAGAGTTAAGTCATGCTTGTCGTGATTGTGCGGCGCACCTGACGTGGGCTCGAATCCGTCGAAGATCAAGTCTCCGCGAATGTCGGCAGTATAGTTCAAGTTTCCAAACCTGACCTGATGGCCAGGGGCGTAGCTCTCGATCTGCTCCAGATGGCCAAGCGAGTTGGCCCGCAGTACGAAGCCGCCGAATACGAAGATCTGTCTGGGGAGGAAGACCTCACCCTGGATCGCATCGTTGCCGATGATCGAAGGGGCCATCAAACCTTATGGTGACGGCACAGTGGAACTCTCAATGAAAGCACCAATGTCGGTGTCAAAACCGGCGGATCTCGGGTAGGGGGTCCCGAACTGTGCGTCTAAGGCGGATGGTAACAGGAGGCGGGGGACACGATGTTTACCCAGGTTCGGGCCCTCTCGATGGAGGTAATACCCTACTTCCTGCTTGATTGATCTTGATGATATGAGTATTACAAGAGTTGATCTACCACGAGATCGTAGAGGCTAAACCCTAGAAGCTAGCCTATGGTATGATTGTTGTTCTATGAACTAAACCCTCTGGTTTATATAGACACCGAGGGGGCTAGGGTTACACAGAGTCAGTTACAAGGGAGGAGATCTACATATCTGTATTCCCAAGCTTGCCTTCCACGCCAAGGAGAGTCCCATCCGGACACGGGACGAAGTCTTGAGTCTTGTATCTTCATAGTCCAACAGTCCGGCAGAAGTATATAGTCTGGCTGCCCGAGGACCCCCTAGTCCAGGACTCCCTCAGTGGGCTCTGTGATAGAGACAAAAGCAAAGTGCCCACAAAAGTTAGACAGATGTGAAGCTTTTGAGCGTGTGAGAGGACCTGGTGCGTTGATGTCGCTGATGATTTTCTCAATCTGCACTTCATTTGCAACGCGAGGATGAGCAGGTTGACGACGAAGAGTTGGCTCAGCATTTTCTTCAGAGCCATTTTCTTCAGGTGCACCAGCATGATGTTCTTCATGATCTGGAATGACTTCTTCAACAGATTCTTTGATAGGAATGACATCCTTAGTATCCTTGAACTTGATGGTTTCCTCGGGTGACTTTTCATCTAGCACAGGAGGTAGGTGCTCTCTTTGCGAGCCATTAGTTTCAATGAACCGCACATCTACAGTTTCAACAACCTTGTGGTGAACGGTGTTGAAGACTCTATAGGTGTGCGAGTCCTTTCTGTAACCAAGCATAAAACCTTCATGTGCTTTCAGTGCAAAATTAGAATTGCGATGAGGATCTCTAATCCAACATTTAGCACTGAAGACTTTGAAATAACTCACATTGGGTTTCTTGTCAGTGAGGAGTTCATATGAGGTCTTTTTGAAGAATTTGTGAGGATATACTCTATTGATGATTTGACACGCAATATCGATTGCTTCAGTCCAAAAGTGACGAGGCGTCTTGTATTCATCAAGCATAGTGCAAGCCATCTCAACAAGAGTCATGTTCTGGCGCTCCACGACGCCATTCTGCTGAGGAGTATAAGGAGCAGCTAGCTCATGAGTAATACCAAGTTCATCAAGACCAGTATTCTTGAACTCGGTCCCATTGTCACTTCTGATGTGCTTGATCTTCACACCAAAGTTGGTTGAAGCCCTTGAGAAATCGTTTGAAGACTTCCTGCACTTCACGTTTGTAAGTGACGATATGCACCCA
The DNA here is from genome assembly GCF_018294505.1 of Triticum aestivum. Classification (NCBI taxonomy): domain Eukaryota; kingdom Viridiplantae; phylum Streptophyta; class Magnoliopsida; order Poales; family Poaceae; genus Triticum; species Triticum aestivum. The sequence continues at coordinate 336,377,295 of NC_057805.1, forward strand.
TGTATAACGAGAATAGTCATCAACAATAACAAAGCCATATAGAGATGCTTCATTAGTGAATGCGGAATAATGATTAGGGCCAAAGAGATCCATGTGAAGCAATTCAAATGGACGAGTGGTAGTCATGATAGTCTTTGAGGGATGCTTGGCCTTGGTCATCTTTCTAGCTTCACAAGCTCCGCACAGGTGATCCTTGAGGAATTTGACATCCTAGATGCCAATGACATGCTTCTTCTTCGTGAGCGTGTGCAAGTTCCTCATGCCAGCATGACCAAGTCGTCGATGCCATAGCCAGCCTTCTGAAGCTTTTGCAAGTAGACATGTAGCAGGTTGTGGTCCTGTAGAGAAATCAACAATATACAGATCTCCTCTCCTAAAGCCTTCGAAGACTTTGGAATGGTCAGCTTCCATGATCACAACACAACGATACTTGCCAAAGATGACAACCATATCAAGATCACAAAGCATTGAGACAGACATGAGGTTGAATCCTAAGGACTCGACAAGCATGACTTTATCCATGTGTCGATCCTTTGAGATCGCAACCTTACCTAGACCCAATACCTTGCTTTTGCCTTTGTCAGCATAGGTGATATGCTTCAGATGCGATGGAGATAAAGCAATGTCCATCAATAAGTTCTTGTCACCAGTCATGTGATTTGTACATCCACTGTCGAGGACCCACTCAGTGGCTTTGGGTTGATCATCCTGCAGATGAATTAGTGCAACTTACGAACTCATATACTTCATCAGTGAAGAATATGACATCAAATTCATCAGATCAATTTCATCACGCAGTAAGACAGATATAGCAGTATGAGGACGTGAGAAATGAAAATTCATTTCTTCATGATTAGCTTGCGTCCTTTCAATCATATTCAGGTCTCCAGTAAATTCTTCAGATGTTTAAGTTCGTCTGGAGACCTGACCCTGCATAAGAGATTAGTTCTTTTTCTTCACCACCCACATCTGGAGGGGTGGCAAAGAGTTCATCATTCTGCGAGCTCCATAAGAGAAAGGTGGCATAGAAACCAGTCCACTTCGTTTCACATAAGAGGGGTTAGGGTAAGCATATGAATAAGTAGAGAAATTCTTCGAGGACTTATGAACATAATGATTTGAAGAATAATGCACATATTCATAACCCTTAGTCTTTCCCTGCGAAACAGAAGTGTTAGCACGATGATGTTCATATGAGGACTTTGATCCATATGATGAATTTGGTCCATACGAGGACTTGGATCCATATGAAGACTTTGGTCCATATGAAGAATTTGATCTGGGGTTCCTATTCTTCACAGGTGGTGTCATGATGACATTCACCTGAAGACTTTCAAGGCACCTATTGGGAACCCAAATTTTCTTCATAGGGGGACCGTTCCTGCAGTTAGTGCCAACATATCTAGCAAATACTTCACCATTCTGATTTTTGAACAGTTTATAGTGTTGGGGAACGTAGTAATTTCAAAAAAATCCTACGCACACACAGGATCATGGTGATGCATAGCAACGAGAGGGGAGAGTGTGTCCACGTACCCTCGTAGACCGAAAGCGAAAGCGTTAGCACAACGTGGTTGATGTAGTCGTACGTCTTCACGACCCGGCCGATCAAGTACCGAACGTACGACACCTCCGAGTTCAGCACACGTTCAGCTCGATGACGTCCCTCGAACTCCGATCCAGCCGAGTGTTGAGGGAGTTTCGTCAGCACGACGACGTGGTGATGATGATGATGTTCTACCGACGCAGGGCTTCGCCTAAGCACCGCTACAATATTATCGAGGTGGACTATGATGGAGGGGGGCACTGCACACGGCTAAAAGATCAATGATCAATTGTTTTGTCTCCAAGGGGTGCCCCTCCCCGTATATAAAGGAGTGGAGGAGGGGAAGGGACGGCCCTCTCTATGGCGCGCCCTAGGAGGAGTCCTACTCCCACCGAGAGTAGGATTCCCCCCTTCCAGGTAGTAGGAGTAGGAGTCAAGGAAAGGGGAGAGAGAAGAGAAGGAAGGAGGGGGCGCAGCCCCTCCCCCTAGTCCAATTCGGACTAGGCCTTGGGGGGGCGCCCAGCCTCTCCTCTCTTTTTCCCCTAAAGCCCAATAAGGCCCATATACTCCCCGGCGAATTCCCGTAACTCTCCGGTACTCCGAAAAATACCCAAATCACTCGGAACCTTTCCGATGTCCGAATATAGTCGTCCAATATATCAATCTTTACGTCTCGACCATTTCGAGCCTCCTCGTCATGTCACTGATCTCATCCGGGACTCCAAACTACCTTAGGTACATCAAAACACATAAACTCATAATATAGCCGTCATCGAACTTTAAGCGTGCGGACCCTACGGGTTCGAGAACAATGTAGACATGACCGAGACACGTCTCCGGTCAATAACCAATAGCGGAACCTGGATGCTCATATTGGCTCCCACATATTCTACGAAGATCTTTATCGGTCAAACCGCATAACAACATATGTTGTTCCCTTTGTCATCGGTATGTTACTTGCCCGAGATTCGATCGTCGGTATCTCAATACCTAGTTCAATCTCGTTACCGGCACGTCTCTTTACTCGTTCCGTAATATATCATCCCGCAACTAACTCATTAGTTGCAATGCTTGCAAGGCTTAAGTGATGTGCATTACCGAGTGGGCCCAGAGATACCTCTCCGACAATCGGAGTGACAAATCCTAATCTCAAAATATGCCAACCCAACAAGTACCTTTGGAGACACCTGTAGAGCACCTTTATAATCACCCATTTACGTTGTGACGTTTGGTAGCACACAAAGTGTTCCTCTGGTAAACGGGAGTTGCATAATCTCATAGTCATAGGAACATGTATAAGTCATGAAGAAAGCAATAGCAACATACTAAACGATCGAGTGCTAAGCTAACGGAATGGGTCAAGTCAATCACATCATTCTCCTAATGATGTGATCCCGTTAATCAAATGACAACTCATGTCTATGGCTAGGAAACATAACCATCTTTGATCAACGAGCTAGTCAAGTAGAGGCATACTAGTGACACTCTGTTTGTCTATGTATTCACACAAGTATTATGTTTCCGGTTAATACAATTCTAGCATGAATAATAAATATTTATCATGAAATAAGGAAATAAATAATAACTTTATTATTGCCTCTAGGGCATATTTCCTTCAGTCTCCCACTTGCACTAGAGTCAATAATCTAGATCACATCGCCATGTGATTTAACATCAATAGTTCACATCACCATGTGATTAACACCCATAGTTCACATCGTCATGTGACCAACACCCAAAGGGTTTACTAGAGTCAATAATCTAGTTCACATCGCTATGTGATTAACACCCAAAGAGTACTAAGGTGTGATCATGTTTTGCTTGTGAGAGAAGTTTAGTCAACGGGTCTGCCATATTCAGATCCGTATGTATTTTGCAATTTTCTATGTCTACAATGCTCTGCACGGAGCTACTTTAGCTAATTGCTCCCACTTTCAATATGTATCCAGATGAAGACTTAGAGTCATCTAGATTAGTGTCAAAACTTGCATCGACGTAACCTTTTACGACGAACCTTTTGTCACTTCCATAATCGAGAAACATATCCTTATTCCACTAAGGATAATTTTGACCGCTGTCCAGTGATCTACTCCTAGATCACTACTGTACTCCCTTGCCAAAATCAGTGTAGGGTATACAATAGATCTGGTACATAGCATGGCATACTTTATAGAACCTATGGCTGAGGCATAGGGAATGACTTTCATTCTCTTTCTATCTTCTGCCGTGGTCGGGCTTTGAGTCTTACTCAATTTCACACCTTGTAACACATGCAAGAACTCTTTCTTTGACTGTTCCATTTTGAACTACTTCAAAATCTTGTCAAGGTATGTACTCATTGAAAAAACTTATCAAGCGTTTTGAACTATCTCTATAGATCTTGATGCTCAATATGTAAGAAGCTTCACCGAGGTCTTTCTTTAAAAAAACTCCTTTCAAACACTCCTTTATGCTTTGCAGAATAATTCTACATTATTTCCGATCAACAATATGTCATTCACATATACTTACCAGAAATGTTGTAGTGCTCCCACTCACTTTCTTGTAAATACAGGCTTCACCGCAAGTCTGTATAAAACTATATGCTTTGATCAACTCATCAAAGCGTATATTCCAACTCCGAGATGCTTGCACCAGTCCATAGATGGATCGCTGGAGCTTGCACATTTTGTTAACACCTTTAGGATCGACAAAACCTTCTGGTTGCATCATATACAACTCTTCTTTAATAAATCCATTAAGGAATGCAGTTTTGTTTATCCATTTGCCAGATTTCATAAAATGCGGCAATTGCTAACATGATTCGGACAGACTTAAGCATAGATACGAGTGAGAAACTCTCATCATAGTCAACACCTTGAACTTGTCGAAAACCTTTTGCGACAATTCTAGCTTTGTAGATAGTAACACTACTATCAGCGTCCGTCTTCCTCTTGAAGATCCATTTAATCTCAATGGCTCGCCGATCATTTCGGCAAGTCAATGAAAGTCCATACTTTGTTCTCATACATGGATCCCATCTCAGATTTCATGGCCTCAAGCCATTTTGCGGAATCTGGGTTCACCATCGCTTCTTCATAGTTCGTAGGTTCGTCATGGTCTAGTAACATGACCTCCAGAATAGGATTACCGTACCACTCTGGTGCGGATCTCACTCTGGTTGACCTACGAGGTTTGGTAGTAACTTGATCTGAAGTTACATGATCATCATCATTAGCTTCCTCACTAATTGGTGTAGGAGTCACAGGAACAGATTTCTGTGATAAACTACTTTCCAAGGGAGCAGGTACAATTACCTCATCAAGTTCTACTTTCCTCCCACTCACTTTTTCGAGAGAAACTCCTTCTCTAGAAAGGATCCATTCTTAGCAACGAATATCTTGCCTTCGGATCTGTGATAGAAGGTGTACCCAACAGTAACTTTTGGGTATCCTATGAAGACGCACTTTTCCGATTTGGGTTTGAGCTTATCAGGATGAAACCTTTTCACATAAGCATCGCAACCCCAAACTTTAATAAACGACAACTTTGGTTTCTTGCCAAACCATAGTTCATACGGTGTCGTCTCAACAGATTAGACGGTGCCCTATTTAATGTGAATGCAGCTGTCTCTAATGCATAACCCCAGAACGATAGTGGTAAATCGGTAAGAGACATCATAGATTGCACTATATCCAATAAAGTACGGTTATGACGTTCGGACACACCATTATGCTGTGGTGTTCCAGGTGGCACAAATTTGTGAAACTATTCCACATTGTTTTAATTGAAGACCAAACTCGTAACTCAAATATTTGTCTCCGCGATCAGATCATAGAAACTTTATTTTCTTGTCACGATGATTTTCCACTTCACTCTGAAATTCTTTAAACTTTTCAAATGTTTCAGACTTATGTTTCATCAAGTAGATATACCCATATCTGCTCAAATCATCTGTGAAGGTCAGAAAATAACGATACCCGCCGCGAGCCTCAACACTCATCGGATCGCATACATCAGTATGTATTATTTCCAATAAGCCAGTTGCTTGCTCCATTGTTCCGGAGAACGGAGTTTTAGTCATCTTGCCCATAAGGCATGGTTTGCAAGCATCAAGTGATTCATAATCAAGTGATTCCAAAATCCCATCAGCATGGATTTTCTTCATGCGCTTTACACCAATATGACCTAAACGGCAGTGCCACAAATAAGTTGCACTATCATTATTAACTTTGCATCTTTTGGCTTCAATATTATGAATATGTGTATCACTACGACCGAGATCCAACAAACCATTTTCGTTGGTGTGTATGACCATAGAAGGTTTTCATTCATGTAAATAGAACAACATTTGTTCTCTAACTTAAATGAATAACCGTATTGCAATAAACATGATCAAATCATATTCATGCTCAACGCAAACACCAAATAACACTTATTTAGGTTCAATACTAATCCCGAAAGTATAGGGAGTCTGCGATGATGATCATATCAATCTTGGAACCACTTCCAACACACATCGTCACTTCACCCTTAACTAGTCTCTGTTTATTCTGCAACTCCCATTTCGAGTTACTAATCTTAGCAACTGAACTAGTATCAAATACTGAGGGGTTGGTATAAACACTAGTAAAGTACACATCAATAACATGTATATCAAATATACCTTTGTTCACTTTGCCATCCTTCTTATCCGCCAAATACTTGGGGCAGTTCCGCTTCCAGTAACCAGTTCCTTTGCAGTAGAAGCACTCAGTCTCAGGCTTAGGTCCAGACTTGGGCTTCTTCACTTGAGCAGCAACTCGCTTGCTGTTCTTCTTGAAGTTCCCCTTCTTCCCTTTGCCCTTTTCTTGAATCTAGTGGTCTTGTCAACCATCAACACTTGATGTTTTTCTTGATTTCTACCTTCGTCGATTTCAGCATCATGAAGAGCTTGGGAATCATTTCCGTTATCCCTTACATATTATAGTTCATCATGAAGTTCTAGTAACTTGGTGATAGTGACTAGAGAACTCTGTCAATCACTATCTTATCTGGAAGATTAACTCCCACTTGATTCAAGTGCTTGTAGTACTCAGACATTCTGAGCACATGCTCACTAGCTGAGCAATTCTCCTCCATCTTGTAGGCAAAGTACTGACAGAGGTCTCATACTTCTCGACACGGGCATGAGTATGAAATACCAATTTCAACTCTTAGAACATCTTATATGCTCTGTGGCGTTCAAAACATTTTTGAAGTCACGGTTCTAAGCCGTAAAGCATGGTGCACTAAACTATCAAGTAGTCATCATACCGAGCTTTTGTCAAACGTTCATAATGTCTGCATCTGCTGCTGCAATAGGTCTGTCACCTAGCAGTGCATCAAGGCATAATACTTCTGTGCAACAATGAGGTTAATCCTCAGATCACGGACCAAGTCTGCATCATTGCTACTAACATCTTTCAAATTAGTTTTCTCTAGGAACATATCAAAATAAAACAGGGAGCAAAAACGCGAGCTATTGATCTACAACATAGATATGCTAATACTACCAGGACTAAGTTCATGATAAATTTAAGTTCAATTAATCATATAACTTAGAACTCCCACTTAGATAGACATCCCTCTAATCTTCTAAGTGATCACGTGATCCATATCAACTAAACCATGTCCGCTCATCACGTGAGATGGAGTAGTTTCAATGGTGAACATCACTATGTTGATCATATCTACTATATGATTCACGCTCGACCTTTCAGTCTCAGTGTTCCGAGGCCATATCTGTTATATGCTAGGCTCGTCAAGTTTAACCTGAGTATTCCGCGTGTGCAACTGTTTTGCACCCATTGTATTTGAACGTAGAGCCTATCACACCCGATCATCACGTGGTGTCTCAGCACGAAGAACTTTCACAACGGTGCATACTCAGGGAGAACACTTATACCTTGATAATTTAGTGAGAGATCATCTTATAATGCTACCGTCAATCAAAGCAAGATAAGATGCATAAAAGATAAACATCACATGCAATCAATATAAGTGATATGATATGGCCATCATCATCTTGTGCTTGTGATCTCCATCTCCGAAGCACCATCATGATCACCATCGTCACCGGCGCGACACCTTGATCTCCATCGTAGCATCGTTGTCGTCTCGCCATCTTATGCTTCTACGACTATCGCTACCGCTTAGTGATAAAGTAAAGCATTACAGGGCGTTTGCATTGCATACAATAAAGCAACAACCATATGGCTCCTGCCAGTTGCCGATAACTCGGTTACAAAAACATGATCATCTCATACAATAAAATTTAGCATCATGCCTTGACCATATCACATCACAACATGCCCTGCAAAAACAAGTTAAACGTCCTCTACTTTGTTGTTGCAAGTTTTATGTGGCTGCTACGGGCTGAGCAAGAACCGTACTTACCTACGCATCAAAACCACAACGACATTTCGTCAAGTTAGTGTTGTTTTAACCTTCTCAAGGACCGGGCGTAGCCACACTCGGTTCAACTAAAGTTGGAGAAACTGACACCCGCCAGCCACCTGTGTGCAAAGCACGTCGGTAGAACTAGTCTCGCGTAAGCGTACGCGTAATGTCGGTCCGGGCCGCTTCATCCAACAATACCGCCGAACCAAAGTATGACATGCTGGTAAGCAGTATGACTTGTATCGCCCACAACTCACTTGTGTTCTACTCGTGCATATAACATCTACGCATAAAACCTGGCTCGGATGCCACTGTTGGGGAACGTAGTAATTTAAAAAAAATCCTACGCACACACAGGATCATGGTGATGCATAGCAACGAGAGGGGAGAGTGTGTCCACGTACCCTCGTAGACCGAAAGCGGAAGCGTTAGTACAACGCGGTTGATGTAGTCGTACGTCTTCACGATCCGACCGATCAAGTACCGAACGTATGGCACCTCCGAGTTCAGCACACGTTCAGCTCGATGACGTCCCTCGAACTCCGATCCAGCTGAGTGTTGAGGGAGAGTTTCGTCAGCACGACGGTGTGGTGACGATGATGATGTTCTACCGACGCAGGGCTTCGCCTAAGCACCGCTACGATATTATCGAGGTGGGCTATGGTGGAGGGGGGCACCGCACATGGCTAAAAGATCAATGATCAATTGTTTTGTCTCCAAGGGGTGCCCCCCTCCCCGTATATAAAGGAGTGGAGGAGGGGGAGGGCCGGCCCTCTCTATGGCGTGCCCTAGGAGGAGTCCTACTCCCACCGGGAGTAGGATTCCCCCCTTCCAAGTGGTAGGAGTAGGAGTCAAGGAAAGGGGAGAGAGAAGAGAAGGAAGGAGGGGGCGCAACCCCTCCCCCTAGTCCAATTCAGACTAGGCCTTGGGGGGGGGGGGCGCCCAGCCTCTCCTCTCTCTTTCCCCTAAAGCCCAATAAGGCCCATATACTCCCCGGCGAATTCCCGTAACTCTCCGGTACTCCGAAAAATACCCGAATCACTCGGAACCTTTTCGATGTCCGAATATAGTCGTCCAATATATCGATCTTTACGTCTCGACCATTTCGAGACTCCTCGTCATGTCCCCGATCTCATCCGGGACTCCGAACTACCTTCGGTACATCAAAACACATAAACTCATAATATAATCGTCATCGAACTTTAAGCGTGGGGACCCTACGGGTTCGAGAACAATGTAGACATGACCGGGACACGTCTCCGGTCAATAACCAATAGCGGAACCTGGATGCTCATATTGGCTCCCACATATTCTACGAAGATCTTTATCAGTCAAACGGCATAACAACATACGTTGTTCCCTTTGTCATCGGTATGTTACTTGCCCGAGATTCGATCGTCGGTTCTCAATACCTAGTTCAATCTCGTTACCGAGAAGTCTCTTTACTCGTTCCGTAATATATCATCCCGCAACTAACTCATTAGTTGCAATGCTTCCAAGGCTTAAGTGATGTGCATTACCGAGTGGGCCCAGAGATACCTCTCCTACAATCGGAGTGACAAATCCTAATCTCAAAATACGCCAACCCAACAAGTACCTTTGGAGACACCTGTAGAGCACCTTTATAATCACCCAGTTACGTTGTGACGTTTGGTAGCACACAAAGTGTTCTTCCGATAAACGGGAGTTGCATAATCTCATAGTCATAGGAACATGTATAAGTCATGAAGAAAGCAATAGCAACATACTAAACGATTGAGTGCTAAGCTAACGGAATGGGTCAAGTCAATCACATCATTCTCCTAATGTTGTGATCCCGTTAATCAAATGACAACTCATGTCTATGGCTAGGAAACATAACCATCTTTGATCAACGAGCTAGTCAAGTAAAGGCATACTAGTGACACTCTGTTTGTCTATGTATTCACACAAGTATTATGTTTCTGGTTAATACAATTCTAGCATGAACAATAAACATTTATCATGAAATAAGGAAATAAATAATAACTTTATTATTGCCTCTAGGGCATATTTCCTTCATATAGTTGGAGTCAAATGACTCTCAGTAGAATATGAAGATTCACATGTAAAGCCAGATAAAGTATATGGATCTACGGGAGGTCCCTTTGCAGCAACCCATGAGGTTCTGGGATACTGCTCAGGTTTCCAATAGGTCCCATCAGCATTAAGTTTCCTCTCAAAGGCAATGCCCTCTTTCCTAGGGTTCATGTTGAGGATCTGCTTTTAAGCACATCACAAAGAGCCTGATGCCCTTTGAGGCTTTTGTACATGCCTGTCACATACAATTCCTTCAGCCCTGCATTGTCAGTGATACTAGCAGTATCCTCAGATGAGGAATTAGTGATAGCAGAGACAGTTGAAGAATTTGCAGCAATAGAAGCATTTGAACTTTCAGGTGAAGAATTAGCAGATTCACGTTCAATGCATTTCAAACAAGATGGAATGAATTCCTCCTGAGCGGCACTGATCTGCTGAGCAAGCAATGAGTCACGTTCCTTCTGAAGATCTTCATAACTCTCCCTTAGCTTCTCAAGATCTTGCTTTCTTTGAAGAAATTCATAAGAAAGCTTCTCATGATCAGATAAGAGAGTGTTATGATGACTTGAAGGTTATCAAACTTGGACTGAAGTCTCTGAAGATTATCAGTCAAGGTTTGAGTGTGATCCATTTCTTCAACCAACAGGTCATCCCTTTTGTCTAGCATATTTTGAACCTTTTCAAAAGCCTTTTGTTGTTTCACAGCAATCTTAGCAAGTTTAGAGTAGCTAGGCTTGAAGTTTTCATCATATTCATCCTCACTTGATTCAGAGGAGGGATATTTGAGTACCTTGGCACCGTTTTCCATGAAGCGGGGATCGCAACAGTTTTCGAGGGTAGAGTATTCAACCCAAATTTATAGATTCGACACAAGGGGAGCCAAAGAATATTTGAAGGTATTAGCAGCTGAGTTGTCAATTCAACCACACCTAGAGATTAATTATCTGCAGCAAGTAATCAGTAGCAAAGTAATATGGTAGTTTTGGTAGTAGTGACAGCAGCAACGGTAACAGTAACAGTAACAGTGATAGCAGTAATTTTGTAGCAAGTGTAACAGTGATGATACCAGTAGTAACTTAATAGAAACAATATAAGATAAATTCGTAGGCATTGGATCGGTGACTTGTTGGATGATATTCATCATGTGACAGTTATAACCTAGGGCGATACTGCACTAGCTCCAGTTCATCGATATAATGTAGGCATGTATTCCGTAAATAGTCATACGTGCTTATTAAAAGAACTTGCATGCCATCTTTTGTCCTACCCTCCCGTGGTAGCGGGGTTGCTACCTCTTGAGCATGCATTGGTTTTCCCTTGAAGAGGAAAGGGTGATGCAGCAAAGTAGCGTAAGTATTTCCCTCAGTTTTTGAGAACCAAGGTATCAATCCAGTAGGGGGCCACACGCAAGTCCCTCGTACCTACACAAACAAATAAGAACCTTGCAACCAATGCGATAAAGGGGTTGTCAATCCCTTCACGGCCACTTGCAAAAGTGAGATCTGATAGAGATGATAAGATAATATTTTTGGTATTTTTATGATAAAGATTAAAAGTAAAGATTGCAAAATAAATGGCAATAGAAATAGCTAGTTGACGGGGGATTAATATGATGGAAAATAGACCCGGGGGCCATAGGTTTCACTAGTGGCTTCTCTCAAGATAGCATAAGTATTACGGTGGGTGAACAAATTACTGTCGAGCAATTGATAGAAAAGTGCATAATTATGAGAATATCTAGGCATGATCATGTATATAGGCATCACGTCCGCGACAAGTAGACCGAAACGATTCTGCATCTACTACTATTACTCCACACATCGACCGCCATCCAGCATGCATCTAGAGTATTAAGTTCATAAGAACATAGTAACGCATTAGGCACGATGACATGATGTAGAGGGATAAACTCAAGCAATATGATATAAACCCCATCTTTTTATCCTCGATGGCAACAATACAATACGTGTTGTTTCCCCTATTGTCACTGGGATCGAGCAACGCAAGATTGAACCTAAAGCTAAGCACTTCTCCCATTTCAAGAAAGATCAATCTAGTAGGCCAACCAAACTGATAATTCGAAGAGACTTGCAAAGATAACCAATCATACATAAAAGAACCCAGAGGAGATTCAAATATTGTTCATAGATAATCTTGATCATAAACCCACAATTCATCGGATCTCAACAAACACACCGCAAAAGAGTTACATCGAATAGATCTCCAAGAAGACCGAGGAGAACTTTGTATTGAGGTCCAAGAGAAGAAGCCATCTAGCTAATAACTATGGACCCGAAGGTCTGTGGTAAACTACTCACACATCATCGAAGAGGCTATGGTGTTGATGTAGAAGCCCTCCGTGATCGATTCCCCCTCCGGCGGAGCGCCGGAAAAGGCCCCAAGATGGGATTTCACGGGTACAGAAGGTTGCGGCAGTGGAAATAGGGTTTCGTGGTGCGCCTGGTTGGTTTTGGGGTATATGGGTATATATAGGAGGAAGAAGTAGGTCGGTGGAGCTGCAAGGGGCCCACGAGGGTGGGGGCGCGCCCAGGGGGGCAGGCGCGCCTCCCTGCCTCGTGGCCTCCTTGCTTCTTTCTTGACGTCCACTCAAAGTCTCCTGGATCACGTTTGTTCCAAAAATAACTCTCCCGAAGGTTTCATTCCGTTTGGACTCCGTTTGATATTCCTTTTCTGCGAAACAATGAAATAGGCAAAAAAATAGCAATTTGCACTGGGCCTTGGGTTAGTAGGTTAGTCCCAAAAATAATATAAAAGTGCTTAGTAAAGCCTATTAAACATCCAAAACAGATAATATAATAGAATGGAACAATCAAAAATTATAGATACGTTGGAGACGTATCAAGCATCCCCAAGCTTAATTCCTGCTCGTCCTCGAGTAGGTAAATGATAAAAACAGAATTTTTGATGTGGAATGCTACCTAGCATGTTCCTCAATGTAATTTTCTTTATTGTGGAATGAATGTTCAGATCCGAAAGATTCAAGATAAAAGTTTAATATTGACATAAAAATAATAATACTTCAAGCATACTAACAAAGCAATCATGTCTTCTCAAAATAACATGGCCAAAGAAAGTTATCCCTACAAAATCATATAGTCTGGCTATGCTCTATCTTCATCACACAAAGTATTTAATCATGCACAACCCCGATGACAAGCCAAGCAATTGTTTCATACTTTTGATGTTCCCAAACTTTTTCAATCTTCACGCAATACATGAGCGTGAGCCATGGACATAGCACTATAGGTGGAATAGATTGGTGGTTGTGGAGAAGACAAAAAGGAGAAGATAGTCTCACATCAACTAGGCGTATCAACGGGCTATGGAGATGCTCATTAATAGATATCAATGTGGGTGAGTAGGGATTGCCATGCAACGGATGCACTAGAGCTATAAGTGTATGAAAGCTCAACGAAAGAAACTAAGTGGGTGTGCATCCAACTCGCTTGCTCACGAAGACCTAGGGCATTTTGAGGAAGCCCATCATTGGAATATACAAGCCAAGTTCTATAATGTAAAATTCCCACTAGTATATGAAAGTGACAACATAGGAGACTCTCTATCATGAAGATCATAGTGCTACTTTGAAGCACAAGTGTGGAAAAAGGATAGTAACATTGTCCCTTCTCTCTTTTTCTCTCATTTTTTTGGGCCTTCTCTCTTCTTTTTATGACCTCTTTCTTCTTCTTCTTTTTTTATTGTCGTCCGGAGTCTCATCCCGACTTGTGGGGGAATCATAGTCTCCATCATCCATTCCTCACTTGGGACAATGCTCTAATAATGATGATCATCACACTTTTATTTTCTTACAACTCTAAAACTACAACTCAATACTTAGAACATAATATGACTCTATGTGAATGCCTCCAGCGGTGTACCGGGATATGCAATGAATAAAGAGTGACATGTATGAAAGAATTATGAATGGTGGCTTTGCCACAAATACGATGCCCACTACATGATCATGCAAAGCAATATGACAATGATAAAGCGTGTCATAATAAACGGAACGGTGGTAAGTTGCATGGCAATATATCTCGGAATGGCTATGGAAGTGCCATAACAGGTAGGTATGGTGGCTATTTTGAGGAAGGTATATGGTGGGTGTATGATACCGGCGAAAGGTGCGCGGTATTAGAGAGGCTAGCAATGGTGGAAGGGTGAGAGTGCGTATAATCCATGGACTCAACATTAGTCATAAAGAACTCACATACTTGTTGCAAAAATCTATTAGTTATCGAAACAAAGTACTATGCGCATGCTCCTAGGGGGATAGATTGGTAGGAAAAGACCATCGCTCGTCCCCGACCGCCACTCATAAGGAAGACAATCAATAAATAAATCATGCTCCGACTTCATCACATAACGGTTCACCATACGTGCATGCTACGGGAATCACAAACTTTAGAACAAGTATTTCTCAAATTCACAACTACTCAACTAGCATGACTCTAATATCACCATCTTCATATCTCAAAACAATTATCAAGTATCAAACTTCTCATAGTCTTCAATGCACTCTATATGATAGTTTTTATTATACCTATCTTGGATGTTCATCGTATTAGGACTAATTTTATAGCCAAAGCAAACTACCATGCTGTTCTAAAGGACTCTCAAAATAATATAAGTGAAGCATGAGAGATCAATAATTTCTATAAAATAAAACCACCACCGTGCTCTAAAAGATATAAGTGAAGCACTAGAGCAAAATTATTTAGCTCAAAAGATATAAGTGAAGCACATAGAGTATTCTAATAAATTCCGATTCATGTGTGTCTCTCCCGAAAGGTGTGTACAGCAAGGATGATTGTGGTAAACTAAAAAGCAAAGACTCAAATCATACAAGACGCTCCAAGCAAAACACATATCATGTGGTGAATAAAAATATAGCATCAAGTAAAGTTACTGATGAACGAAGACGAAAGAGGGGATGCCTTCCGGGGCATCCCCAAGCTTAGGCTTTTGGTTGTCCTTGAATTTTACCTTGGGGTGCCTTGGGCATCCCCAAGCTTAGGCTCTTGCCACTCCTTGTTCCATAATCCATCAAATCTTTACCCAAAACATGAAAACTTCACAACACAAAACTTAACAGAAAATCTCATGAGCTCCGTTAGCGAAAGAAAACAAACCACCACTTCAAGGTACTGTAATGAACTCATTATTTATTTATATTGGTGTTAAACCTACTGTATTCCAACTTATCTATGGTTCATAACCTCCGATACTAGCCATAGATTCATCAAAATAAACAAACAACACACGAAAAATAGAATCTGTGAAAAACAGAACAGTCGGTAGTAATCTGTATCAAACGCATACTTCTGTAACTTCAAAAATTCTAAAATAAATTGCTGGACGTGAGGAATTTATCTATTAATAATATGCAAAAATAATCAACTAAATAGCACTATCCAGTAAAAAGTTGTAGCTAATCTCGTGAGTGCTAAAGTTTCTTTTTTTACAGCAAGATCAAAAAGACTTCACCCAAGTCTTCCCAAAGGTTCTACTTGGCACAAACACTAATTAA
Organism: Triticum aestivum; assembly: GCF_018294505.1. NCBI lineage: Eukaryota > Viridiplantae > Streptophyta > Magnoliopsida > Poales > Poaceae > Triticum > Triticum aestivum. The sequence continues at coordinate 336,392,849 of NC_057805.1, forward strand.
AACATGAAAACACATCTAACCATAGGCTAGATCAATTATTTATTGAATAACATCAAGTAGAAATATTTGGTTGTCTCCCAACAAGCGCTTTTCTTTAAAGCCTTTTAGCTAGGCATTGATAATCTTAATGATGCTCACATGAAAGACAAGAATTAAAGCGCAAAGAGAGCATCATAAAACACATGACAAACACATCTAAGTCTAACATACTTCCTATGCATAGGCATATTATAAGTAAACAAATTTGCAAGGCAAGCAAAAACTAGCATATGCAAGGAAGAAGAAAGTGACGATAGCAATCTCAACATGACGAGAGGTAATTTAGTAAGATTAAAATGTCTACAACCATATTTTCCTCTTTCATAATAATTACATGTAGGATCATAAGAAAATTCAACAATATAGCTATCACATAACATATTCTCTTCGTGATCCACATGCATGCAAAGTTGACACTCTTCCGAAATAGTGGGATTAACATTAACTAAAGTCATGACCTCTCCAAACCCACCTTTATCAAAAATTTCATAAGATTGAACATTCTCCAAATATGTGGGATCTAAAGTTGACACTCTTCCAAACCCACTTTCAATATTATTGCAAACACTATTATCAATCTCATATTCATCATGGGGCTTAAATAAATTTTCAAGATCATAAGAAGAATCACCCCAATCATGATCATTGCAACAAATAGTAGACATAGAAAAACTAGCATCCCCAAGCTTAGGGTTTTGCATATCATTAGCACAATTGTCATCAAGAGAATTTATAATAACATCATTGCAATCATGCTTTTCATCGAAGGAACTATCAAGTATGGGTGCAATAGCAACGATCTCATGTTTAACATAAGGAACTATAGCAAGTTCATCTTCATAAATATTGGCATCATGGTCACAAGAATAGCAAGCATCATGTTCATCAAGGGATATTTCAATCAAATCATCGGAATCATAATTATCTATAGATTCATGCATATCATTATTTTCTTCCAAAGCAACGGTCACTCTTTCAATAAATTCTTCGACATAGACGTTATGAGCATAGTTTTCATCGCAATATTTAAGTATTTCGGAATTTTCAGATTTGTGGAAAGTAATATCATACTTTTCAATCAAAGAAGCAACTTCATGAGCACCCTTAAAAACGACAAATTCTTCAATTTGTTTGATATCGTAGTAACTAAAAACACCCTTTGCATAAGAAGATAAGATTTCATTATCATTAAACTCACATAGGTAGGGGAGGTGTTTTTTAGGATTCTTAGAGCAACAAGTAAAATCATAAATTTCACAAAGATTCCAAGCATAACACAACAATCTGTTTATTTGATCCCATAAGAGTCTCCCTTTTTCAAACAAACGGTCACGCACAAAGTGAGCATGCTCATCTAAAGATTTCCCATCAACTAGGCTAGTTGGGGTTTCAGCACGAGCGCATAAGGATCGAAGATGATCCAAGTAGAACACTTTAAGTGGATCCATATCAATAGATTTTTAGCAAGCAAAGATGCAAGCAAATAGAAGGCACATGGTAACACAAGCAAACAATAGATCTGGTGAGAAAAAGGCAAACAAAAAAGAAGACGAATAAAATGGCAAAGGCGAAGTGGGGGAGAGGAAAACGAGAGGCAAATGGCAAATAATGTAATGCGAGGGATAAGAGTTTGTGATGGGTACTTGGTATGTCTTGAATTGTGCGTAGACTCCCCGGCAATGGCGCCAGAAATCCTTCTTGCTACCTCTTGAGCATGCGTTGGTTTTCCCTTGAAGAGGAAAGGGTGATGCAGCAAAGTAGCGTAAGTATTTCCCTCATTTTTTGAGAACCAAGGTATGAATCCAGTAGGAGGCCACACGCAAGTCCCTCGTACCTACACAAACAAATAAGAACCTTGCAACCAACGCGATAAAGGGGTTGTCAATCCCTTCACGGCCACTTGCAAAAGTGAGATCTGATAGAGATGATAGGATAATATTTTTGGTATTTTTATGATAAAGATTAAAAGTAAAGATTGCAAAATAAACGGCAATAGAAATAGCTAGTTGGCGGGAGATTAATATTATGGAAAATAGACCCGGGGGCCATAGGTTTCACTAGTGGCTTCTCTCAAGATAGCATAAGTATTACGGTGGGTGAACAAATTACTGTCGAGCAATTGATAGAAAAGTGCATAATTATGAGAATATCTAGGCATGATCATGTATATAGGCATCACGTCGACGATAAGTAGACCAAAACGATTCTGCATCTACTACTATTACTCCACACATCGACCGCTATCCAGCATGCATCTAGAGTATTAAGTTCATAAGAATAGAGTAACGCATTAGGCAAGATGACATGATGTAGAGGGATAAACTCGAGCAATATGATATAAACCCCATATTTTTATCCTCGATGGCAACAATACAATACGTGTCGTTTCCCCTACTATCACTGGGATCGAGCAATGCAAGATTGAACCCAAAGCTAAGCACTTCTCCCATTGCAAGAAAGATCAATCTAGTAGGCCAAACCAAACTGATAATTCGAAGAGACTTGCAAAGATAACCAATCATACATAAAAGAATTATGAGGAGATTCAAATATTGTTCATAGATAATCTTGATCATAAACCCACAATTCATCGGATCTCGACAAACACACCACAAAAAGAGTTACATCAAATAGATCTCCAAGAAGATCGAGGAGAACTTTGTATTGAGATCCAAAGAGAGAGAAGAAGCCATCTAGCTAATAACTATGGACCCGAAGGTCTGTGGTAAACTACTCACACATCATCGACGAGGCTATGGTGTTGATGTAGAAGCCCTCCGTGATTGATTCCCCCTCCGGCGGAGCGTCGGAAAAGGCCCCAAGATGGGATCTCACGGGTACAGAAGGTTGCGGCGGTGGAAATAGGGTTTCGTGGTGCTCCTGGTTGGTTTCGGGGTATATGGGTATATATAGGAGGAAGAAGTAGGTCGGTGGAGCTGCAAGGGGCCCACGAGGGTGGGGGCGCGCCCAGGGGGGCAGGCGCGCCTCCCTTCCTCGTGGCCTCCTCGCTTCTTTCTTGATGTCCACTCCAAGTCTCCTGGATCACGTTTGTTCCAAAAATAACTCTCCCGAAGGTTAAATTCCGTTTGGACTCCGTGTGATACTCCTTTTCTGCGAAACACTGAAATAGGCAAAAAAACAGCAATTTGCACTGGGCCTTGGGATAGTAGGTTAGTCCCAAAAATAATATAAAAGTGCTTAGTAAAGCCCATTAAACATCCAAAACAGATAATATAATAGCATGGAACAAACAAAAATTATAGATACATTGGAGACGTATCAGGGGTCCATATTGGAAACTAAGGGATATTAAGGCCTCCTTTTAATAGAGAACCGGAGCAAAGCATTAACACATAGTGAATACAGGAACTCCTCAAACTACGGTCTTCACCGGGAGTGGGCCCGATTGTTGTCACTCCGGGGTTGCCGGATCATAACACGTAGTAGGTGACTATAACTTGCAAGATCGGATCTAAGACATGGATGTAATGATGATAACATAAACGGTTTAGATCTGAGTTCATGGCACCCGGGCCCAAAGTGACAAGCATTAAGCATAGCAAAGTCATAGCAACATCAATCTAAGAACACAGTGGATACTAGGGATCAAATCCTAACCAAACTAACTCGATTACATGATGAATCTCATCCAACTCCTCACCGACCATCGAGCCTACGAAGGAATTACTCACTCGGGTGGGGAGCATCATGGAATTGGCGATGGAGAAGGGTTGGTGATGATGAAGAACGAAGATCCCCCTCTCCGGAGCTCCAAACGGACTCGGATTTGCCCTCCCGAGGAAGAACAGGGCTTGGCGGCGGCTCCGTCTCGTGGATCGCGATAATTCTTTCTTCTTCATTTTTTTCTAGAAAAATAGGATTTTATAGCATCGGTTTCAGGGTCTGCGGGGCCACCAGGTGGGGACAACCCACCTAGGCGCGCCAGGAGAGGGGGGCACACCCTGGTGGGTTGTCCCCACCCAGGGGCCCCTCTCTGGTAGGTCTTGGCTTCAGAAATTATTATATATTATATAAAAATTCCTCGCAAAGTTTCGTTCCATTCGGAGAACTTTTATTTCTGCACAAAAACAACACCATGGTAGTTCTGTTGAAAACAACGTCAGTCCGGGGTTAGTTTCATTCAAATCATGCAAATTAGAGTCCAAAACAAGAGGAAAAGCGTGAGAAAAAGTAGATACGTTGGAGACGTATCAACTCCCCCAAGCTTAAACCTTTGCTTGTCCTCAAGCAATTCAGTTGATAAACTGAAAGTCAGCAAGAAAAACTTTTATGAACTCTTTTGCTCTTGTTTGCATAAATAAACTTAAACAGCACCCAGGTTTTCAGCCAACATTATAACTAACCATGTCGACAATAACTCTTAAAGATTATAATGACTCATATCAATGACATAATAAGCTAGCGAGCAATAATAAGATATCTCAAACAGCAACACGTTGTCCAAACAACCATGATATAGCATGACAATAGTGGTATCTCGCTAGCCCTTTCTGTGACCACAAAACATAAATGCAGAGCACCTCCAAAGTTCAAGCAATGACTAAACATTGTAATTCGTGGTAGAAAAGATCCAGTCATGATGCACCCAACATTAGCTACACACAATGCATAAATCATGACAGCTGTGCTCTCTCAGTTTCTAGCGCTTGTTTAAGAAGGTGATGACACAACATAAAAGTAAATAGATAGTCCCTTCGCAGAGGGAAGTAGTGATTTGCAGAGGTGCCAGAGCTCAATTTTTAAAACAGAGATAAATGATTATTTTGAGACATGCACCCTTCTCATTCACTCCACGACCATCAGTTATCAACATCTTCCATGCTAAGCACGCTAGTGGCGGTTCCCAAGCGATAAAAGTGAAGGTTTTGACTCCATTGGGAGTTTTTGTTTGATTATTTCAGAGATGAACTCTTTTTCATGTTTGCAGTTCGGGACTGGGCATCCCTATTACCGCCCTTTTCTCGTGCTATGGTGAGTGAATAAACACTCAACCTAAGAATAACCCGCTTAGCATGGAAGATATCGACCACCTCCTGTCGTTCCATGAACGATCCAGGCACACAAAATGGATGGCAACAATACAATACGTGCCTTGTTGCCCCTGCTGTCACTGGGAAAGGACACCGTGATACGTCTCCAACGTATCTACTTTTCCAAATACTTTTGCCCTTGTTTTGGACTCTAACTTGCATGATTTGAATGGAACTAACCCGGACTGACGCTCTTTTCAGCAGAATTGCCATGGTGTTATTTTTGTGCAGAAATAAAAGTTCTCGGAATGACCTGAAAATCAACGGAGATTATTTTTGGAATTAATAAAAAAAATACTGGCGAAAGAATCAAGGCCAGGGGGCCACACCCTGTCCACGAGGGTGGGGGGCGCACCCCCTACCTCGTGGGCCCCCTGGAACTCCACCGACCTCAACTCCAACTTTATATATTCACGTTCGGGAAGGAAAAAAATCAGAGAGAAGGATTCATCACGTTTTACGATACGGAGCCGCCGCCAAGCCCTAATCTCTCTCGGGAGGGCTGATCTGGAGTCCGTTCGGGGCTCCGGAGAGGGGAATCCGTTGCCATCATCATCATCAACCTTCCTCCATCACCAATTTCATGATGCTCACCGCCGTGCATGAGTAATTCCATCGTAGGCTTGCTGCACGGTGATGGGTTGGATGAGATTTACCATGTAATCGAGTTAATTTTGTTAGGGTTTGATCCCTAGTATCCTCTATGTTCTAAGATTGATGTTGCTATGACTTTGCTATGCTTAATGCTTGTCACTAGGGCCCGAGTGCCATGATTTCAGATCTGAACCTATTATGTTTTCGTGAATATATGTGAGTTCTTGATCCTATCTTGCAAGTCTATAGTCACCTATTATGTGTTATGATCCGTTAACCCCGAAGTGACAATAATTGGGACCATTACCGGTGATGACCGTAGTTTGAGGAGTTCATGTATTTACTAAGTGTTAATGCTTTGGTCCGGTACTTTATTAAAAGGAGGCCTTAATATCCCTTAGTTTCCAATAGGACCCCGCTGCCACGGGAGGGTAGGACAAAAGATGTCATGCAAGTTCTTTTCCATAAGCACGTATGACTATATTCGGAATACATGCCTACATTACATTGATGAATTGGAGCTAGTTCTGTGTCACCCTATGTTATAACTATTGCATGAGGAATCGCATCCGGCATAATTCTCCATCACCGATCCAATGCCTACGAGCTTTTCACATATTGTTCTTTGCTTAGTTACTTTACCGTTGCCACTGTTACAATTACTACAAAACTGCTACTGTTACTTTTGCCACCGTTACCGTTACTTCCATACTACTTTGCTACTAAATACTTTGCTGCAGATACTAAGTTATCCAGGTGTGGTTGAATTGACAACTCAACTGCTAATACTTGAGAATATTCTTTGGCTCCCCTTGTGTCGAATCAATAAATTTGGGTTGAATACTCTACCCTCGAAAACTGTTGCGATCCCCTATACTTGTGGGTTATCAAGACTATTTTCTGGCGCCGTTGCCGGGGAGCATAGCTCTATTCTTTGAGTCACTTGGGATTTATATCTGCTGGTCACTATGAGGAACTTGAAAGACGAAAGAACTAAGATTTTCCCTCAACTACGAGGGGAGGTAAGGAACTGCCATCTAGCTCTGCACTTGATTCACCTTCTGTTTTGAGTAAGCTTGCGACACCTAAACCTGCTTCTGCTATTAATTCTGATATGTCGCATGTTATTGATGATGCCACTTCTGCTATGCATGATACTTATGATGAAACTACTTCTATGCTTGATACTACTGTGCCACTAGGTGAATTTCTTGATGAACAACTTGCTAGGGCTAGAGAGAATGAAATTATTGAAACTGATAATATTGATGAAAGTGATGATGAAGATTCTCCCCCTAGATATGAATTGTCTGTTGTGCCTGAGGGTTATGTTATGGATGAAGAAACTGCTAGAGACTTTCTTGCTTGCAATGATAGGAGTGATCTTAAGAAATTATTAGCTAAGTTGAAAGAAAAATCTCTGAATGCTAGAATGAAATATGACCCTACTTTTGCTACTTCACCTATCTTTGTTACCGATAAGGATTATGATTTCTCTGTTGATACTGAGATAATTACTTTGGTTGAATCTGATCCTTTTTATGGCTATGAATCTGAAACTGTTGTGGCACATCTTACTAAATTAAATGATATAGCCACCCTGTTCACTAATGATGAGAAAACTCGCTACTACTATATCCTTAAATTATTTCCGTTCTCATTAAAGGGTGATGCTAAGATATGGTTTAATTCTCTTGATCCTGGTTGTGTGCGTAGTCCCCAGGATATGATTTACTACTTCTCTGCTAAATATTTCCCCGCTCATAAGAAACAAGCTGCTTTAAGGGAAATATATAATTTTGTGCAAATTGAAGAAGAGAGTCTCCCACAAGCTTGGGGGAGGCTTCTCCAATTACTTAATGCTTTGCCTGATCATCCTCTCAAGAAAAATGAAATACTTGATATCTTTTATAATGGACTAACCGATGCTTCCAGAGACCACCTGGATAGTTGTGCTGGTTGTGTTTTCAGGGAAAGAACAGTTGATCAAGCTGAATTGCTATTGAATAATATGTTGACTAATGAAAATAATTGGACACTTCCTGAACCAACTCCTAAGCCAACTCCGAAGAAAAGGGGTATTCTATTTCTCAGTCCTGAAGATATGCAAGAGGCAAAGAAATCTATGAAAGAAAAAGGTATTAAAGCTGAAGATGTTAAGAATTTACCTCCTATTGAAGAAATACATGGTCTTAATTTGCTGCCTGTTGAAGAAATACATTGTCTTGATAACCCGACACAGGTAGTAAAGGTAAATCCTCTCTATAGATTTGATGAAGGTGATATTCCTCGTTATAAGTCTGCTAACCAATGCTTAGATGAGTTTGATAATTTTATTTTCAAACAAGAAAACTTCAATGCTTATTTTGGTAGACAATTGAAACACAATGCTCATACGCTTGAAAACTTGAGTCATTATATGTCTAGAGTTAAAGGTGAACTTCAACTCATTAGTAAACATGCTTCTATGGTTACCACTCAATTAGAACAAGTGCTTAAGGCTCAAAATGATTTGCTCAATGAATTAAATTATAAGAAAAATGACTTTGCTATTAGAGTTGCAACTAGAGGAGGTAAACTGACTCAGGAACCCTTGTATCCTGAAGGCCACCCTAAGAGAATTGAGCAAGATTCTCAGAGAACTAATGTTGATGCACCTAGTCCTTCTAAAAAGAAGAAAAAGAAAAATGATAGGACTTTGCATGCTTCTAGTGAACCTGTTGTTAACACACCTGAGAATCCCAATGATATTTCTCTTTCTGATGCTGAAACACAATCTGGTAATGAACATGAACCTAGTGATAATGTTAACGATGATGTTCATGAGGATGCTCAGCCTAGCCATAACAATGATGTAGAGATTGAACCTGCTGTTGATCTTGATAACCCACAATCAAAGAATCAACGTTATGATAAGAGAGACTTTGTTGCTAGGAAGCACGGTAAAGAAAGAGAACCATGGGTTCAGAAACCCATGCCTTTTCCTCCTAAACCATCCAAGAAAAAGGATGATGAGGATTTTGAGCGCTTTGCTGAAATGATTAGACCTATCTTCTTGCGTATGCGTTTGACTGATATGCTTAAAATGAATCCTTATGCTAAGTATATGAAAGATATTGTTACAAATAAAAGAAAGATACCGGAAGCTGAAATTTCCACCATGCTTGCTAATTATACTTTTAAGGGTGGAATACCTAAGAAACTAGGAGATCCAGGAGTACCAACTATACCATGCTCCATTAAAAGAAACTATGTTAGAACTGCTTTATGTGATCTTGGAGCCGGTGTTAGTGTTATGCCTCTCTCTTTATATCGTAGACTTGATTTGAATAAGTTGACACCTACTGAAATATCTTTGCAAATGGCCGATAAATCAACTGCTATACCTGTCGGTATTTGTGAGGATGTGCCTGTTGTGGTTGCAAACGTTACTATTTTAACGGACTTTGTTATTCTTGATATTCCCGAGGACGATAGTATGTCTATTATCCTTGGTAGACCCTTTTTGAATACTGCAGGGGCTGTTATTGATTGCAACAAAGGCAATGTCACTTTTCATGTTAATGGTAATGAGCATACGGTACACTTTCCGAGGAAACAACCTCAAGTCCACAGTATCAATTCTATTGGAAAAATTCCATCGATTACTATTGGAGGTTTTGAATTTCCTCTTCCTACTGTCAAGAAGAAATATGATATTCTTATTGTTGGGGATGTGCATATCCCCGTTGAGGTAACCTAGTGTTATTCGAAATTTCTCCGGTTCCATGTTATTCGAATGAGTTTGTTAACAAGACTTGATCAACCTTGTTAGTGGATTCCTTTTGATGAGCATGAGATGGATGAAGTTAGAAAGCACAACCTTCTGTACCCTCCTTTTACTTTCTGTTATTTAGATTAAATAAAGCAAAAATAGTATTTTCTGTCTGTTTTCTGAATTATCCGTGCAATAAAAAATACCCTGAAAATAAAAGTTATCCAAATGTTCCGAAAATGAAATATGATTTTTTTTGGAATATTTGAGAATATCTGGCACTGAGAACACATCAGGGGGAGCAAGCACCTGGCCACGAGGGTCCAGGGCGCGCCCACCCCTGGGCGCGCCCCCTGCCTCGTGGGCCCCTGGTGGCCCCCTCCACTTATTCCAGCCACCACACACTCCTTCTTCCTCCCAAAAAATCACCAACCAGCTCAAGCACGAGTTCTAGCTCATCTTGCTGCGATTTTCGATCTCCTTGCTCAAAGCTCCACTCACAAAACTGCTTTGGGGGATTGTTCTTCGGTATGTGACTCCTCCAATGGTCCAATTAGTTTTTGTTCTAGTGCTTTATTCATTGCAAATTTTTGCTGCCTAGGTGACCATGTTCTTGAGCTTGCATGTCAAATTTATATGGTCCCAAGTAGTTCTAATGCATGATATAGTCTCTAGGCACTTGTGGGAGTAGTTGCTATCAATTTTGTTGAGTTTGGTTCACTTTTATTTTAAGTTACTAAAATTTTCAAAAAAACTTCAGAGGAAGAAATATGTCTAGGAAATTGTACCAAGGTGGTTCTTCAAGGAAGCAAGGACCCAGGCCCGCAATGCATGAGCCGGACCATGAATTCCCAAGAGAATCTCAAGTGCGGCATTGTGAATGGCCGTCAGACGATTTCATGGTCCGAGCAGGAATTAAGGAGGAATTTGACGCATATGTGCGTAATGCTGAACTCGAGGGCTTCATTCTAGATAAGTTCCCTCAATACTATCACCTAACTGATTCCTTTGTGAGAAGGTTCAAATTTTCATCTTCACGTAATTCTCACACTGTCCTATTTGATATCTATGGCCAATCTTATACTATGGACTTAGAGGATTTTAATACTGCTTGCAAACTTCCACAATGGGGTAGTGCTAGTGAACCTCGCAAATATGAGTTTAGAGATTTTCTTGCTAGTATCATAGTGGGGGAATCTAGGGATATAACACAAGCTACCATAGGGAGCATTCATTTTCCTACTATACATTATTTTGCTCTCTTCATAGGTAGGTGCATAAATGGTAAGGATGAAGCATGTCACATGTGTGTCCCTGATCTTAGTGTTCTCAAGAGTGCTGTTTTAGGAGATAAGCAATATAACTTGGGGGCCATTGTTGCACGGAGGTTGCATAATAATGGTTTAAGTGGAGACTTGTTTGGTGGAATTTATGCAACCCGTGTGGCTAATTTTCTTGGGATACCCATACATGAAAATGATATGGAATTGCCTCCCACTTAACTAGGATATGAGGCTATGGTTCGCCATCAGTTTATTGAGAGGAATGAACAACCTCTCCAATACCGACTAATGTTTGACAGGCGCCACACTTTCCATGTTGCTCTCCCTGCTCCTACTTTCCTTGACTTTCAGACAAAAGGGAGATTTATTATAACCAGGGAGGAGGCGAGCGAGTATAAGAGGAGGACGGAGACAGCTCGCCTCCAAGCGGCAGCTCATGAGGCAATAGCTGATGCATCACAGTACGACCCCAACTACAACTTTGGATATCCGCTAGGCCAGCCATGGCCCTAGACCAACTTAGGCCAAAAGCCTAAGCTTGGGGGAGTACGTATTTCTCACCGACATTACATTCATGCTCACACACTCATGCTAGTTTCGGTGCTCATACTTTTTCATTGTAATATCCATGCTAGTTTATTTCCTTTTTCTCGCTTTCTTCTTGTGTGTTTGATAAACCTTAAGAAAAACCCAAAAAAATTAGTTGTAGCTTTTAGCTAGTTTACTTTCATGCCTGTAGTAGTATAATTAAAAGAAAACCCAAAAAGATTTCTGTTCTTCTTTTGCTTGTTGGGAGCTTTCCCGTGTAAATAGTTTTATTTCTTTTCTTTTCTTTGGGGGTCGAGAGGAGAAGACCATAATGAAAATGTTGAAGTGGCTCTTATATGCATTATTGTTGATTTAACCAAGAGCCCATATTATCTTGTCTTCTCCTTTGTATTGAATGCCTGCAGATTCCAGCTTAGTCCAATGCACGTGCACTATTATTATTATCCACATCGTTCGGTCGTGCAAGTGAAAGGCAATAATGACGATATATGATGGACTGATTGAGATGAGAGAAGCTGGTATGAACTCGACCTCTCTTGTTTTTGTAAATATGATTAGTTCATCGTTCCTGATTCAGCCTATTATGAATAAACATGTTTGCAATGACAATTAGAGATTATAGTTGCTTATGCCATGCTTAATTAGCTAGGAGTTTATAATGGTTTACCTTGCGTGCCAACATGCTATTAAAATGGTTGTGATGTGGTATGATAGGGTGGTATCCTCCTTTGAATGATTCGAGTGACTTGACTTGGCACATGTTCACACATGTAGTTGAAACAAAATCAACATAGCCTTCACGATATTTATGTTCATGGTGGATTATATCCTACTCATACTTGCACTCAATGTTTATTAATTTTAATGCATGTTCATGACTGTTGTCGCTCTCTAGTTGGTCGCTTCCCAGTCTTTTTCTAGCCTTCACTTGTACTAAGCGGGAATACTGCTTGTGCATCCACTTCCATAAACCCCAAAGTTATTCCATATGAGTCCACCATACCTTCCTATATGCGGTATCTACCTGCCATTCCAAGTAAATTTGTATGTGCCAAACTCTAAACCTTCAAATGAAATTCTGTTTTGCATGCTCGAATAGCTCATGTATCAACTAGGGTTGTCTGTATCTTCCATGCTAGGCGGGTTATTCTCAAGAGGAGTGGACTCCGCTCCTCACTCACGAGAAAATGGCTAGTCACCGGGATGCCCAGTCCCATGCTCTAAGCAAATCAAATCAAATAATTGCAAACAAAACTCCCCCGGGACTCTTGTTAGTTGGAGGCACTCGTTGTTTCGAGCAAGCCATGGATTGATGCTTGTTGGTGGAGGGGGAGTATAAACTTTACCATTCTGTTTGGGAACCGCCTATAATGTGTGTAGCATGGAAGATATCGAGATCTCTCGGTTGTTATGTTGACAATGAAAGTATGCCGCTCAAATTATTGTTCATCTCTATTTCAAAATCGAGCTCTGGCACCTCTACAAATCCCTGCTTCCCTCTGCGAAGGGCCTATCTATTTACTTTTATGTTGAGTCATCACCCTCTTATTAAAAAGCACCAGCTGGAGAGCACCGCTGTCATTTGCATCCATTACTATTAATTTATATTGGGTATGACTATGACTGGATCTCTTTTACCATGAATTACAATGTTTAGTCAGTCCTTGATCTTCAAAGGTGCTCTGCATTTATGTTTTGCGGTCTCAGAAAGGGCTAGCGAGATACCATCTTGTTATATCATATTATGATTGTTTTGAGAAAGTGTTGTCATCCGAGATTTATTATTATTGCTCGCTAGTTGATTATGCCATTGATATGAGTAAACATGAGACCTAAATGTTATTGTGAATATGGTTAGTTCATAATCTTTGCTGAAAACTTGAATGCTGGCTTTACATATTTACAACAACAAGAGCAAACAGAGTTTGTAAAAGTTTTTCTTTATCACTTTCAGTTTATCAACTGAATTGCTTGAGGACAAGCAAAGGTTTAAGCTTGGGGGAGTTGATACGTCTCCATCGTATCTACTTTTCCAAACACTTTTGCCCTTGTTTTGGACTCTAACTTGCATGATTTGAATGGAACTAACCCGGACTGACGCTGTTTTCAGCAGAATTGCCATGGTGTTATTTTTGTGCAGAAATAAAAGTTCTCGGAATGACCTGAAAATCAACGGAGATATTTTTGGAATTAATAAAAATACTGGCGAAAGAATCAAGGCCAGGGGGCCCACACCCTGTCCACGAGGGTGGGGGCGCGCCCCCCTGCCTCGTGGGCCCCCTGGTGCTCCACCGACCTCAACTCCAACTCTATATATTCACGTTCGGGGAGAAAAAAATCAGAGAGAAGGATTCATCGCGTTTTACGATACGGAGCCGCCGCCAAGCCCTAATCTCTCTCGGGAGGGCTGATCTGGAGTCCGTTCGGGGCTCCGGAGAGGGGAATCCATCGCCATCGTCATCATCAACCTTCCTCCATCACCAATTTCATGATGCTCACCGCCGTGCGTGAGTAATTCCATCGTAGGCTTGCTGGACGGTGATGGGTTGGATGAGATTTACCATGTAATCGAGTTAGTTTTGTTAGGGTTTGATCCCTAGTATCCACTATGTTCTGAGATTGATGTTGCTATGACTTTGCTATGCTTAATGCTTGTCACTAGGGCCCGAGTGCCATGATTTCAGATCTGAACCTATTATGTTTTCATGAATATATGTGAGTTCTTGATCCTATCTTGCAAGTCTATAGTCACCTATTATGTGTTATGATCCGTTAACCCCGAAGTGACAATAATCGGGACCATTACCGGTGATGACCGTAGTTTGAGGAGTTCATGTATTCACTAAGTGTTAATGCTTTGGTCCGGTACTCTATTAAAAGGAGGCCTTAATATCCCTTAGTTTCCAATAGGACCCCGCTGCCACGGGAGGGTAGGACAAAAGATGTCATGCAAGTTCTTTTCCATAAGCACGTATGACTATATTCGGAATACATGCCTACATTACATTGATGAATTGGAGCTAGTTCTGTGTCACCCTATGTTATAACTATTGCATGAGGAATCGCATCCGGCATAATTCTCCATCACCGATCCAATGCCTACGAGCTTTTCACATATTGATCTTTGCTTAGTTACTTTACCGTTGCCACTTTTACAATTACTACAAAACTGCTACCGTTACTTTTGCCAGTGTTACCGCTACTAGCATATTACTTTGATACTAAATACTTTGTTGCAGATACTAAGTTATCCAGGTGTGGTTGAATTGACAACTCAACTGCTAATACTTGAGAATATTCTTTGGCTCCCCTTGTGTCGAATCAACAAATTTGGGTTGAATACTCTACCCTCGAAAACTGTTGCGATCCCCTATACTTGTGGGTTATCACACCGCAAGATTGAACCCAAAGCTAAGCACTTCTCCCATTGCAAGAAAGAACAATCTAGTAGGCCAAACCAAACTGATAATTCGAAGAGACTTGCAAAGATAACAAATCATACATAAAAGAATTCAGAGGAGATTCAAATATTGTTCATAGATAATCTTGATCATAAACCCACAATTCATCGGATCTTGACAAACACACCGCCAAAAGAGTTACATCGAATAGATCTCCAAGAAGATCGAGAGAACTTTGTATTGAGATCCCAAGAGAGAGAGAAGAAGCCATCTAGCTAATAACTATGGACCGGAGGTCTGAGGTAAACTACTCACACATCATCAGAGAAGGCTATGGTCTTGATGTAGAAGCCCTCCGTGATCGATTCCCCCTCCGGCGAAGCGCCGAAAAGGCCCCAAGATGGGATCTCACGGGTACAGAAGGTTGCGGCGGTGGAAATAGGGTTTCGTGTGAAGGAAATATGCCCTAGAGGCAATAATAAAGTTATTATTTATTTCCTTATATCATGATAAATGTTTATTATTCATGCTAGAATTGTATTAACCGGAAACATGATACATGTGTGAATACATAGACAAACAGAGTGTCACTAGTATGCCTCTACTTGACTAGCTCGTTGATCAAAGATGGTTATGTTTCCTAGCCATAGGCATGAGTTGTCATTTGATTAATGGGATCACATCATTAGGAGAATGATGTGATTGACTTGACCCATTCCGTTAGCTTAGCACTCGATCGTTTAGTATGTTGCTATTGCTTTCTTCATGACTTATACATGTTCCTATGACTATGAGATTATGCAACTCCCGTTTACCGGAGGAACACTTTGTGTGCTACCAAACGTCACAACGTAACTGGGTAATTATAAAGGTGCTCTACAGGTGCTTCCAAAGGTACTTGTTGGGTTGGCGTATTTCGAGATTAGGATTTGTCACTCCGATTGTCGGAGAGGTATCTCTGGGCCCACTCGGTAATGCACATCACTATAAGCCTTGCAAGCATTGTAACTAATGAGTTAGTTGCAGGATGATGTATTACGCAACGAGTAAAGAGACTTGCCGGTAACGAGATTGAACTAGGTATCGAGATACCGAGGATCGAATCTCGGGCAAGTAACATACCGATGACAAAGGGAACAACGTATGTTGTTATGCGGTATAACCGATAAAGATCTTCGTATTATATGTGGGAGCCAATATGAGCATCCAGGTTCCGCTATTGGTTATTGACCGGAGAGGTGTCTCGGTCATGTCTACATAGTTCTCGAACCCGTAGGGTCCGCACGCTTAACGTTACGATGCAGTTATATTATGAGTTTTATAATGTTTTGAATGTACCGAAGGTTGTTCAGAGTCCCGAATGAGATCACGGACATGACGAGGAGTCTCGAAATGGTCGAGACATAAAGATTGATATATTGGACGACTATATTCGGACACCGGAAGTGTTCCGGAGAAGTTTCGGATAAACCGGAGTGCCAGAGGGGTTACCGAAACCCCCCCGGGAAGTATTGGCCTTAGTGGGCCTGAGGGGAGAGAGAGGGCAGCAACCCCAGGAGGTGACGCGCCCCCTCCCATGAGGAGTCCGAATTGGACTAGGGGAGGGGGGCGCGGCCCCTCTTCCTCTCCCTCTTCCCTCTCTTTCCTTCCCCTTCTCTCTTCCTAGTTGGACTAGGAAAGGGGAGTCCTAGTCCTACTAGGAGGAGGACTCCCCCTCCTTGGCGCGCCCCAAGGGCCAGCCGGCCTCCCCCTTGCTCCTTCATATACGGGGCAGGGGGCACCTCTGACACAAACAATTGATCTTATTGATCTCTTAGCCGTGTGCGGTGCCCCCCTCCACCATATTACACCTCGATAATATCGTTGCGGTGCTTAGGCGAAGCCCTGCGTCGGTAGAACATCATCATAGTCACCACGCCGTCGTGCTGACGAAACTCTCCCTCAATACTCGGCTGGATTGGAGTTCGAGGGACGTCATCGAGCTGATCGTGTGCTGAACTCGGAGGTGCCGTGCGTTCGGTACTTGATCGGTCGGATCGTGAAGACGTACGACTACATCAACCGCGTTGTGTTAACGCTTCCGCTTTCGGTCTACGAGGGTACGTGGACAACACTCTCCCCTCTCGTTGCTATGCATCACCATGATCTTGCGTGTGCGTAGGATTTTTTTTTTGAAATTACTACGTTTCCCAACAGTGGTATCCGAGCCTGGTTTTATGCGTTGATGCTATGCACGAGTAGAACACAAGTGAGTTGTGGGCGATATAAGTCATACTGCTTACCAGCATGTCATATTTTGGTTCGGCGGTATTGTGAGATGATGCGGCCCGGACCGACATTACGCGTACGCTTACGCGAGACTGGTCTCACTGTTGCGAGCACTCGTTGCTTAAAGGTGACTGGCGGGTGTCTGTCTCTCTCACTTTAGTTGAACCGAGTGTGGCTACGCCCGGTCCTTGCGAAGGTTAAAACAACACCAACTTGACAAACTATCGTTGTGGTTTTGATGCGTAGGTAAGAACGGTTCTTGCTAAGCCCATAGCATCCACGTAAAACTTGCAACAACAAAGTAGAGGACATCTAACTTGTTTTTGCAGGGCATGTTGTGATGTGATATGGTCAAGACATGATGCTATATTTTATTGTATGAGATGATCATGTTTTGTAACCGAGTTATCGGCAACTGGCAGGAGCCATATGGTTGTCGCTTTATTGTATGAAATGCAATCGCCATGTAATTGTTTTACTTTATCACTAGGCGGTAGCGATAGTCGTAAAAGCAATAGTTGGCGAGACGACAACGATGCTACGATGGAGATCAAGGTGTCGCGCCAGTGACGATGGTGATCATGACGGTGCTTCGGAGATGGAGATCACAAGCACAAGATGATGATGGCCATATCATATCACTTATAGATTCCATGTGATGTTTATCTTTTATGCATCTTATCTTGCTTTGATTGACGGTAGCATTATAAGATGATCTCTCACTAAAATTTCAAGATAAAGTGTTCTCCCTGAGTATGCACCGTTGCGAAAGTTCTTCGTGCTGAGACACCACGTGATGATCGGGTGTGATAGGCTCTACGTTCAAATACAACGGGTGCAAAACAGTTGCACACGCGGAATACTCAGGTTAAACTTGACGAGCCTAGCATATGCAGATATGGCCTCGGAACACGGAGACCGAAAGGTCGAGCGTGAATCATATAGTAGATATGATCAACATAGTGATGTTCACCATTGAAACTACTCCATCTCACGTGATGATCGGACATGGTTTAGTTGATATGGATCACGTGATCACTTAGAGGATTAGAGGGATGTCTATCTAAGTGGGAGTTCCTAAGTAATTTGATTAATTGAACTTTAATTTATCATGAACTTAGTACCTGATAGTAATTTGCATGTATATGTTGTTGTAGATAGATGGCCCGTGTTGTTGTTCCGTTGAATTTTAATGCGTTCCTTGAGAAAGCAAAGTTGAAAGGTGATGGTAGCAATTACACGAACTGGGTCCGTAACTTGAGGATTATCCTCATTGCTGCACAGAAGAATTACGTCCTGGGAAACACCGCTGGGTGCCAAACCCGTTGCAGGAGCAACTCCAGATGTTATGAACGTCTGGCAGAGCAAAGCTGATGACTACTCGATAGTTCAGTGTGCCATGCTTTACGGCTTAGATCCGGGACTTCAATGACGTTTGAACGTCATGGAGCATAATGAGATGTTCTAGGAGTTGAAGTTAATATTTCAAGCAAATGCCCGGATTGAGAGATATGAATCTCCAATAAGTTCTACAGCTACAAGATGGAGGAGAATAGCTCAAGCAGTGAGCATGAGCTCAGATTGTCTGGGTACTACAATCGCTTGAATCAAGTGGGAGTTAATCTCCAGATAAAATAGTGATTGACAGAATTCTCTAGTCACCATCACCAAGTTAGTAGAACTTCGTGATAAACTATAGTATGCAAGGGATGACGAAAGTAATTCCCGAGCTCTTCGTGATGCTGAAATCGACGAAGGTAGAAATCAAGAAAGAGCATCAAGTGTTGATGGTTAACAAGACCACTAGTTTCAAGAAAAGGGAAAAGGGATGGAAGGGGAACTTCAAAAAGAACGGCAAGCAAGTTGCTACTCAAGTGAAGAAGCCCAAGTCTGTACCTAAGCCTGAGACTAAGTGCTTCTACTGCAAAGGGACTGGTCACTGGAAGCGAAACTGCCCCAAGTATTTGGTGGATAAGAAGGATGGCAAAGTGAACAAAGGTATATTGGATATACATGTTATTGATGTGTACTTACTAGTGTTTATAGCAACCCCTCAGTATTTGATACTGGTTCAGTTGCTAAAGAGTAGTAACTCTAAACGAGAGTTGCATGAACATAAACTAGTTAAGGATGAAGTGACGATGTGTATTGGAAGTGGTTCCAAGATTGATATGATCATCATCGCACACTCCCTATACTTTCGGGATTAGTGTTGAACCTAAATAAGTGTTATTTGGTGTTTGCGTTGAGCATGAATATGATTTGATCATGTTTGTTGCAATACGGTTATTCATTTAAATTAGAGAATAATTGTTGTTCTGTTTACATGAATAAAACCTTCTATGGTCATACACCCAATAAAATGGTTTTTTTGGATCTCGATCGTAGTGATACACATATTCATAATAATGAAGCCAAAAGATGCAAAGTTAATAATGATAGTGCAACTTATTTGTGGCACTGCCGTTTAGGTCATATTGGTGTAAAGCGCATGAAGAAACTCATACTGATGGAATTTTGGAATCACTTGATTATGAATCACTTGATGCTTGCGAACCGTGCCTCATGGGCAAGATGACTAAAACGCCGTTCTCCGGAACTATGGAGAGAGCAACAGATTTGTTGGAAATCATACATACAGATGTATGTGGTCCGATGAATATTGAGGCTCGTAGTAGGTATCATTATTTTCTGACCTTCACAGATGATTTGAGCAGATATGGGTATATCTACTTAATGAAACAGAAGTCTGAAACATTTGAAAAGTTCATATAATTTCAGAGTGAAGCGGAAAATCATCGTAACAAGAAAATAAAGTTTCTACGATCTGATCGTGGAGAAGAGTATTTGATTACGAGTTTGGCCTTCAGTTAAAACAATGTGAAATAGTTTCACTACTCACGCCACATGGAGCACCATGGTGTAATGGTGTGTCCGAACATCGTAACCGTACTTTATTAGATATGGTGCGATATATGATGTCTCTTACCGATCTACCACTATCGTTTTGGGGTTATGCATTAGAGACAGCTGCATTCACGTTAAATAGGGTACCATCTAAATCCGTTGAGACGACATCTTATGAACTGTGGTTTGGCAAGAAACCAAAGTTGTCGTTTCTTAAAGTTTGGGGTTGCGATGCTTACGTGAAAAAGGTTTCATCCTGATAAGCTCAAACCCAAATCGGAGAAATGTGTCTTCATAGGATACCCAAAGGAGACAGTTGGGTACACCTTCTATCACAGATCCGAAGGCAAGACATTCGTTGCTAAGAATGGATCCTTTCTAGAGAAGGAGTTTCTCTCGAAAGAAGTGAGTGGGAGGAAAGTAGAACTTGATGAGGTAACTGTACCTGCTCCCTTATTGGAAAGTAGTTCATCACAGAAATCTGTTCCTGTGACTCCTACACCAATTAGTGAGGAAGTTAATGATGATGATCATGTAACTTCAGATCAAGTTACTACCAAACCTCGTAGGTAAACCAGAGTGAGATCCACACCAGAGTGGTACGGTAATCCTGTTCTGGAGGTCATGTTACTTGACCATGACGAACCTACGAACTATGAGGAAGCGATGATGAGCCCAGATTCCGCGAAATGGCTTGAGGCCATGAAATCTGAGATGAGATCCATATATGAGAACAAAGTATGGACTTTGATTGACTTGCCCAATGATCGGCGAGCCATTGAGATTAAATGGATCTTCAAGAGGAAGACAGACAGTGATAGTAGTGTTACTATCTACAAAGCTAGAATTGTCGCAAAAAGGTTTTCGACAAGTTCAAGGTGTTGACTACGACGAGAGTTTCTCACTCGTTTCTATGCTTAAGTGTGTCTGAATCATGTTAGCAATTGCCGCATTTTATGAAATATGGCAAATGGATAAACAAAACTGCATTCGTTAATGGATTTATTAAAGAAGAGTTGTATATGATGCAACCAGGAGGTTTTGTCAATCCTAAAAGTGCTAACAAAATATGCAAGCTCCAGCGATCCATCTATGGACCGGTGCAAGCATCTCGGAGTTGGAATATATGCTTTGATAAGTTGATCAAATGATATAGTTTTATACAGACTTGCGGTGAAGCCTGTATTTACAAGAAAGTGAGTGGGAGCACTACAGCATTTCTGATAAATATATGTGAATGACATATTGTTGATCGGAAATAATGTAGAATTATTCTGCAAAGCATAAAGGAGTGTTTGAAAGGAGTTTTTCAAAGAAAGACCTCGGTGAAGCTGCTTACATATTGAGCATCAAGATCTATAGAGATAGATCAAGACGCTTGATAAGTTTTTATCAATGAGTACATACCTTAACAAGATTTTGAAGTAGTTCAAAATAGAACAGTCAAAGAAAGAGTTCTTGCCTGTGTTACAAGGTGTGAAATTGAGTAAGACTCAAAGCCCGACCACGGCAGAAGATAGAAAGAGAATGAAAGTCATTCCC
The DNA here is from genome assembly GCF_018294505.1 of Triticum aestivum. NCBI lineage: Eukaryota > Viridiplantae > Streptophyta > Magnoliopsida > Poales > Poaceae > Triticum > Triticum aestivum. The sequence goes on from NC_057805.1 coordinate 336,414,237, forward strand.
TATGCCTCGGCCATAGGTTCTATAAAGTATGCCATGCTGTGTACCAGATCTATTGTATACCCTACACTGATTTTGGCAAGGGAGTACAATAGTGATCTAGGAGTAGATCACTGGACAGCGGTCAAAATTATCCTTAGTGGAATAAGGATATGTTTCTCGATTATGGAAGTGACAAAAGGTTCGTCGTAAAGGTTACGTCGATGCAAGTTTTGACACTAATCTAGATGACTCTAAGTCTCGGTCTAGATACATATTGAAAGTGGGAGCAATTAGCTAGAGTAGCTCCGTGCAGAGCATTGTAGACATAGAAATTTGCAAAATACTTACGGATCTGAATGTGACAGACCCGTTGACTAAAATTATCTCACAAGCAAAACATGATCACACCTTAGTACTCTTTGGGTGTTAATCACATAGCGATGTGAACTAGATTACTGACTCTAGTAAACCCTTTGGGTGATGGTCACATGACGATGTGAACTATGGGTGTTAATCACATGGTGATGTGAACTATTGATGTTAAATCACATGGCGATGTGAACTAGATTATTGACTCTAGTGCAAGTGGGAGACTGAAGGAAATATGCCCTAGAGGCAATAATAAAGTTATTATTTATTTCCTTATATCATGATAAATGTTTATTATTCATGCTAGAATTGTATTAACCGGAAACATAATACATGTGTGAATACATAGACAAACAGAGTGTCACTAGTATGCCTCTACTTGACTAGCTCGTTGATCAAAGATGGTTATGTTTCCTAGCCATAGACATGAGTTGTCATTTGATTAACGGGATCACATCATTAGGAGAATGATGTGATTGACTTGACCCATTCCGTTAGCTTAGCACTCGATCGTTTAGTATGTTGCTATTGCTTTCTTCATGACTTATACATGTTCCTATGACTATGAGATTATGCAACTCCCGTTTACCGGAGGAACACTTTGTGTGCTACCAAACGTCACAACGTAACTGGGTGATTATAAAGGTGCTCTACAGGTGTCTCCAAAGGTACTTGTTGGGTTGGCGTATTTCGAGATTAGGATTTGTCACTCCGATTGTCAGAGAGGTATCTCTGGGCCCACTCGGTAATGCACATCACTATAAGCCTTGCAAGCATTGTAACTAATGAGTTAGTTGCGGGATGATGTATTACGGAACGAGTAAAGAGACTTGCCGGTAACGAGATTGAACTAGGTATCGAGATACCGACGATCGAATCTCGGGCAAGTAACATACCGATGACAAAGGGAACAACGTATGTTGTTATGCGGTATAACCGATAAAGATCTTCGTAGAATATGTGGGAGCCAATATGAGAATCCAGGTTCCGCTATTGGTTATTGACCGGAGAGGTGTCTCGGTCATGTCTACATAGTTCTCGAACCCGTAGGGTCCGCACGCTTAACGTTACGATGACAGTTATATTATGAGTTTATATGTTTTGATGTACCGAAGGTTGTTTAGAGTCCCGGATGTGATCACGGACATGACGAGGAGTCTCGAAATGGTCGAGACATAAAGATTGATATATTGGACGACTATATTCGGACACCGGAAGTGTTCCGGAGAAGTTTCGGATAAAACCGGAGAGCCGGAGGGGTTACCGGAACCCCCCGGGGAAGTATTGGGCCTTAGTGGGCCTGAGGGGAGAGAGAGGGCAGCAGCCCAGGAAGTGGCGCGCCCCCTCCCATGAGGAGTCCGAATTGGACTAGGGGAGGGGGGCGCGGCCCCTCTTTCCCTCTCCCTCTCCCTCTCTTTCCTTCCCCCTTCTCTCTTCCTAGTTGGACTAGGAAAGGGGAGTCCTACTCCTACTAGGAGGAGGACTCCCCCCTCCTTGGCGCGCCCCAAGGGCCAGCCGGCCTCCCCCTTGCTCCTTTATATACGGGGAAAGGGGGCACCTCTGAACACAACAATTGATCTATTGATCTCTTAGCCGTGTGCGGTGCCCCCCTCCACCATATTACACCTCGATAATATCGTTGCGGTGCTTAGGCGAAGCCTTGCGTCGGTAGAACATCATCATCGTCACCACGCTGTCATGCTGACGAAACTCTCCCTCAACACTCGGCTGGATCGGAGTTCGAGGGACGTCATCGAGCTGAACGTGTGCTGAACTCGGAGGTGTCGTGCGTTCGGTACTTGATCGGTCGGATCGTGAAGACGTACGACTACATCAACCGCGTTGTGTTAACGCTTCCGCTTTCGGTCTACGAGGGTACGTGGACAACACTCTCCCCTCTCGTTGCTATGCATCACCATGATCTTGCGTGTGCATAGGATTTTTTTTTGAAATTACTACGTTTCCCAACATCGTGGTACTCCTGGATGTTTTCGGGGTATATGGGTATATATAGGAGGAAGAAGTAGGTCGGTGGATCTGCAAGGGGCCCACGAGGGTGGGGGCGCGCCCAGGGGGCAGGCGCGCCTCCCTGCCTCGTGGCCTCCTCGCTTCTTTCTTGACGTCCACTCCAAGTCCTCTGGATCATGTTTGTTCCAAAAGTCACTCTCCCGAAGGTTTCATTCCGTTTGGATTACGTTTGATATTCCTTTTCTGCGAAACACTGAAATAGGCAAAAAAACAGCAATTTGCACTGGGCCTTGGGTTAATAGGTTAGTCCCAAAAATAATATAAAAGTGTATAACAAAGCCCATTAAACATCCAAAACAGATAATATAATAGCATGGAACAATAAAAAATTATAGATACATTGGAGACGTATCAAGCATCCCCAAGCTTAATTCCTGCTCGTCCTCGAGTAGGTAAATGATAAAAACAGAATTTTTGATGTGGAATGTGTTGGAAATATGCCCTAGAGGCAATAATAAAATGGTTATTATTATATTTCCTTGTTCATGATAATTGTCTATTGTTCATGCATTAATTGTGTTATCCGGAAATCGTAATACATGTGTGAATACATAGACCATAACATGTCCCTAGTGAGCCTCTAGTTGACTAGCTCGTTGATCAATAGATGGTTATGGTTTCCTGACCATGGACATTGGATGTCATTGATAACGGGATCACATCATTAGGAGAATGATGTGATGGACAAGACCCAATCCTAAGCATAGCACTAGATCGTGTAGTTCGTTTGCTAAAGCTTTTCTAATGTCAAGTATCATTTCCTTAGACCATGAGATCGTGCAACTCCCGGATACCGTAGGAATGCTTTGGGTGTACCAAACATCACAATGTAACTGGGTGGCTATAAAGGTGCATTACAGGTATCTCCGAAAGTGTCTGTTGGGTTGGCTCGGATCGAGACTGGGATTTGTCACTCCGTATGACGGAGAGGTATCTCTGGGCCCACTCGGTATTGCATCATCATAATGAGCTCAATGTGACTAAGTAGTTAGCCACGGGATCATGCATTACGGAACGAGTAAAGTGACTTGCCGGTAACGAGATTGAACGAGGTATTGGGATACCGACGATCGAATCTCGGGCAAGTAACGTACCGATTGACAAAGGGAATTGTATACGGGATTGCTTGAATCCTCGACATCGTGGTTCATCCGATGAGATCATCGTGGAACATGTGGGAGCCAACATGGGTATCCAGATCCCGCTGTTGGTTATTGGCTAGAGAGGTGTCTCGGTCATGTCTGCATGATTCCCGAACCCGTAGGGTCTACACACTTAAGGTTCGATGATGCTAGGGTTATAAGGAAGGTTTGTATGTGATTACCGAATGTTGTTCGGAGTCCCGGATGAGATCCCGGACGTCACGAGGAGTTCCGAAATGGTCCGGAGGTAAAGATTTATATATGGGAAGTCACCATACGGTCACCGGAAATATTCGGGGGTATACCGGTATTGTACCGGGACCACCGGAGGGGTTCCGGGGGTCCACCGGGAGGGTCCACCTGCCCCGGAGGGCCTTATGGGCTGTAGGTGAAGGGGAACCAGCCCCTAAGTGGGCTGGGCACCATGCCCCCCAAGGCCCATGCGCCTAGGGTTTGGGGGGGACCCTGGAGGGGGCGCCCCCCTTGCTTGGGGGGCAAGCCACCTCCCCCTTCGCCGCTGCCCCCCCTCTAGATCCATCTGGAGGGGGCCGGCCCCCCTCTCCCTTGCCCATATAAATAGAGGGGTGGGGGGAGAGCTGCAGGAACACATCCAAGGCGCAGCCCCTCCCCTCCCCAACACCTCTCCTCCTCCGCGTGTGCTTGGCGAAGCCCTGCCGGAGAACTGTCACTCCACCACCACCACGCCGTTGTGCTGCTGTTGGAGCCTTCTTCCTCAACCTCTCCCTCCTCCTTGCTGGATCAAGGCGTGGGAGACGTCACCGCTCCGTACGTGTGTTGAACGCGGAGGTGCCGTCTGTTCGGCGCTTGGATCATCGGTGATTTGAATCACGACGAGTACGACTCCATCAACCCCGTTCTCTTGAACGCTTCCGCTCGCGATCTACAAGGGTATGTAGATGCACTCCTCCCCTCTCGTTGCTAGTAAACTCCATAGATTGATCTTGATGATGCGTAGAAAATTTTAATTTCTGCTACGATCCCCTATAGTGGCATCATGAGCTAGGTCTATGCGTAGTTTCTATGCACGAGTAGAAAACAATTTGTTGTGGGCGTCGATTTTGTCAATTCACTTGCCGTTACTAGTCTTATCTTGATTCGGCGGCATCGTGGGATGAAGCGGCCCGGACCGACCTTACACGTACGCTTACGTGAGACAGGTTCCACCGACTGACATGCACTAGTTGCATAAGGTGGCTAGCGGGTGTCTGTCTCTCCCACTTTAGTCGGATCGGATTCGATGAAAAGGGTCCTTATGAAGGGTAAATAGAAATTGGCATATCACGTTGTGGTTTTGGCGTAGGTAAGAATCGTTCTTGCTAGAAACCTATAGCAGCCACGTAAAAGTTTGCAACAACAATTAGAGGACGTCTAACTTGTTTTTGCAGCAAGTGTCATGTGATGTGATATGGCCAGAAGGATGTGATGAATGATATATGTGATGTATGAGATTGATCATGTTCTTGTAATAGGAATCACGACTTGCATGTCGATGAGTATGACAACCGGCAGGAGCCATAGGAGTTGTCTTAATTTATTTATGACCTGCGTGTCAACTGGAACGTCATGTAATTACTTTACTTTATTGCTAACCGTTAGCCATAGTAGTAGAAGTAATAGTTGGCGAGACAACTTCATGAAGACACGATGATGGAGATCATGGTGTCATGCCGGTGACGATGATGAACATGGCGCCCCGAAGATGGAGATCAAAAGGAGCAAAATGATATTGGCCATATCATGTCACTATTTGATTGCATGTGATGTTTATCATGTTTTACATCTTATTTGCTTAGAACGACGGTAGCATAAATAAGATGATCCCTCGCTAAAATTTCAAGAAAGTGTTCCCCCTAACTGTGCACCGTTGCGAAGGTTCGTTGTTCCGAAGCACCACGTGATGATCGGGTGTGATAGGTTCTAACGTTCGCATACAACGGGTGTAAGCCAGATTTACACACGCAATACACTTAGGTTGACTTGACGAGCCTAGCATGTACAGACATGGCCTCGGAACACAAGAGACCGAAAGGTCGAACATGAGTCGTATAGCAGATACGATCAACATGAAGATGTTCACCGATGATGACTAGTCCGTCTCACGTGATGATCGGACACGGCCTAGTTGACTCGGATCATGTATCACTTAGATGACTAGAGGGATGTCTGTCTGAGTGGGAGTTCATTAATAATTTGATTAGATGAACTTAATTATCATGAACTTAGTCTAAAAACCTTTACAATATGTCTTGTAGATCAAATGGCCCACGCTAATGTTGCACCTCAACTTCAACGCGTTCCTAGAGAAAACCAAGCTGAAAGACGATGGTAGCAACTACACGGACTGGGTCCGTAACCTGAGGATTATCCTCATAGCTGCCAAGAAAGCATATGTCCTTGAAGCACCGCTAGGTGATGCACCTGTTTCCCAGCAACTCAAGACGTTCTGAACGCCTGGCAATCACGTAGTTGATGATTACTCCCTGGTTCAGTGCGGCATGCTTTACAGCTTAGAACCGGGGCTCCAAAAGCGTTTTGAGCAGCACGGAGCATATGAGATGTTCCAAGAGCTGAAAATGGTTTTCCAAGCTCATGCCCGGGTCGAGAGATATGAAGTCTCCGACAAGTTCTACAGTTGTAAGATGGAGGAGAATAGTTCCGTCAGCGAACACATACTCAAAATGTCTGGGTTGCACAACCGCTTGTCTCAGCTGGGAGTTAATCTCCCGGATGACGCGGTCGTTGACAGAATCCTTCAGTCGCTCCCACCTAGCTACAAGAGCTTTGTGATGAACTTCAATATGCAGGGGATGGAAAAGACCATTCCTGAGGTATATTCAATGCTGAAATCAGCGGAGGTGGAGATCAAAAAGGAACATCAAGTGTTGATGGTGAATAAAACCACTAAGTTCAAGAAAGGCAAGGGTAAGAAGAACTTCAAGAAAGACGGCAAGGGAGTTGCCGCGCCCGGTAAGCAAGCTGCCGGGAAGAAGACAAAGAATGGACCCAAGCCTGAGACTGAGTGCTTTTATTGCAAGGGAAACGGTCACTGGAAGCGGAACTGCCCCAAGTACTTAGCGGATAAGAAGGCCGGCAATACCAAAGGTATATGTGATATACATGTTATTGATGTGTACCTAACCAGCGCTCGTAGTAGCTCCTGGGTATTTGATACCGGTGCGGTTGCTCATATTTGTAACTCAAAGCAGGAGCTGCGGAATAAGCGGAGACTGGCGAAGGACGAGGTGACGATGCGCGTCGGGAATGGTTCCAAGGTCGATGTGATCGCCGTCGGCACGCTACCTCTACATTTACCTACGGGATTAGTTTTAAACCTCAATAATTGTTATTTAGTGCCAGCTTTGAGCATGAACATTGTATCTGGATCTCGTTTAATGCGAGATGGCTACTCATTTAAATCCGAGAATAATGGTTGTTCTATTTATATGAGAGATATGTTTTATGGTCATGCCCCGCTGGTCAATGGTTTATTCTTAATGAATCTCGAACGTGATGTTACACATATTCATAGTGTGAATGCCAAGAAATGTAAGGTTGATAATGATAGTCCCACATACTTGTGGCACTGCCGCCTTGGTCACATTGGTGTCAAACGCATGAAGAAACTCCATGCAGATGGACTTTTGGAGTCTCTTGATTATGAATCATTTGACACGTGCGAACCATGCCTCATGGGCAAAATGACCAAGACTCCGTTCTCCGGAACAATGGAGCGAGCAACCAACTTATTGGAAATCATACATACTGATGTGTGCGGTCCAATGAGCGTTGAGGCTCGCGGTGGCTATCGTTATGTTCTCACCCTCACTGATGACTTGAGTAGATATGGGTATGTCTACTTAATGAAACACAAGTCTGAGACCTTTGAAAAGTTCAAGGAATTTCAGAGTGAGGTTGAGAATCAACGTGACAGGAAAATAAAGTTCTTACGATCAGATCGTGGAGGGGAATATTTGAGTCACGAATTTGGCACACACTTAAGGAAATGTGGAATTGTTTCACAACTCACGCCGCCTGGAACACCTCAGCGTAATGGTGTGTCCGAACGTCGTAATCGCACTCTATTGGATATGGTGCGATCTATGATGTCTCTTACCGATCTACCGCTATCATTCTGGGGTTATGCTTTAGAGACTGCCGCATTCACTTTAAATAGGGCTCCGTCGAAATCCGTTGAGACGACACCGTATGAATTATGGTTTGGAAAGAAACCTAAGCTGTCGTTTCTTAAAGTTTGGGGATGCGATGCTTATGTCAAGAAACTTCAACCTGAAAAGCTCGAACCCAAGTCGGAAAAATGCGTCTTCATAGGATACCCTAAGGAAACCATTGGGTATACCTTCTACCTCAGATCCGAAGGCAAGATCTTCGTTGCCAAGAACGGGTCCTTTCTGGAGAAAGAGTTTCTCTCGAAAGAAGTAAGTGGGAGGAAAGTGGAACTTGATGAGATGACCCCTCTCGAACCAGAAAGTAGCGCAGCACAAGAAAATGTTTCTGTGGTGCCTGCACCGACTAGAGAGGAAGTTAATGATGACGATCATGATCAAGTTACCACTGAACTTCGTAGGTCCACAAGGACACGTTCCGCACCAGAGTGGTACGGCAACCCTGTCCTGGAAATCATGTTGTTGGACAACGGTGAACCTTCGAACTATGAAGAAGCAATGGCGGGTCCAGATTCCAACAAATGGCTTGAAGCCATGCAATCCGAGATAGGATCCATGTATGAAAACAAAGTATGGACTTTGACAGACTTGCCCGATGATCGGCGAGCGATAGAAAATAAATGGATCTTTAAGAAGAAGACGGACGCGGATGGAAATGTTACCATCTATAAAGCTCGACTTGTCGCTAAGGGTTATCGACAAGTTCAAGGAGTTGACTACGATGAGACCTTCTCACCCGTAGCGAAGCTGAAGTCCGTCCGAATCATGTTAGCAATTGCCGCATTCTACGATTATGAAATATGGCAAATGGACGTCAAAACGGCATTCCTTAACGGCTTCCTTAAGGAAGAATTGTATATGATGCAGCCGGAAGGTTTTGTCGATCCTAAGAATGCTGACAAAGTATGCAAGCTCCAGCGCTCAATCTATGGGCTGGTGCAGGCATCTCGGAGTTGGAACATTCGCTTTGATGAGATGATCAAAGCGTTTGGGTTTACGCAGACTTATGGAGAAGCCTGTGTTTACAAGAAAGTGAGTGGGAGCTCTGTAGCATTTCTCATATTATATGTGGATGACATACTATTGATGGGAAATGATATAGAATTCTTGGAAAGTATAAAGGCCTACTTGAATAAGTGTTTTTCAATGAAGGACCTTGGAGAAGCTGCTTACATATTAGGCATCAAGATCTATAGAGATAGATCGAGACGCCTCATAGGTCTTTCACAAAGCACATACCTTGACAAGATATTGAAGAAGTTCAATATGGATCAGTCCAAGAAGGGGTTCTTGCCTGTATTGCAAGGTGTGAGATTGAGCACGGCTCAATGCCCGACCACGGCAGAAGATAGAGAAAAGATGAGTGTCGTCCCCTATGCCTCGGCCATAGGGTCTATTATGTATGCCATGCTGTGTACCAGACCTGATGTAAACCTTGCCGTAAGTTTGGTAGGAAGGTACCAAAGTAATCCCGGCATGGAACACTGGACAGCGGTCAAGAACATCCTGAAGTACCTGAAAAGGACTAAGGATATGTTTCTCGTTTATGGAGGTGACGAAGAGCTCGTCGTAAAGGGTTACGTCGATGCTAGCTTCGACACAGATCTGGATGACTCTAAGTCACAAACCGGATACGTGTATATTTTGAATGGTGGGGCAGTCAGCTGGTGCAGTTGCAAGCAAAGCGTCGTGGCGGGATCTACATGTGAAGCGGAGTACATGGCAGCCTCGGAGGCAGCACATGAAGCAATCTGGATGAAGGAGTTCATTGCCGACCTAGGAGTTATTCCCAATGCATCGGGGCCGATGACTCTCTTCTGTGACAACACTGGAGCTATTGCCCTTGCCAAGGAGCCCAGGTTTCACAAGAAGACCAGGCACATCAAGCGTCGCTTCAACTCCATTCGTGAAAATGTTCAAAATGGAGACATAGATATTTGTAAAGTGCATACGGATTTGAATGTCGCAGATCCGTTGACTAAACCTCTTCCACGAGCGAAACATGATCAACACCAGAACTCTATGGGTGTACGATTCATCACAATGTAACTAGATTATTGACTCTAGTGCAAGTGGGAGACTGTTGGAAATATGCCCTAGAGGCAATAATAAAATGGTTATTATTATATTTCCTTGTTCATGATAATTGTCTATTGTTCATGCTTTAATTGTGTTATCCGGAAATCGTAATACATGTGTGAATACATAGACCATAACATGTCCCTAGTGAGCCTCTAGTTGACTAGCTCGTTGATCAATAGATGGTTACGGTTTCCTGACCATGGACATTGGATGTCATTGATAACGGGATCACATCATTAGGAGAATGATGTGATGGACAAGACCCAATCCTAAGCATAGCACTAGATCGTGTAGTTCGTTTGCTAAAGCTTTTCTAATGTCAAGTATCATTTCCTTAGACCATGAGATCGTGCAACTCCCGGATACCGTAGGAATGCTTTGGGTGTACCAAACGTCACAACGTAACTGGGTGGCTATAAAGGTGCACTACAGGTATCTCCGAAAGTGTCTGTTGGGTTGGCTCGGATCGAGACTGGGATTTGTCACTCCGTATGACGGAGAGGTATCTCTGGGCCCACTCGGTATTGCATCATCATAATGAGCTCAATGTGACTAAGTAGTTAGTCACGGGATCATGCATTACGGAACGAGTAAAGTGACTTGCCGGTAACGAGATTGAACGAGGTATTGGGATACCGACGATCGAATCTCGGGCAAGTAACGTACCGATTGACAAAGGGAATTGTATACGGGATTGCTTGAATCCTCGACATCGTGGTTCATCCGATGAGATCATCGTGGAACATGTGGGAGCCAACATGGGTATCCAGATCCCGCTGTTGGTTATTGGCTAGAGAGGTGTCTCGGTCATGTCTGCATGATTCCCGAACCCGTAGGGTCTACACACTTAAGGTTCGATGACGCTAGGGTTATAAGGAAGGTTTGTATGTGATTACCGAATGTTGTTCGGAGTCCCGGATGAGATCCCGGACGTCACGAGGAGTTCCGGAATGGTCCGGAGGTAAAGATTTATATATGGGAAGTCACCATACGGTCACCGGAAATATTCGGGGGTATACCGGTATTGTACCGGGACCACCGGAGGGGTTCCGGGGGTCCACCGGGAGGGTCCACCTGCCCCGGAGGGCCTTATGGGCTGTAGGTGGAAGGGAACCAGCCCCTAAGTGGGCTGGGCGCCAATCCCCCTAGGGCCCATGCGCCTAGGGTTTGGGGGGGGAACCCTAAAGGGGGGCGCCCCCCTTGCTTGGGGGGCAAGCCACCTCCCCCTTGGCCGCCGCCCCCCCTCTAGATCCATCTAGAGGGGGCCGGCCCCCTCTCCCTTGCCCCTATAAATAGAGGGGTTGGGGAGGGCTGCAGGAACACATCCAAGGCGCAGCCCCTCCCCTCCCCAACACCTCTCCTCCTCCGCGTGTGCTTGGCGAAGCCCTGCCGGAGAACTGTCACTCCACCACCACCACGCCGTCGTGCTGCTGTTGGAGCCTTCTTCCTCAACCTCTCCCTCCTCCTTGCTGGATCAAGGCATGGGAGACGTCACCGCTCCGTACGTGTGTTGAACGCGGAGGTGCCGTCCGTTCGGCGCTTGGATCATCGGTGATTTGAATCACGACGAGTACGACTCCATCGACCCCGTTCTCTTAAACGCTTCCGCTCGCGATCTACAAGGGTATGTAGATGCACTCCTCCCCTCTCGTTGCTAGTAAACTCCATAGATTGATCTTGGTGATGCGTAGAAAATTTTAATTTCTGCTACGATCCCCTACAGAATGCTACCTAGCATATTCTTCAATGTAATTTTCTTTATTGTGGCATGAATGTTCAGATCCGAAAGATTCAAGATAAAAGTTTAATATTGACATAAAAATAATAATACTTCAAGCATACTAACTAAGCAATCATGTCTTCTCAAAATAACATGGCCAAAGAAAGTTCATCCCTACAAAATCATATAGTTTGGTCATGCTCCATTTTCGTCACACAAGAATGCTCTCATCATGCACAACCCCAATGACAAGCCAAGCAATTGTTTCATACTTTAGTAATCAGAAGGGATCATGCATATGTCACAAAATTCAGTAAGTGGTATCTGATGGTTTTCAGCATATAAATCAAAGCTCACTTCAGGAGGATTATTTCTAGGCAGGAAAGTAAAACTCTGAACAAAGATGTTTGTGAGGATTTGGTGCTGGTCACACTCATCTCCGCCAACCTCCGAGGGTGGAGATCACTGTCAGAAGAGTCCCCAATAGCACCCTTGGAGTTCTTCTTAGAGCCAAACTTCCTGAAGATATTCATGTCCGCGTACAATTTTCTGAAAATAAAATTTTTGGGTGACAAAAATTTGTCAACAAAACTTTATAAAATTGATAGCAACTACTCATAGGGTTACATAGAGGCCATAGCAAGCATTCAAACTACTTAGAACACTACAACAGCACCAAGAGTAGCTAATTATTCAAAGTATAAACCACTAAAACAAAAACTAATTGAACAAACGGTGGAGTCACATACCAAGCAACAATCCCCCGAAATAGTTTCGGAAACAGAGCTTCAATCAAAGAGATGGAAATTCGCGGGTTTGAGAGCAAGAACATGGGAGAGAGAGTAATGGAGATTTTTTTCTGGAGGGAAGTGATGATGTGGGATGAAGGAAGAGGTAAGTGAGGGGGCCCACGTGCGGACCACAACACACCAGGGCGCGCCTGGGGGTCCTGGCGCGCCCAGGTGGGTTGTTCCCACCTGGTGCACCTCCCTGTGATATTATTTGCACCAGAAATTCAGAAAAAAAGTCATATTAAATTTTCAGAGCATTCTGAGAACTTATATTTTTTGGCCATTTTTTTATTGCACGGGAAATTCAGGAAACAGACAAAACATGGCATTTTATTTTATTTAACTAATAAAAATATAAAACAAAAAGTAAGGACATAAAGTAGTGCTTACTAAATTCATCAACTTCATACCGTTCAAAAATGATTCATTAATAAGGTTGATCAGGTCTTATTAACAACCACTTTCGATTAGCATGAAACCGAAGAACTTTCGTAAATCACTAAGTTACCTCAATGGGGACATGAATGTCCCCAACAATAAGCATTTCATATTTATTTTTGACAGTAGGTAGAGGTATTTGAAAACTTCCAATAGTGTTTGTCGGAGATTTTTCAATAACATTAATTCCATTCACTTCAAATTGTTTCTTCGGAAAGTGCACCGTATGCTCATTACCATTAATATGAAACGTGACCTTGCTTTTATTGCAATCAATAACAGCCCCTGCAGTATTCAAGAAGGGTCTACCAAGGATAATCGACATGTTGCCATCCTCGGGCATCTCAAGTATAACAAAGTCAGTCAAAATAGTAACATAAGCAACAACAACGGGGACATCCTCACAAATACCGATAGGTATGGTAGTTGATTTGTCAGCCATTTGCAAAGATATTTCAGTAGGTGTGAGTTTATTCAAATCAAGTCTTTTATATAAAGAGAAAGGCATAACACTAACACCAGCTCCTAAATCACACAAAGCAGTTTTCACATAATTCTTTTTAATGGAGCAAGGTATAGTTGGTATTCCCGAATCTCCAAGTTTTTTAGGTACTCCATCTTTGAAAGTACAATTAGCAAGCATAGTGGAGATTTCAGCTTCCGGTTATTAGTGATGATTTCTTTCATATACTTTGCATAAGGAGGCATTTTCAAGATGTCAGTCAAGCGAGTACGCAAAAAGACTGGCCTCAGCATTTCAGCAAAGCGTTCAAATTCTTCATCATCTTTCTTTTTAGTTGACTTGGGTGAAAAAGGCATAGGTTTTTGAACCCACGGTTCTCTTTCTTTACCGTGTTTTCTATCAATGAAGTCTCTTTTATCATACTTTTTATTCTTAGGTTGTGGGTTATCAAGATCAACAGGTGGTTCTATCTCAACATCATTATCTGGTTCTTTATCATTATTTGGTTGAGTGTCTTCGTGAACCTCATCATTATCTTTTTCATTATCACTAGGTGAGGGTTCATTACCAGATTGAGTTTCAGCATCAGAGATAGAAGTTTCATTTTCATTATCAGGAGGTTTCTCTATTTCAGGTTCACTAGAAGTGTGCAAAGTCCTATCATTTTTCTTATTCTTTTTCTTTCTAGAAAGACTAGGTGCACCAGTGTTATTTGTTTGTGAGTCTTGTTCAATTCTTTTTGGGTGTCCCTCAGGATAAAGTGGTTCCTGAGTCATTTTACCTCCTCTAGTTGCAACTCTAACAGCAAAGTCATGCATATTATGATTCATTTCATCAAGTATTTCTCTTTGTGATTTAGCAACTTGCTCTAACTGGGTTTGAACCATAGAATCATATTTTCCAACACCTCTAACATCATTTGAAATTCTAAATAACAAGTCATTCAAGCGAGCAATCATATCAGAATTATATTTCAATTGTTTCATAACATTTGCATTGAAGTGATCTTGTTTTCTAATGTAGTTTTTAAACCCATAAAGGCATTGACTAGGATGCATATTGTGAGGATTGTCATTATCATTGAACTTCATTAGAGAATTTACCTCTACCACCTTAGGCAGTGGCGGTGTATTAAGCCCATGTATTTCTTAAATAGGGGGTAAATTTTTAACATCCTCAGCTTTAATACCTTTTTCCTTCAAAGATTTCTTTGCCTCTTGCACATCTTCAGGACTGAGATATAATATACCCCTCTTCTTTGGAGTGGGTTGAGGCGGTGGTTCAGGAAGAGTCCAATCATCATAATTTTTCAATATATTATTCAATAATTCCTTAGCTTGTCCAACGGTTCGTTCCCTGAAAACACAACCAGCACAACTATCTAGGAAGTCCCTAGAAGCATCGGTTAGTCCATTATAGAAGATATCAAGTATTTCATTTTTCTTAAGAGGATGATCACGCAAAGCATTAAGTAACTGGCAAAGCCTCCCCCAAGCTTGTGGGAGATTCTCTTCTTTAGTTTGCACAAAGTTAAATATTTCCTGTAAGGCAGCTTGTTTCTTATGAGCAGGAAAATATTTTTCAGAGAAGAATAAATCATATCCTGGGGACTACGCACACAACAGGAGTAAGAGTATTGTACCAAGCTTTAGCATCACCCTTTAATGAGAAAGGAAATAATTTGAGAATAAAGTAATAGCGAGTCTTCTCATCATGAGTAAAAAGGGTGGCTATGTTATTCAACTTAGTAAGATGTGCCACAACAGTTTCAGTTTCATAACCATGGAAAGGATCAGATTCAACCAAAGTAATTAAATCTGGGTCGATAGAGAATTCATAATCCTTGTCATCAATAAAGATGGGTGAAGTAGCAAACTTAGGACCACATTTCATTCTAGCATTCAGAGATTTTTCTTTATACTTGCATAGTAATTTCTCTAGATCATCTCTATCTTTACAAGCAAGAATATCTCTAGTTGATTCTTCATTCATAACGTAACCTTCCGGTACCTTAGGCAATTCATATCTAGGAAGGCTAGTTCTAGCAGGTGTTTCAGGAGTTTCAGTTTCAAGCTCATCATCAGATTCAACAACATCATGTTGTATTACTCTAGCAATTTGTTCATCAAGAAATTCACCAAGTGGCACATCATCATTATCAAGCAAGGTACTAGCATCATCATAAGCATCATTCATAGTAGAAGTAGCATCATCAATAACTTGCGGCATATTAGAATTGATAGCATGTGGTGGTGTTGCAAGTTTACTCATAACAGAAGGTGAATCTAAAGCAGAACCGGATGGCAGTTCCTTACCTCCCCTTGTCTTAGAGGGATAAATCTTAGTCTTTGGATCCTTCAGATTCTTCATAGTGATAAATTGATAATAATCCCAAGTGACTCAACAAATATAGCTACGCTTCCCGGCAACGGCGCCAGAAAAAGGTCTTGATAACCCACAAGTATAGGGGATCGCAACAGTTTTCGAGGGTAGAGTATTCAACCCAAATTTATAGATTCAACACAAGGGGAGCCAAAGAATATTTGAAGGTATTAGCAGCTGAGTCGTCAATTCAACCACACCTGGAGATTAATTATCTGCAGCAAGTAATCAGTAGCAAAGTAATATGGTAGTTTTGATAGTAGTGACAGCAGCAACGGTAACAGTAACAGTGATAGCAGTAATTTTGTAGCAAGTGCAACAGTGATGATAGCAGTAGTAACTTAATAGAAACAATATAAGATAAATTCGTAGGCATTGGATCGGTGACTTGTTGGATGATATTCATCATGTGACAGTTATAACCTAGGGCGAGACGACACTAGCTCCAGTTCATCGATATAATGTAGGCATGTATTCCGTAAATAGTCATACGTGCTTTATTAAAAGAACTTGCGTCCTACCCTCCCGTGGCAGCGGGGTCCATATTGGAAACTAAGGGATATTAAGGCCTCCTTTTAATAGAGAACCGGAGCAAAGCATTAACACATAGTGAATACATGAACTCCTCAAACTACGGTCATCACCGGGAGTGGGCCCGGTTGTTCTCACTCCGGGGTTGCCGGATCATAACACGTAGTAGGTGACTATAACTTGCAAGATCGGATCTAAAACATGGATATAATGATGATAACATAAACGGTTCAGATCTGAGTTCATGGCACCCGGGCCCAAAGTGACAAGCATTAAGAATAGCAAAGTCATAGCAACATCAATCTAAGAACATAGTGGATACTAGGGATCAAACCCTAACAAAACTAACTCGATTAGATGATGAATCTCATCTAACTCCTCACCGACTAGGGAGCCTACGAAGGAATTACTCACTCCCGGTGGGGAGCATCATGGAATTGGCGATGGAGATGGGTTGGTGATGACGAAGAACGAAGATGCCCCTCTCCGGAGCCCCAAACGGACTCCAGATCTGCCCTCCCGAGGAAGAACAGGGCTTGGCAGCGGCTCCGTCTCGTGGATCACGATAATTCTTTCTTCTAGATTTTTTCTGGAAAAATAGGATTTTATAGCGTCGGTTTCAGGGTCTGCGGGGCCACCAGGTGGGGACAACCCACCTGGGCGCGCCAGGAGAGGGGGGCGCGCCCTGGTGGGTTATGCCCACCCAGTGGCCCCTCTCTGGTAGGTCTTGGCTCCAGAAATTTTTATATATTATATAAAAATTCCTCGCAAAGTTTCGTTCCATTCCGAGAACTTTTATTTCTGCACAAAAACAACACCATGGTAGTTCTGCTGAAAACAACGTCAGTCCGGGGTTACTTTCATTCTAATCATGCAAATTAGAGTCCAAAACAAGATGAAAAGCGTGAGAAAAAGTAGATACATTGGAGACATATCAGTAGTCATCATCGCCGTTGTCAGCAGTGTTGGGGAAGCCATTCTCCTCGGAGTTGAAGATGGACTTGCTGACGAACGCAGTAGCGAGGGCTAGGCTCGCCACACCAGATTCTGACTCCTCAGATGCCTCTTCTTCCTCATTTTCCTCAGATTCAGCTTCAGAGTCCATTTCCTTGCCAATGAATGCCCGAGCCTTTTTGGAGTTGGTCTTCTTGTGAGATGAAGACTTTGAGGATTCTGATGATGAGGACTTTGAAGATTTCTTCTTCTTCTTGGAATCATCAGAACTGTACTCCTTGTATTTCTTCTTCTTTGATTCCTTTTCCCACAGAGGACAATCTTGAATGTAGTGACCAGGTTTCTTGCATTTGTGGCAAGTTCTCTTCTTATAGTTACGGGATGAGGAATCTGATCTTACGTCATCACTTCTTAAGGATTTGCCAAAGCGACCAGGCCTTGAGAACTTCTGAAATTTCCTCACGAGCATTGCTAGCTCCTGGCTTAGTTCTTCAGGATCACCAAGGCTGGTACCAGAATCCTCGCCTTCAGAAGATACTGCCTTGGCCTTCAGAGCGCGTGATCTGCCATAGCTCGGACCATAGAGATCTCTCTTCTCAGCAAGTTGGAATTCATGGGTGTTTAGCCTCTCGAGGATATCAGCGGGATCAAGTGACTTGTAGTCTCCACGTTCTTGTATCATTAGTGCAAGTGTCAAATAAAGAATCAAGCGATCTCAGCAATTTCTTCACCACGTCATGGTTGGTGATGTCAGTGGCACCAAGTGCTTGAAGCTCATTTGAGATGTCAGTGAGGCGATCGAAGGTTTGCTGAACATTTTCGTTGTCGAGTCTTTTGAAGTGGTTGAAGAAATTGCGAAGAACGTCAACTCGAGAGTCACGCTGTGTTGAGACTCCTTCATTGACCTTGGACAGCCTGTCCCAGATAAGCTTGGCTATCTCCAAAGCAATCACTCTGCCATACTGCCCTTTGCTCAGATGGCCACATATGATGATCTTCGCTTGAGAGTCGAGTTGCTTGAATCTCTTCACGTCAGCAGCGTTGATGGTAGGAGTGACAGAGGGAACGCCATTTTCCACAACGTACCAGAGATCGTTGTCAATTGCCTCAAGATGCATTCGCATCTTATTCTTCCAGTAGGGATACTCCGTCCTATCGAAGGTAGGACACCCAGCAGAGACCTTGATCATACCTGCAGTCGACATAACTAAAACTCCAGGCGGTTAAACCAAAATCACACAGAACAAGGGAGCACCTTGCTCTAATACCAATTGAAAGTGCGTTATATCGAGTAGAGGGGGGTGAATAGGCGATTTTTACAAATTCGTCACTGAGGAATTTCAGGGTGAGGAAATTCCTAAGTCACGAACGACTAGCAGCGGAATAAGTACTCAGATGCAAGCATAACAGAACAGTAGCACAGTCATCATGATGAAATGAGAACAAGCACAGAGTACAAGAAGCGTAAACACAGGATATGCAGGCTGAAGACAAACTGACTGAAGAAATAGGATTGAGTAAATTGAGAAAGTCTTCAGTCAAAGTCTTCAAACAGTAATGATCAAGTGCAACAACACAGTGATGAGGAAATGAAAGGGTTGAGGAAATAGAACCAGTAGCTCGGTGAAGACAGTGATTTGGTAGACTAGTTCCAACTGCTGTGACAGTTGTATGTCTGGTTGGAGCGGCTAGGTATTTAAACCTGAGGACACACAGTCCTCACCGTATTCTCCTTGAGCTAAGGTCACACAGACCTCGCCAAATCTTAATCCAAATCTAAACAATACTTTTTGACTTAGACAGCAGAGGCGGATCATGTGAGGTTTTCATGGGTTCTATGGCACCTCTTAAGAAATAGAAAATAGTTCATGCCTATATTAAACACTATGCTTCTAAAATATGAAGCATGTTTTATTCCTGTTTGTTGGAGTTGTGATGATAATTGGACTAAATTGTACTATTTGTAGAGTAATTTTTACAAAATTTTCAGCATGCGTATTGAATTTATGTTGTCATGAATTGTACATATAAATTGTGGCACCCCGGTTCTCAAGTCCTATAGATCCGTCGTTGTTTGGTAGACCCAACCGACCCCCGATGACAGTTAAATCTTGCCAGACTCTGAGTAGACACCACTATCAACTTTCCACTTCCATTTGGAAGGTAGGGCATCTTCAACGCTATCCCCAAACGGACGTTCACAAATGTCTGTGGAAACATCTTGACATGTCCCTCAAATATATGCCCCTTTTTTTTCTATACTCCAGATATTTAAAATAATCAAAGATAAGTAAAACAATGCATCAATAATTCAAAGATAAATGTTCCAATGTAAAAACACAATTCAAACATAAAGTTATAAAAAATATTTCAAAATTAAATTCAATTTATTCAGACATGCTCTAGTTGTCCACATGAATCACCCATAGATGCTCCATCAGATCATTACGAAGCTTTATATGATTCCCTCGATTATGAAACTGATGACGCATTTAGAGAAAATTGTCGAGACGTCGCCGCATTCTGCTCTAGAAGTTGGACGTGATCACCCATCTGTTCGAAATCGAAAACTTGTCGAACTGCCTCGCCCTCATCCTCCACAATCATGTTGTCCACAATCACACAAACTTTCATGACCTCCCACATTGTCTTTGGATCTCATTGTTTAGCAGGTCCGTGAACAACTGCAAAACGGGCTTGGAGCATTCCAAATATCCTCTCCACATCCTTTCTAGCACCTTTTGTCTTGTAACAAAGTGAGATTTTTTGTTACCTAGTGGATTGAAGATGGTCTTGACAAAGGTCGCCCACGGAGGATAGACATCATCACAAATATAAGGGTTGCGGGGTCTGTTCGGGCGGGATTTTCTGCGCCGACCCGCATTTTGGCGGTTATTTTGTGGATCGAGGCTTTTTGCGGGGTCTGCTAGAGATGCTCTTATAAGGGTAGCTCTACCACATGTTAAAGTGCGTTATATCGACTAGAGGGGGGTGAATAGGAGATTTTTACAAATTCG
This sequence comes from Triticum aestivum, assembly GCF_018294505.1. Lineage (NCBI taxonomy): Eukaryota > Viridiplantae > Streptophyta > Magnoliopsida > Poales > Poaceae > Triticum > Triticum aestivum. Next base: position 336,434,338 of record NC_057805.1, read on the forward strand.
TCACTAAGGAATTTCAGGGTGAGGAAATTCCTAAGTCACGAACGACTAGCAGCGGAATAAGTACTCAGATGCAAGCATAACAGAACAGTAGCACAGTCATCATGATGAAATGAGAACAAGCACAGAGTACAAGAAGCGTAAACACAGGATATGCAGGCTGAAGACAAACTGACTGAAGAAATAGGATTAAGGAAATTGAGAAAGTCTTCAGTCAAAGTCTTCAAACAGTAATGATCAAGTGCAACAACACAGTAATGAGAAAATGAAAGGGTTGAGGAAATAGAACCAGTAGCTCGGTGAAGACAGTGATTTGGTAGACTAGTTCCAACTGTTGTGACAGTTGTACGTCTGGTTGGAGCGGCTAGGTATTTAAACCTAAGGACATACAGGCCCCGGACACACAGCCCTCACCGTATTCTCCTTGAGCTAAGGTCACACAGATCTCGCCCAATCACTCGTGGTAAGTCTTCAGGTGACTTCCAAAACTTCACAAACTCGGTCACTCGGCGATCCATAATTTCCTCTTGGATGCTCTAGACCATGACGCCTAACCGTCTGAAAGATGCACAGTCCTCAAAGGTAACAAGCGTCGGATCCACACAGGAACAATCTCTTCAGTGATGCTCAATCACTTTGGGTTTGTAGGTGTTTGGGTTTGGGTTTTCCTCACTTGATGATTTTCGCTCAAAGTCCTCGGAGGATGGGATGCTCTCAATGACAAGTGTCAGTTTCTCTCGGAGCAGGCAACCAGCTAGTGGTTGTAGGGGGCGGCTATTGATAGCCTAGGGAGCAGCCCGACATGATAAGACATAAATGCCCTTCAATGATATGATCGTTAGGTGGGTAGATTTTTTGGGACAGCTGGCGCATAGCACAACAACGGTCGGAAATTTGAGCTCTCAAATTCCTCAGGGCTATCATGTTCCTCACTTGTAGGCAATCCGCCCTGGCGAATTCCTAACTCCTCAGTCAGAACAAATTCCTCAGAGACCAGAAGATCTTCGTATCTGTCACTGAGGAAATTGACTGAACTGCATGAGATTTCCAATGGCTTCACTCGAAAAGATTGGTAGGTGCAGGATTTTGAGACGAGCATCACTTGGAAACCTTTCCTTTGTTTTTCCTCGACCCCCTTTAACAGTACAGTGTTTCCTATGACTCAAGAAAGAGAAAAACGAAACTACGAAAATAAATGTCTTCACGCTTCATATTCCTCGCATGAATATAGAGTCTTCACGGTCACACCAATTTTTTCACTTTCAAAGTCTTCAGAAAGCCAAAGTCTTCAGTTGAAGACATTCATTTTTAGGGGTCGACTTTCTCTGTAAATATCAAACTCCTTATAGACTTATAGACATGTCTACACTCACAAACACATTAGTCCCTTAACCTATAAGTCTTCAATACACCAAAATCACTAAGGGGCACTAGATGCACTTACAACATGTTGTTAGAAAGCTTGGGAAGAGGAGCTATATATGCGCGGTCCCCCTTCCGCGCCCGCCTCGCCACACAATGACGCGTGTGCGCCGCATGTTGCTTTTTTTTTGCCGGACAGGAATGGTTAGGAGTTGGCCTGTGCGGCCGACAGATTCACTCCCTCCTTGCACAACCTTAGCCGTCATCCGTTGTTCCTCTCACCGTGCTGCTTTTGGCGATACAATCCTGACAACCGCGTGCATGGTTGGTCGGAAGAGCAGGTGCCTCTGAAACCCCGTCCTTCGAGATCCTGCCCGGGAGAAGCGCGATAAGGTTTTTGGGGAGCGTCTCGGCACGACTGCTGCCGATCCATCCCCGTCTCTGCTATCCTCTGCTTCCACTACTCCCCTCCATCGACCCCATGGCCGACGACGAAATCGTCAAGAAGTAGGCCACGGACGACGCCTAGGCTGCTGCTGCCATCGTTGTGTTGGCATGGCCAACTGGAGGGTATGATTTGCTCATCCCCTACTTGCTCGTTCATATGCTATCCGTATATAATGTGTTCATAGATGTTTCAGTTCTATATATTATACGTGTTCACATGATTATTTTTTGGTGAATACGCTTAGCAGCGTATCATTTCATTGATAGTAGGGTAGAAAGTTGCGAAAACAGAGAAATACAGGATGCAGCCTCACAGACGTGCATGAGTCGGCGTTAGTGAGGGTGCAAGATGAGCGGGGGGGGGGAGGATGCTCAGCCTCCAAGCATTTATCTTAGGTTACAGGTATAGTGCTAGCTAGTCCCGTGACGCCCGCCCTGGCCCATAGATGGGCATCGTCCTTGATGGCCTTGGTCAGGTCTCCCGTGGAGGGACGCATACCGTGTGTCGGTATGAGTTGCATACTGTGATTACCATGTTTATTATCTACTCGTAGATTAGATTAATTGGAAAAGTGATAATGTTTCGAGCATAATTCCCTTCAATATGGGGCGGGCTAGGAGATTTTGGACGTCTTTGAACCGATTGGTTCAGACGTACATGGGAGAAATGGACGTCCGCGCATTTGAGATGGCTTACACATTCCACCCCGCGGCGCCGCGCGCATGGAATTCGATCGCCGTCATCGGATCCGATCGCCGTCATCGGATCCGATCGCCGTCGACGTCGTGCCTACTCATGCTCGTGCCTCGAGTTGTGCAAGCATCGATGATGGGGCACAGCTCCGCAGCGCCCTACAGTCCCACACATGGCAGGGGATCTTTGCAACCACCGCGTCGGCAGACGCATGTGCCTCTCGTATGCGGCGCCGTACGGACGACACCGCGGCTCCGCTTTGATTGGGGTGCCTTCTCTCCTCTGCGCTCCGCCACGAGGCCCGATGAAAAGAAGAAAGGCAAACCGGTATCTAGCCTAGCCGGTAAACGTGAGATTGAACGGATCAAGTCGCCTATGATTAGTAGTAGGCCGTTGAGGGTTGAGTGCACACCAAGCCGCAGAAAATTGGCAGAGCACGCCTCGGGAGCCGGGACCATCGCCCACCATCTCGGCCGCTGCAGCCGGATCGGACGGACTGCTGCTCGCCAGCGGACGGCGCGCGCCACCAACCTCGTGCTGAGGCCGGCGAGCCTCACATGCCCCCTTCTCCTGCACGCCACATGCATCGACGTCGGCGGCCAACGTGTCTCCCTCCCCAGTCTTCGTTGCGGCGAGTCGTGATTCGAGCGTGTATCAAGCGAAAGGTGATCCCAAGATGGAGTAAGTAACGAGGAGCGCCGTACTATTATTATCCTTTTCCAAATCGAATTGGTAGGGAGGTGTCTCGACATGTGACTACGCCAAGATAGTACAAAGAGATCACCGGTTTTAGCATCCACCCGACAGGTTTGTTTGGTGTCTTTGTGCCCGACATACGCATACGATCAAAGCACATTGCGATCGACCGATCGATAAGAGAGGTAAGAAGATTTGCGGCATGCAAGTATGGGGACACTCAAGCGAAAAATGCCAACGAAGGCCGAGCTCCATTGAGCTCGTTTTCAAATTTTAGTTTCTCGGAGCATGAAAAATTGTGCACATGTATACTATGTATGGGCAAAATTTCACAACATTACACTCTTACACGTGGCGTATAGAAAAAAGACAAATACGCATTTTTAAACAGGCCTTCTATTTTGGTTAATGGGCCGGAAATTTGTCTTTTTGTACCGTCTACAAATCACAACATTTTTCAACGAAAATTCAACATGTTGCTGCGGAATACATATATGTTTCTATGGAAAAAATAGATTTTTTTGAAACTTTTGAATATGCTTTTTGGTATTTTCAAAATACCGAGCTCACTCGAGCTCGGCCTCTAGAAATCCGCACTCGGCACTCAAGTACCTGGTACCAACTTTTTATTTTGGCTTTCGATTTTTAAACTTTTATATCTTTTAAACGAAAAATCCAAATTAAGTTTTGTTTTCATATTCATGTTTCTCGTGACCAGCTTTGAAATAAGATCCATTTAGGATATATTCTGATGAGTTTTAAAAAAATGATAAGTGTTGAATGTTGAAACTTAGTAGGAGCGATCGCTAAAAATCAATTATTTTGTGTCTATGATTGACAGAAAAATTGCTTAAAATTATATGTGCAGAACTTGCTGAAACTTTCCATTTTTAGATGCAAAAACTATAAGTTTCATTGTTAAAACTTAAAAGCTTTTTTAGGGATTTCTTTTTTGCTATGCTCTCGTCCGGGATTCAACTACTTCGTGAATCGCGAGGCAAATCGAGCTGGCGGCAGGGCTTGGCAGGTGAGTGTCCCTACGAATTTCCGGATAATAGAGTGGTGTATAAAGGATTAGGTCCGAAGTACAACTATATTACGTCCTGAAAAGATGTGAGCCATCATATTAGGACATCTCCAACGCCATTCCGCAAAATGCCCGCAAAATGTCCCGACCAACGCGTTCAGACTTTTTTGCCATACATCGCGGAGTCACATACGTCGGCGCACGCGTCCACGTGTATTTTCCTGCAAACCGGATGCAAAGTTAGGGGAGATTTGCGGGAGTCCAGACCTCTGCCACCAGGACTCCAACAACCTTGGCCCATCCAAAACCACACCTCGCGCCCACACATTTAGCCACACAGGCACTGTTTCCGCGCCAAAGTTCACACATTCTCACCCTCCAATAGACCGGCGTCGCCCACCACCCCCATTCCCACCCTTTACGCCGTTCATCGCCTCACGGATCCGTTTGTAGCGTTGTCCATCCGGAGAAGGAGGATCGAAAGGTGCTGGTCGCCCGGAAGATCAACCTGGCAACCGGCAACGCGCGCCGCAACGTCCAAAGGAGCAAGGAGAAAGTGGCTTTGGCGGCCAGCCACCCGCTGTTGGAAATAATGCCCTAGAGCCAATAATGTTGTATTATTATATTTCCATGTCCATAATTAGGAGTTTATATTCTATGTTATAACTGCTATGATCATGAAATATGTGATTTAATGAAAAAATGATATGCACGCGTGAAAAAATAAACAGTAAAATATGATTAGTAGTCTCGCCTCTAAGACTAGCCCAAGTATTGTTTGTGATCATGTTTTTCGGATCTTGAGATATTGTTAAGTGTAACGGTAGTGTTAAAACGACATTGAGGATATGACGTTGGAAGAACAATCATATTGAATCGACGCAAACTTGATTGTTATACTTTTAGATGCTATCATCACAAGTCAATTGTTATAACACGGAGAGTTAACATATGCTTTAGTTCCTTAGACCATGAGGGTATCGTAACTTCTTACCATACGATGCACTTTGGGGTTGCTCAAACGCCATTTGTAACACGGTGATCATAATGAGAACTTATAGGTTCATCAGAAAGTTTGACAAGGGACTAGATAGTTCGAGAGTGGTATTTGCTCCTCTGACGATGGAGAGATATTCTTAGGGCCCTCTCGGTGTGACGACATCCATCATCGTCTGGCCAGACACATGTGACTAGGTCACGGGGATGCCGGAACATGTCAACAAGAAAGAAGAACAAAACCGGTAATTGGGAGACCGCTATAGTGAACATGTGTATGACTAAGGAGGATACCGATATATCTCACCTCGGCTTTTGCAAAGTATGTGAAGCAAAGGAAATAGCATATGATAACCAAAGGTTCACTCAAATGTCATTCGTGTACTCATAGGGATCGATATGGACGTCCATGGTTCTGCTATCAGTCATTGAACGAAAGGGGTTTTGTTCATATCTATGCTTTTAACCTACATGGTCACAAACGTAAGGTAATCACGATCTGTTGAGTGTTAGTTGGACGAGTAATGAAAAAAATTATGAAATAGTTTCATTAATATTTGAAATATTTTCATTAATATTCAAAATAGTTTCGAGAGGAACCGGAAGTGTTTCGGAGTCACCGGAAAGGTTTCAGGGTTTACCGGGTAATACCGATCAATTATATATAGGTGGAAATAGTTTCAGTGATGTTAAATTAATATTAAAACGCTCTAAATATGATTACGAGGCTTTTATATTTGCCCAGTGTTTTTTGCTTGTTTTTGGCTTTTCAGAAATTAATACTGGACGGAGTCCAAACACGATGAAACTTTACGGTGATTTTTTCTAGACCAGAAGGGACCCTAGAATGTTCGGGAGGAGGCCAGAAGAGCAACGGGAGAGCCACAAGCTCACAGGGCGCTCCCTAGGGGGGTAGGCGCGCCCCTGAGCTCGTGGGCCCCATCTAGCACCGGTTCACCTAATTCCAAATCTATAAATTCACAAATATTCCCAAACCAACAAAGAGCTACCCAAAACACCTTTTCCGCTGCTGCAAGCTTCTGTTCTTCTGCGATCCCATCTAGAGGCCTTTTTTGGTACTCTACCGGAGGGGGAATCGATCACGAAGGGCTTCTACATCATCCTTGACGCCTTCTGATGATGCGTGAGTAGTTCACCACATACATACGGGTCCATAGCTAGTAGCTAGATGGCTTCTTCTCACTCTTTAATCTTCAATACAATGTTTTCCTCGATCTTCTGGGAGTTCTACCCGTGTGTTTGTTGGGATCATATGAATTGTGGGTTTATGATCAGATTATTCATTGAAAGTAATTGAGTCTTTTTTGAACTTTATTACGCATGATTATGATAGCTTTGTATTTCTCTCGAATCTATCTGTTTGGTTTGGCCAACTAGTTTGATTTATCTTCAGTGAGAGAGGTGCTTTGTAATGGGTTCAATCTTGTTGTGTGATACGTCCATTTTGCATCATATTTTCCTACTGTTATTTATAGTGTTTTCAATCAATATAACACTTTGTGTAGCAATTCTAATGCTTTTTATCTCATAATATGCAAGGTTTACACAAAGGGGGAGATTACCGGCAGGTGGAATTCTGGACCTGAAAAAGCTATGTCGGAGATACCTATTCTGCACATCTCCAAATGAACTGAAATTTTACGGAGATTTATTTTGGAATAAATAAAAACTACTGGAGCAAATAAGTACCAGAGGGGGCCACCCAGGTGCCCACAAGGCACCAGGGCACGCATGCCCCCCTAGACGCGCCCTGGTGGGTGGTGGGGCCCCTGGTCAGCCCCCGGTGCCCATCTTTTGGTATATAAGCCCATTTTCCCTAGAAAAAAATTTAAAGAGAGGACTTCCGGGATGGAGCCCTGCCGTCTCGAGGTGGAATTTGGGCATGAGCACTTTTGCTCCCGGCGGAGCGATTCTGCCGGGGACACTTCCCTCCGGGAGGGGTAAAGCGAAGCCATCGTCATCACCAACAACCCTCTCATCGTGGGAGGGCTAATCTTCATCAACATCTTCAACAGCACCATCTCATCTCAAAACCTAGTTCATTTCTTGTATTTAATCTTTGTATCAAAACCTTAGATTGGTACCTATAGGTTGCTAGTAATGTTGATTACATCTTGTAGTTGATGCTAGTTGGTTTATTTGGTGGAAGATCATATGTTCAGATCAATTATGCTATTCAATACCCCTCTGATCTTGAGCATGAATATGTTTTGTGAGTAGTTACTTTTGTTCTTGAGGACATGGGAGAAGTCTTGTCATAAGTAATCATGTGAATTTGGTATTCGTTCGATATTTCGATAATATGTATGTTGTTGATTCCTTAGTGATGTTATGTGAACGTCGACTACATGACACTTCACCATCTTTGGGCCTAAGGGAATGCATTGTGGAGTAGTAAGTAGATGATGGGTTGCTGATATGTCTCCAACGTATCTATAATTTTGATTGTTCCATGCTGTTATATTATCATTCTTGGATGTTTTACATTCATTTTATAGCAACTTTATATCATTTTTGGGACTAACCTATTGACACAGTACCTAGTGCCAGTTGCTATTTTTTGCTTGTTTTTTTGCTTCGTAGAATATCCATATCAAACGGAGTCCAAACGCAACAAAACTTTTTGGAGATTTTTTTTGCCCAGAAGACAACTTGGGAGCCAAGGAAGTGCATGAGGGAAGGCTCATCGGGCCCACCACCCACCTAGGTGCGCCAGAGGCCCCTGGCGCGCCCTGATGGGTGGTGGGGCCCATGGAGGTCCTTTCCACCGCCTCTCAACTCTATAAATACCCAAATGTTCCAGAAACCCTAGGGGAGTTGACGAAACACAATTCCAGCTGCCTTAAGTTCCAGAACCATGAGATCCAATCTAGAGCCCTACTCCGGCACCTTGCTAGAGGGGAACACGATCATGGAGGGGTTCATCATCCTCATTGGTGCTCCTCCGATGATGCGTGAGTAGTTTACCACAGACCTATGGGTCCGTAGGCAGTAGCTAGATGGCTTCTTCTCTCTTTTTGATTCTCAATACAATGTTCTCCTCGATGTTCTTGGAGATCTATTTGATGTAATGAATTTTTGCCATCTGTTTGTAGGGATCCGATGAATTGCAATTTTATGATCAGATCTATCTATAAATATTATTTGTCTTCTTTGATCTCTTATATGTATGATTATTATAGCCTCGTATTTCTTCTCCGAAACCTTGGTTTGGTTTGGCCAACTAGATTGATTTTTCTTGCAATGGGAAGAGGTGCTTTGTGATGGGATCGATCTTGCGGTATCCTCACCCAGTGACAGAAGGGGTAGCGAGGCATGCATGTATCATTGCTATTAAGGATAAAAAGATGGGGTCTATTCCTACATGAATAGATCTTGTCTACATCATGTAATCGTTCTTATTTCATTAATCCGTTTCTCCATGAACTTAATACATTAGATGCATGCTGGATAGCAGTCGATGTGTGGAGTAATAGTAGTAGATGCAGGCAGGAGTCGGTCTACTAATCTTGGACGTGATGCCTATATATATGATCATTGCCTTGGATATAGTCATAATTATTTGCTCTTCTATCAACTGCCCAACAGTAATTTATTTACCCACCGTATGCTATTTCCTCAAGAGAAGCCACTAGTGAAATCTACGCCCCCGGGTCTATTTTTTATCATATTGTTTTCAAATCTATTATTCCAAAAACCCAAAAATACCTTGCTGCACTTTTTCTTTATTTATTTTATTTTGTGTTTCTGTCAGATCTATTTATCCAATCTCATACAATTTAATCTATCTCAATACCGAGGAGGGATTGACAACCCCTCTTACGCGTTGGGTTGCAAGTATTTGTTATTTGTGTGTAGGTATCGTTTATATAGTGTTGCTTGGTTCTCCTACTGGATTGATAACCTTGCTTTCATAACTGAGGGAAATACTTACCGTTGTTGTGCTACATCATCCTCTCCTCTTTGGGGAAATAGCAACGCAGATACAAGCAATCACAGCTCAGACTCCGCCGAGGAGTCTAAGGCTTCCGAAGAGGTTCCCCGAAGGAACCCTAGGGTCAAGCCCCCCAGCCCAAAGGTATGAACCCAAAGATTCTCCCATGCATCCATGTTAAGGTTCGCTACTAATCATATGCATGTTGTCCATACTATAGCCTGCCGCGTGACCTCCACACTGATCGAGTCTCGGAGGGGGACTCTCCGTCTGCCGAGCTAGAGGAGAGCAGGACCGCGTCGTGCACTACACCTCCTCCGGTCATCGAGGAGGCCAGGGAGGTGCTGTCCTGGAAGAACCCTCCTGGTACGAACATGGGGGGCGGCGTTGACAACATCAGGGCCGAGGTCAATACCTCGGTCGCCGAAGACCGGGAGGGGGATCCCTTCTGGTGAACAAAGCAGGGCAACTCAGACAACCTGATCTCTCTGAAGACGGTTCCGAAGCCCCCAAGGCCCCTAGAATCGTCTATTCTGGCTTCTACAGAAGGGGAGCCCGGGTGCCGCCACCAGTGCCACCCGTAGCAGAGCGGGCTGAAACTAGGTGGTCGATCGTGATGGAGGAGGCTTTGAATAGCTCCTCCACTGTCGTAGAACACCGCGTCCTAATGGGCGCAATTTTGCAAAGCATTTGGCCCATTGATAGCGTGTTGAAGGAGGCCTTCGACGGACTCTTGACGGGCTTCAAGGTAAATCATGTAATACCCTTTTACAAAGAGAATTTATTACGTGAGTTTATGCGATCCTCATATATGGCAGCCCCTGAGCCCTCAGTGAGTTTGAAAAACTCAGATGGGGGCCGAATAGTTCAAAAGCACTAATGATAGCCAAAAGTTAACCGTAGCCCCCGAGACTCTGGCAAGATTGAAGAAAACCTGGCAAAGGATCTAAAATTCGATAACTCGGGAGTCTTACGTGCATAAGTTGTTTGTGCAGGCCTCGTCTGCGGCGGTAGCCGCCAATGCCGTGGAGCTGGCCGAGATGAATCGGAAGCTCAAGAGCTCCGACGAGGAGCTCGACCTTCTCAACAAGCGGTTCGACGAGGCGCAAGGAAAGTCCGGACTAGATTGTTTAATTCCGTGGTTTTCCTTGTCAAGCGAGGTGTTCGGGTTTAACAATAAGCAAGGGGTTCTTATTGTAACTGCAGCTGTTGCCGTGGAGGTCGAGAACCTCAAGGCCGAGCTGAAGAAGGCTATGCAATAGGCCGTAGAATAGAAGGCGGCACCCGAGCGACCGGCCGCCGAATTGACGACGGTGTTGTTTAGTGGTGTTGTTTAAATAAAGAAACAATTAAGTTTAGTAAAACGAGTGTGGTTTAGTGGTGGTAGGATTTGCGGAATTGTCCCTTAGCAATTGACTACGTTGCTAGACCGAAAGCGAGTTTTTATGTGGGAGAGGCCACTGCTAGCATGTTGTCCCTCACTTGGATTTCTATGCACTTATGATTGGAACTATTAGCAAGCATCCGCAAATACTAACGTTCATTAAGGTAAAACCCAACCATAACATTAAGATATATATTGGTCCCCCTTTCAATCCCGTATGCATCAATTTCTATGGTAGGCTGAAGCTGTTGTCACCCTTGCCCTCCAATGCATAGTCATATCAACATACAACTAACCTATGGTGTGATCCACACGCGCGCTCATATGATGGGCACCAAAGGACAGCAACTAAATCACAAGCAAGTCATAGCTATTCACCAATTACCGATAGGACAACAAAAATCTACTCAAACATCATAGGATGGCAACATACCATTGGATAATAGTATGAAGCATAAAGCACCATATTCAAGTAGAGGGTACAATGGGTTGCGGGAGAGTGGACTGCTGTAGATAGATGGGGGAAGGTGATGGAGTTGTTGGTGAAGATGACAGAGTTGTTGGAGTAGATCACCGTCACACGATGATTGCCCCGACAGCGTTCCGGTGCCACCGGGAGAGAGGGGGAGAGAGCCCCCATCCTACTTCTTCTTCTTCCTTGGCCTCCCCCCTAGATGGGAGGAGAGTTCCCCCTCTGGTGCATGACCTCCATGGCGGCGGAGGGGCAGGAGCCCCTCCGAGATTGGATCTCCCTCTCTGTTCTCTTCTGTTTCACGTTCCCCAGATCCGGTCGAAAACTGTTTATTATTTCCCGGAGATCCATAACTCTGATTGCGCTGAGATTTTAACACGATTTTTTTCCGGATATAAGCTTCCTTGCGCTCGAAGTAGAGCTCCAACCGACTAACGAGGACGACACATGACACCTTGGCGCACCTGGGCCTGGAGCGTGCCCTGGTGTATCATGGCCCCTCGTTGCGTTGATTCCACCTCCCAAAAATCACAAATATTCCAAAATAATTCTCCGTAAATTTTTATCGCATTTAGATTTCGTTTGATATGGATATTCTGCTATACAAAAAACCTGCAACAAACAGGAACTGGCACTGGGCACTGGATCAATAGGTTAGTCCAATAAATCATATAAAATGTTGCCAAAAGTATGTGAAAGTTGTATAATATTGGCATAAAACAATCAAAAATTATAGATACGAGGGAGACGTATCATCACACGAGTATGGCATTCCCCAGGCGCTTTTGCGGATCTTCCGAGGAGTATGGTAGTTGTGGCAAGGCACTTTGCATCCCAGGAGGGCGATGCCGAGCATATGTTGTTTTGGGCGCAGTTCCAAGCCCCTGAGCACACTCCCCTCCTCAACAACCAGATGAAGCAGTTGCTGGAGCTGCATCGGATGGCGGAGCCGGCCATGAAGGACCTTTGCGTCACGCTATGGCCTTCAGAGCACTGCCGAGCAACTACTTCGGTTTAGTGCAAAAGCTATGCGACACTGCGCCCCGGATTGACATCTTGAAGCACTCTGTGTGCATCGAGGGAGCTCGGATGGCCTTCACAAAGACCATAGTGCACTGGTCGAAGATCAAGCCAACCGAAATGGCCACTGGATGCCCGCATAGGCGCCCCGGGCAATATTTTCCCATCATAATGGATGGTGCTCGGGCGATAGAGGCTCAGTGCCCAAAAGATCACTACAAAAAACTACACTTCCGTGATGATACGTGTTTGTCGCAGTAGGTCACGTTTTCTGTCATGCATGTACATTCATGACAAATTTATGACAGAATCAAGATAGTCATACCTGTGCTGTCGTAGAAGTGTTCCATGACATTACCAAAATTATCATCACGGAAGTGTCCACTTCCATGACGATAAATCGCGCGTCACAGAAGTGCTTTCGTCAAGGGTGACCGACACGTGGCATCCACCGTAACGGAACGTCGTTAAGCTATCGGGTCCGGTTTTGGATCCAATAACCCGTTAACAGCCCGAACCAATGGGGATTTCCACGTGTAAAACATCATTGGCCGGAGGAAACACGTGTTGCCTCACCGTTGGGACTGATGTTATCCACTCATTGGACAGGAGGCGCCTATGATAGGTCGACACGTGGCACGGCCCAACAGTGGCCCATTCCGGTGAAAAAGGCCGGCCCAGTAAAAAATAGCAGGCCGACCCATATAAGGCCTACTTGTGTCAGGTCCATTTAAGCCCACGGCCCATACGAGGTGTGCCAATTCGGCCCGTCAACGGCCCGTTAAAGATTTGAGACCATTGCAACCCATCGTCAGTTCGAGCCCGTTAACAGCCCGCTATATATTTGGGCTCAATATCGGCCCGATGAGATTTTGGCCTGTTAACGGCCCATTCAGTGGATGGGCCAATTTTCACGATGTACATCTTTCAGCCTTTTAGCGACCCATCTCTTTAAATGTTGGGCTAATTTCCGGCCCGGTGTGTCTTTCAGCCTATTGACGGCCCATAAATCAGTTGGGCCATTTGTAGTCGGACCTGAGTTTCGGCCTTTTAGCGACCCATTTAAGTGTTGGGCCAATTTCCGGCCCGGTGTGTCTTTTAGCCTGGTGACGGCCCATATATTTGTTGGGCCATTTGTAGTCGGACCTGAGTTTTGGCCTTTTAGCGACCCATTTAAGTGTTGGGCCAATTCCCGGCCCTGTGTGCCATTCAGCCTGTTAACGGACCATAAATGAGTTGGGCCATTTGTAGTTGGACCTGATTTTTGGCCTTTTAACGGCCCATGCCCTTCATGGTCCAATACCAGCCCGGTTTCTCTTTCAGCCTGCTAAAGCCCACAACACAGTTGGGCCATTTACAATACGACCTGACTTTCGGCCTCTTAGCGACCCATGCTCTTCATGGTCCAGTACAAGCCCGCTGTCTCTTTCGGCCTGCTAAAGGCCCACAGTATAGTTGGGCCATATGTAGCCCGAACTTAGTAACGGCTTGTTAACGGCTCATGAAATCAATTGGGCCCACCTATTGCCCGCTTCGATGTCAGCCTGTTAACGACCCGAGAGTTAAGAGGGCCGACCATTAGCTTTCGGCCTGGTAACAGCCCATTAACTTAATGGGCCCACTAAAGTTCGTACATGTCTTTAGGCCAAATTAGATAATTTGAGTCCATTACGACGAGCAATTATGCACAGGACCAAAAACGATCAAGCAAAGGTACGGCATACAGGGAAAAACATTGCACATCCAGCATATATTACATTAAATTACATCCACTGGGCAATCAAAGATTGATGCCAGTGCAAATAAATGAACAGAACCTAACGATCTACAACGTCACAATCTGCAACCTCAGCACGGATGACGCCCATAAGCATGTGGGCAAGTTCTTGCTGCTTTGCTACACTGTCTCTGAAAACATTGATCAGTTGTTGTGTCGCACGACTCTGCACCTCTGATTCCTCCACCATTTCGATCATTCCTTCAGCCATTAATTGGTTCACAAACATACATTTTTTCCGTTGCATTCGAGACAGAGGATACTGAACAGATTCAGATGGCGATTTTGGCAGGCTTGTATTATTGATAGTGGAGAGTGTCTCGACCACTGCATCATAACATAAATTAGGAGGGGAACCAAACAGATTAATCATGAGTTATTGGCATATTACCTGGCCTAGATTTATTGGAAAGAAACAATGGGGTTGCCTTGCTGTTTTCAGAGTTTGTCTTCTTATCTTCAGCAGCGTGCACCAAATTAAGACACTAGCATTGCTATCATTGGCCAAGTCAGATAATAGGAAAGCAACATTGGCACAACAAACGTTTGGGCAACTAGCCAACACCAAATTAATACAATATGGCACAGCTATCATCAGCCAGGTAAGGTAATACGAAAGCAACATTGGCACAATGAATGAATGGGCAACCAGAGCAGCACTACAATTCAGTAATGTGCATGATATGAGATAGTACACTCATGCAGCTCAGTTTGCAAAACTACCAGGCAGTTTTATTTACAAAAATCAACATTGGCGCCTTTAACATTTTGCTACAACTAATTTTAGATCAGACAAAGGTTGGATTCACGCCGATTAACAAAATACATGCTGATGTAAAAATATAGTGATATACAACAGGTACTTACATCAGCATTGGAGCACAGAGAATTCCCGCAAGATATTTTCCTCGAATACAATCCCAATGAAGGAAATCTTCTATCATTTAACATTATTTTCTAAAAGAGAGATGGGTAAGAAACATGTAGAAAATATGATCAGAATGCTATAAAATTTCATGATGCGAGGATACGCACACGCTTCCTAGAATGGAGTTGACATTCTTTCGCTGGACTGGAGCGGACTAGTTCTTTGGCCACTGGAATCTGCTTATTATCAGTGGGAGTTGGGTTTCTCTGTGCTGGAGCAGTATCTATGAAAAATGGAGTTGGTTTATTATCTCCTGGCGTTTGGATCTTTTGCAAAGACCTGGTTTGTAACCCTTCAGATTCTAACATAGCCGTCTTCCCCTTGCATGCCTTATATAGAAGAATGGTGCTTCAATTATAAAACATGCTACAACAGAGATGAAATAGGTACTGAAGAATAGAAAGGCATGACATATTGACATGTATTCCCTCCATCCGGAAATAAATGGATGGGTCTAGGCATATTTCAGTTCTAGATACATCCAGTTTTATCCATTTCTGCGACATGTAATCTGGACGGAGGGAGTATGATGTAAGAGCTAGGGATATGACAGGACAACACAGTAAAAAAACACTGAAAACCCACTGCAGAACCAAAGTAATCAAACCCACTTATATGAGATAGTACACTCATGCAGCTCAGGATGCAAAACTACCAAGCAGTTTTCCTTACAAAAATCAACATTGTGGCCTTTAATCATACATTTTGCTACAACTAAATTTAGATCAGATAAAGGTTGGATTCACGCCGATTAACAAAATACATGCTGATGTAAAATAGTGATATACAACAGGTACTTACATCTGCATTGGAGTACAGAGAATTCCTACAAGAATCTTTCCTCACAGACGATACTAGTGCAGAAATTCTTCTATCTGTTAAGCTTATTTTCTAAAAGAGAGATGGGTAAGAAACATGTAGAAAATATGATCATCATGCTATAAAATTTCATGATGCAAGGATACACACACGCTTCTTAGAATGGAGTTGACATATTTTTGCTGGACTGGAGCGAACTAGTTCTTTGGCCACTGGAATCTGCTTATTATCAGTAGGAGTTGGGTTTCTCTGTGCTGGAGCAGTATCTATAAAAACTGGAGTTGGTTTATGATCTCCTGGCGTTTGGATTTTGCAAAGACCTGGTTTGTAACCCTTCAGATTCTAACATAGTCGTCTTCCCCTTGCATGCCTTGTATAGAAGAATGGTGCTTCAATTATAAAACATGCTACATCAGAGAGATGGAATAGGTACTGAAGAATAAAAAGGCATGACATATTGACATGTATTCCCTCCATCCGGAAAAAAAAATGGATGGGTCTAGGCGTATTTCAGTTCTAGATACATCCTTTTTTATCCATTTCGGCAACATGTAATCCGGACGAAGGGAGTATGGTGTAAGAGCTAGGGATACGACAGGACAACACAGCAAAAAACACTAGTTGAATGTAAAACTATATGCTAGCAGAATACGTACAAAAAAAACTAAGGCAACATACACGTGTATGATTGGGAAACTAAGATGGCATTGCAACAGAGCACTAGAACATCACTTCAATGTAAAAAACATGGTATGGTAGACAGATGAAGTACATACTGATGAATAACAATGCATAAGATATTCAGAAGCATGATGTCCAAATTAAGTAGATGGCATTGCGATAGAGTAGAATGACCGTACTTGAATTTGAAAACATGTTATCATGAATGGAATAGGTACTGAAAAACAGGAAGGCATGACATATTTACATGCATGATCAGCATGCTAAGCACATGGCATTGCAACAGAGTAGATACACTCCAGGACATTATATGCATGTTGTACCCATATCACGGGCCAAGTTAGAGCAAGGACCTTGTGGGGTGAAGAGGATTCAACATCTTTCTGCAAGTCTTCTGAATAACTTTCTTTACATGTTCCATCATATTAGGTATCATTGACATCAAGTTTATTGGCCTTTACATTGCTCCGTGAGGTTCTTGTGGATATATCAGTGTGTGCAATTATATCTGACATGCATGGAAGACAACTAGTAGTTAGATTTATGTAATGAGTGCCTGTAGGAGACGACATAAATAGTAGGACTGGGGTTAACTAGCAGTAACAGGTCTCAAAAACTAAAGGGAGAACACAGATGAAAGCTACAGAATATGTATCGTTTGTACTCAAGATTAACTAGATGGCACACAAAAGTATTAAAGAACAACATAGGTAATACTAGAAGTGGTATAATACTATAATCACCAGCCTGTGGGATAGCATTGGCTGATGGATGATAACTATGGAACATCGTTACCTAAAGAACAAGTATCTTAGCTGAACTATGGAACAACATTAACTCCTGAACAAGACCCGTAAGAGATCAGCATGAATATACAGTGAAATGTGATAATCTATTTTCCATGCTTAGATGAATAACAAAGCCATAAATGTTGCACACAAGTAAGATGAGGGTACAACCTATCTGGCCGCCATCCATAGGAGTGAGCATCATGTGCTGACTTGTCAATGGCCCTGCAGTTGTTGTGGCTGTCCATGTCGGGCACGCGCATTCGATGCAGGGAATTGTTGAGTGGGGACTATAGCTCCCTTCTGGTGTATGCTTCCCTTGTTGGAGCAGCTTCGGTGAGTCGGAAGACGGTGTGGCTGAAGATGCAGATAACGCATAATGTTAAGAACGACACATCTCTTTGATCTGAAGAAATACACTAAGAGATCAACAACAAGGTACAAGAGTGGTCACACGTCTGTTGACTGAGACTAAATTGGGGTCACATGATTTTATTTTCTTTTGGTACTGTACGATCTACGCCGGATGGCTTGATGGCCGTCTTGTGCCTCCTGGCAGACACTGTTACGAATCTTCCCCGAAGAGCCAGCGACCAACAGCAGAGCAGCTTGCCTCCGTCGTCCGTGGCCCCGGCCAAAACCCCGCTCCCCGCCCCACCGCACTGCCGTGGTTGCGCCGCCCCCGGGCCAATCCACAAAGACTCCCCGTCATCCAGATCCGGCGGCGGCAGTACCTTGAACCCACGCAACTCTAAGATAGCCATCTAAGCGCTGCTTCCGCGGTGAACTTGCGGCCCCGCACCCTTACGTTAAACACCAGCCAACCGGCAGCCCCTGCCTTTAGGCTTCTCGGCTTGGGTCTGTGTACTGAGGGTCGGGGATAGTAGAGTAACTTTGCTTCTCCCCAAATAGTGGGCGGGAGCGATTTCGGGCGAGGAGGGCGTGTTTTGAAATATAGTGGGCGCGAGCGATTTCGGGCGAGGAGAGCGTGTTTTGAAATAGTGGGTGTGAGCTATTTCGGGCGAGGAGAGCGTGTTTTGCCGACCATGGTTTATGAATTATTCGGCACATGTCATTTCGGCCGAGGAGAAGGCGCGCTTGGATGAAGTTACGAACCTACCCTCGATGCACAACGGGCCAATTAATGCGTCTCCCACGTAGGACGGTAATTTCGCTTCTCCCATTTATTTGCTCGGGCGAATTCCACCGAGCAGAGGATGTTTAATGGTTCGTTCAAAATTTGGGAGAACGAGCATCCACGTCTACCTTACCAAGTCGATTCGAATCAAATTTAGAAATATTAGCTTGCCACTTCTTTTTTAGATGGAGAGATGATGCTCGGGAGTAATGTGTTTTTACATGCTCGTTGCTAGCGATTTACTATATGACAAATGGTTGACCCACTCAAAAACGGGAATCAAACCCAAAATGAAATATCTCGATTCAATGAAATAGCTCGTTCACCAGGTGAAAATAGTGAACTAAATCCAAAATTGAACACCTCAATCGAATAGCATGTTGTACAGTATTATAGTACTCCATGAACATGTAGAAAGTCAAATTAATGAACTTGTTTGATATACGCATATATCCGTTCATGTGTGGATTGCAGACAACATTCTCCAATTTAAATATTTGAATGCAAGTTTATATCGAAACATGGTTTATATCAGTCTTTGATGCATAAAACGCGACCTCCCCCTCTCCCGGACTCCTGCTCTCTCTCTCTCTCTCTCTCGCCGACAATCTTCAATTCTGTCGCACGCATCCAACACACAAACCTTGTTGGTCCTCTCTCTTTCTCTCCATCTCTCTCTCTCTCTCTTTGTGTGTGCGTGGGGGGGGGGGGGGTCTTTCTAGTTCGCATGCATATATACTCCATCTATAGGTCTCTCTCACACACTATGTATGATTCTCTAGTCCAAGCTAGATATCTTGGGTGCACTCATCGTACGCACACAAATTCCTTGCCTCATTGCCCGTAACTCTCTCACGCACCACTCTGTCGTCTCGGAGCTCTTCCCCCTCTCTCTCAAACTCTCCATCTACCTGGGTCACACATACGCATGCATATCTCACTCGCACTCGATAGGCCCATCTAAAACTCTATCTATCTCCCTCGTTCTCTCTCCATCTCACACGCACACACACAATCTCATGCCTAGCTAGCCAAGTATGATGGTCTCTCACTCAATTGTAGGCACACGCAGCCCCCCTATATGTATATGACTAGCTAATCTTAGTCTCCATCACAAACATGTGCATGGTCTATCTCGATTTCTCTCGAGGCATCTTTCTATCGCGCACGCACCTCCCTCGATCTCCCACCCATATAGTCCCCTCACGATCTCGAGGGGGTCTCTCTATCACAAACACACCCTCTCGCCCTCCCCATGTGTCCATGTTCTCCATGTGTCCCTCTCGACCTTTGTTCCTTGTTGGCCAGACCTCTATTGGACATGTGCTATAGGGGTGTCTCTCTCCATTGCAAACAATCACACACTAGCTATCTTTGTGTATCTCCTCGCCTCGCTTTTCTATCTCGGAGATGCATGCGTGATATGTTCGCCTAAGAAACAAAAAAACACACCCTCTCTCTAATTTATCGTTTGTTGTCACTTTCTCTTTCACACACATACTCTTTTTGCACACTTACTCATTCTCCTTCACACGCACTTGATCCCTCTCGACTTAGGCACTCTCCTCGGTCCATAGCATATTAATTTACTGAAAAGTCAAACATCACAAAGTTTTTGACCATGTACGTGGAGAAAAACAATTACATCTGGAACGGCAAACATATACCATTAGATTCACCATGAGATGTAGTTTCGTATGATGTATCTTTGGTATTGAAGATATAAATAACATTTGTGTAAACCTGATCAAAGTTTCCAAAGTTTGACTTCTAAAAAAATTACATGCACCGCATTATCGAGCGGATGGAATATCTCTTCCCCCCTCTTAGCTATCTGACGCACCACTCAGCCTTATCGGGGCTCCTCAATCTCTCTCAAACTTTATATCTCCCTGGTTCACATATACACATGTCTCGCTCGCGCTATACATATAGACCCATCCAACACTCTCCGCCCTTGTTCTCTATCTATGTGACACGCACCCCCCTAATAAGTACCATAATCCCTCACTCCATCATAGGCGCAAGCACTCCCCCCCCTAAGTATGATTATCTCTCACTACCCATCAAGAACACACGTATTGTCTCCTTCCATCCATACATCTATCTCGATGTCTCTCGGGGTATCTTCTATCGCGCACACACCTTGTCACTCGATCTCCCACCCATGTAGTCCCATCACGATCTCCAGGGGATCGCTCTATGACAAACATACACTCTCTCCTCCCCATGTCTGCATTTTCTCCGTACGTCTCTCTCGACCTCTCTCCCTTGTTTGTCAGATCCCTCTTGGCCACGTGCTAGGGGTCTTGCTCTCTCGGTTACAAACAACCACACACTATCTCCTCACCTTGCTTCCGTTGTCGAAGATGCATGTGTGATATGTTTGCATAAGACACACACGTTTTTTCTCGACTTTTATCGAGTGTTGTCCATGTCTCTTTCACACACGCACATACACTTTTTTCATTCACTCTCTCTATTTCACTCTCTCTCTCTCTCTAGTTAGGGACTCTCTCACGTCCATAAGCATATGGATGTTTTGAAAAGTCAAACCTCAGAAAAGTTTGACCAGGTATATGTGGAGAAAAACATTTACATCTGGAAAGATCATTAGATTCATCACAACATGTACTTACTTCATACTATCATTTATCTTTGGTATTGTAGATATAAGTAATTTCTTTATAAACTTGGTCAAAGTTTCAAAAGTTTGACTTTTAAAAAAATGTTGGAACTACATTATCGAACGGAGGGAGTAGCTCTTTCTCTCTCTTTCCCTCTCTCTCTCTGCTATCTCTCACGGGCCTCCCCTCTCACACGAACACTCTATACTGACGGATTATATGCTCACTGTGTCAGCGTATAGCTCCGAATATTGTTTAGTTGACCGGTCAACCAGTCCACATGCTGCCTCGTCAGCTCGTGTTCTGTATCTTCGTGTGTTGGCCCATGTGGCAGTGGGTGAAAATAAGTAAACTAGAGGCCCATCTGACACGCGGTGAAGTAACAAAGTTGAAACCACTTGGGGTAGCACCCCGCACGCTAGTAAATTTAGGGCGCATTGAGGACACACTTCTTCCTCGTGGAGGACGCACTGGCGCACAATTCACCACTACGCGGCGGCATGCACAGAAGGACGCACTCGCGCACACCCAGCACACGTGTACACCGGCGTCGCCGCCAGTTGAGATGGACGGCGAGGCTGCCAACAAGCGGAGGCGGCTCGAGCCAAAACCGCATCCGGCGAGCCTGGACTTCATCAGCAGCCTCCCCGACGACATGCTACTCGTCATCATCGGCCTCCTCCACACCAAATCTGCCGTGCGGACCGCCCTGCTCTCCCGGCGATGCCGCCCCCTCTGGCGCCGCGTCCCCCTCAACCTCACCATCGACAGCTGCCTCTGCGACGGGGATTGCAAACGCATGGCCGCAGTCTCCAAGATCCTTTCATCGCACCCTGGGCCAGCCAGACGCTATGACATCCGCATGTTCAGTACCAACTGCAAGGTCCAACCCAAGTTCGACGAGTGGTTCTTATCCCTCGCCCTAGATCAGCTCGAGGAGCTCAGCTTTGAAGCTGGACGATGTCGCTCTCTGCCGCCGTCCGCGCTCCGCCTCGCGCCAACGCTGCGCCGCGCTAGCTTCAGCTCCTGCTATCTTCCTCGGATTAATGCCGTGCCCGCCCTTCTTCTCCCTCAACTCAAGCAGCTTGACCTCTTCGACGTTGTCATCTCGAAGAAGGCTATGGAGCACCTGCTCCGCAGCTGTACTGCGCTCGAGTACCTTCGTCTTGAGCAGATTCACGTGTTCATTAGCCTCCACATCGCCTCGACGAATCTCCGATGGATTTATGTGTCTTGCTGGCCCCGCAACAAGACATCAATTGGGAAGAGATCACTCCAGCTATTCCACGTTATGGTCATTGAGAATGCGCCTTTCCTTGAGAGATTGCTTGTATCGGATCTAGAAGGTCCAACAAAAATTAGGGTCATTGACACGCCGAAATTGACAGCGTTGGTGCACTCGTCTGCCAAATTCTCCGAACTCTTTATTGGATCCGTAATGTTCAGGTACATCACTCATCTTCTTCTCCGTCTTCTTGAAATTCACATTTTTAAATTTCTTCTTGATGTATTTACGACCATCTTCCAGAAAATGATTCCCACAAGCTTGACCCAGTCTATGCGCACAGTGAAGATCTTGGCAATAAAATCTATCGGCCCCAATCTGGATCAAGTTGTTGGATTCCTTACATGCTTTCCGTGCACGGAGAAGCTACTCATCGAGGTGAAACTTCTTTCCTATTAGTAAACAGTAATCACAACGTAGCTCAAATTTTTCGTAATTTTCCCAAATTGCGATGACAAGTGTAGTGTTCAAAAATGCATCTACGCACTGCATCGAAAGAAATGTTTTTAGTATTTTTTCTCACGTGATCACCTGCATCGTTTTTTGTTGTACTACTATAGTAGCCTAGGCTACTCATAGTGGAAAGTAAGTTAGACTACTCCAGTAACTCTATGGTTACCCTAAGAGCAAGTACTACCTCCGTCCTGGTTTACTCTTCCTATTTTGTAGTATCAAAATTTGACCATAGATTTAACTGACAAAATGTTAATGCATGTCACTAAGAACTATATCGTTGGATTCGTACTTGAACATAATTTCAAATGGTGTATTTTTAGTGACATGCATTGGCATTTTCTTACATAAATATATGGTCAAAATTTTATACTAAATAAGAGGTAGTACAAAAGTGGGCTATAACGGCCCTCCACTATGTAGGCCAAAACACGTGCCAAATTCACTTGTGATGCATTTGGCATCGATGCCCCTCCATTGCTCACCTGGTGCCCCAATCTGGATCACCTACTTTGCTCCGGTGCCAAATTAACTCACGCAATGAAAAAACACTTGCGTGGGAGAGAGAGAGAGGACCGAGGCAATAAAAAACACTTGTTTGTGAGAGTGAGAGGCTGGTGTAGTTGGTTTGATTGATTTGTTTATACATGTGGGTCTGTGTGCACAGCGGTGCCAACTCTCTCACATCGCGAGAGCGGTGCCAAAATCTTTTGATTTGACATCGATGCGTATTATGTGGCATACTTTTGCGAAATATGGCATTGGCCACATAGTGGAAGGCAACAAATGCCCAAGCTCTTCACATACTCCTAGGTAAATAAGAGGAAAGAGAAAGAGAGAGAGAGAGAGTGAAAAAAGATCACTAGCCAGCAAACCCTATCGTATGAGCGAATGATATTTGTACCTCTTGATGACACGACAATCTTATACAGCCAGCTGTTCTAATATGTTCTCTTCTTTTGCAGATAAAAAAGACCCAAAAGTGAAAAGTGTGCAGCACTATAACAATCTCATCGAATGCCTTGATCTCCATCTTACAGAAATTGATTTGATCGACTACCGAGGCAGCACATCTGAGATTAAATTGGCCAGGTTCTTTGTTTTGGAGGCAAGTGTGCTCAAGGTAATGAGGTTTGGCGTTCTCTAGCGCAACAATGAATGGCGTGCTGATCACCGCAAGCGTCTAAGCCTAAATGACAAAGTCTCCGCAGAAGCTGAATTTATTTTTGAAACATCAAGTGGCCAGAGACTCGAAAACTTATTTGCCCATTAGTGACTTGTCAGGGCGGTGGATTTTAGTTTGTACGATAATGCTGCATCCACATAAAGTAACGAAAGTTCTTACGTAAACTTCCTAGTAATTCCCTCTTCGTAGGTGCAGCATTACTCCTAACATTTGTAATATCAGTTTGAAACTTGTAATATTGCCGTGTCCTATTCCCGCGTTTTCAAAATCCTGCGAATCAAACAGGTCTTGAGTTGGTGATGATGTTGTGCGTGCCATCTTTCACCAATAGCCGTCAGATCTAGATCTGACGCATACAAACCAAACTTCTCTAGTTTTGCAAAAAGATGCCCACACTTGTTCCCTATTTACAAACAACTCCTTGTCTCTCACAATCAGCCTTATCTCCTCCCCACCACATCTAGAAGGCCGTGGAAAAATCTGGCGCGATGGCCGCTGCCAGCACCGTCCACCCCCCAATCTTGGTGTTTTGTGCAATGCACGGGCATCTACGCACTGGAAATTATGTCGAACACGGCTAGTTGTAAGCAGGCTAGGTCTACAGCCATGATGATAGTGACTGCAAACGGTGAGGCTGACTATGGTATGCCGAACATGGCGCCTATACTCAGGTGTCATCTCCTGCGTAGGGTCTTGTCACTTCACTGTGAGGAGCAGCACGTAATAATTTGACCAACGGGTAGTACAGTGCTACTGCATTGGTAGTACTACTACTACTAGTACTAGCACCACCGTCTGGATTTAGTAGTACTACCACATCCATCTGGATTTAGTATTTGACTAGCAATATCCAGTAATGCATGTCACAAAAAATATACTACTCCCTCTGTAAATAAATACATGGTGTATTGTTTTATTCCTATCGGCGAGATAACTTAATGTCTTTTTGCTACTTAATAGGATTACATGCAATGAACTAACCACTGCATGTGATGTTTGGTAGGCTCAAGTCATTGAAAGCATGCACGGGCACGGAGGGGGACGCAGCTTCATTGACTTACTACACCTGCCTTTGGGTGTATGACACATGGGCCCAACGGGTGGCTGGCCAACCTGTCATACAGCCAAAGGCAGGTGCAGTAGAGGGGCGAGGAGTAGATGGCCAACACGCATGTGAATTCAACGCAGTCCGCACTTCTCATATAAAGGCTCCCGCCAGTCCAATCTACGAAATCCTACGCACCTACGCACCCAAGGGCAAGAGTGATCACTCCAATCGCAAGATCAGTTGACTAGAAGCTAGACCCATGGAGGCGATGAGGCGAGCATCAGCCGGCTGTGCCAAATGGTCCACGACGCCGGCCTGCGGCTCGACACCGAGGAACGTCTCCAGGTAGTGCTTCAGGCCGCCAGGGCGAGGGGCAGCTTGGACGACAACTTCGTCTCCTTGTTCGATGAGGTCCTCGTCGGCTTCCTCGACAAGTTCACCGTCGTCAAGAAGCTCGCGGATGACCTTGACGTACGCCTCCAGCCCACGCACCCAGGCTCTGCGATGCCTGCCACCCTCAACGGCCTCTATGGTGACAACCTCTTCGACGCACTGGTGGCCCTGCGACTGCCCACCGTCGCGCTGGAGACTGTCCACCTCGAGGTCGCGCTCGCCGCGCAACGCCTGGCGCAGCAAGACAACATCAACATAATCACCCACGTCTATGCGCAAATCGTCCACAAGGACTACTACATGCAAGAGGAGGATGATAGGACGCTGGCCTTCTTGGACCGTAGGGCAACCTTGGACGGCATTGTTCAGAAGCACGTTGAGCTTGCTGCCAACGCCGCTGCTCCTCACACGTCGGTTGGTGACCCAGTGCACTAGGGCGTGAGGATGTCGTCGATGGGTCCGTATGTATCTTTATCTTTCCGTCAAATCCATGTAGTAGTATATGGTACTACTAGTAATTATCTTACCTTTCGCATCAACTTCATAATTTTCCTACGTACTCCATGCATGAACCGCGCCAGAACCAAACTTCTCATTACTCTAGAGAAAATCGTTATTTCTATCTATCGGTCGCGCCATGGAGCAGAACCAAATTTTACAAGTTACAAGTTCAAAAGGAAAAGCCTGCCGTGTTCGCGTCGCACCCCCACACGGTTGGTCCGGCACGCCGCTCAAGGGGGAATGCGTGATGTGTTGCATTTTCACTTACAAGTGGGACCGCAGTTGAGCAAACCGACTATCGGCAAACCCCCACCCGGCCCACCATGCGATGGCTGAGAAACCAGGAGGGAGAAGAGATGGCTGTAGCACGGACTCCAAGAAAATTGGTGTCGGATGGGACTCATGTGGGTGGCGTGTGCCGTACTGCTAGACATGAATGCTAGTTATGGCCCATGCCACCCCACTATATTGAGGTGCTGGTTACGTAGAAGAAATTTCCTGGAGTCCGTGCTCAGCCCTCCTCTATCTATCTTCTCAGGCAGCCAGCAGACGCACGGAGCCCATCGTCTGTTTGCTCATATGCGGTCCCACATGTCAGTGAGAATGCAAGAGGACCCACTGAACCCGCACATCTTTCACCTCGATGTGCTGGTGATGAAAAACAAATCCAATAAAGATCTTCGGTGGCCGCTTTTGGAGTTACTCAAGAGTAGTAAGATTCTATTTACAGTTTAACCCAAGATGCACATCATGTGGCTTCAACTACCACTCTATTTTCTTGCATGACATGACCTGGATGCTGGATGTCCCACGTGTCGGCAAAAGGAGGAAGAACTCGACCAAATCTTTGGTTGTGCTCTTGGATTAGACTAGTTGTGCCAACTTAAAATTTTATTGTGTAGAATGGATGCAAGTTTTGGTATTGGGAAGAAGAGTACAACGATATATTGATAGAGTGCAATTTACTAGATATTCTAGCACTTTTAGCTAGCATAGAGGCTAGAGATGAGACTAGTGCACTTGTTGATAGAATACAGGCTAGACACGTCTACTTCTTTATACTCGAAGAAGAAAGAAGCACGCAGGATCGAGCCTCCGCAAATCAACAATGAACGCATTGAGAAGGCACTAATCCAACTTATAGGAGCAGTTATGGAAGTTGGATATCTTCTAAAATGTATTCTTGTGGTTCTTGTTTTTCTAGTCAAAATTTTGGTGATGTATTTCCATGTACCAAAAAATCAATGATGAAAAAAAGATACGTGTTTGCAAAGAAAAATGTACGCGGCCGGGATGTCCGCGCGTTTGGCGCACGGCCCCCGCATCCGAGAAATGGCCCGGACACGACCCCATTGCCCTACCCAAACGGATAGAATCCGGGCAAAACGGAGGTCCGTTTGGGGTCGTGCGTTGGAGTTGGCCTTACAAGTGGGACCGCAGTTGAGGAAACCGACTATCGGCAAACCCCCACCTCGCCCGCCACGCGATGGCTGAGTTAGAGAAACGATGAGGTTGAAGAGATTGTTGTAGCACAGACTCCAAGAAATATGGTGTCAGATGGAAGTCGTGCTGGTGGCGTGTGCCGTACTCCTGGACATGAATGCTTGTTCTGGCCCATGCCACCCTACTACTCCTACTACTTATAGTACTAGTATCGAGGATTCGAGGTGCTGGTTACGTATAGCGAACACATTAACATATGGCCCACCTCACACTATGGCAAAATTTCCTGGAGTCTGTGCTAGGTTAAAAAGTGTTCTTTGTGAGGATGGGTGGCTGGTCTCAAGTTTAAAACTTGTTGTATTACGTACGTAGACGTAGAGATAGTGCAGCATGTGAAGCTAGTACAAATAGTGTACTATTGTTGATTGGCCTAATCCGATAACCTGTTGCAATGCACGTACAATTATGTATTCGGAAAACATTCTTTTGCCTCGTCGCAGCACCCACTCAGAGAAGCGACTCGAAAGCCATTCATAAATTTAGTGAGTTTATCACAGGCATATCATTTTATTACATACAACAGGTCATCAACCCACAACGACAACAAGGATACATTATAAATACCAAAGTTTTCATCACACAACAAATAACAAGTGATGAAATGAACTTCAACTCAACCAATCCCCGGCGTTGGAAACGCTTGCTTTGAACCACAAGTGATTCTCTGGGAAGGGCCAGCTACTGTCAATCTCGAGACCAACGCAGGACTGATCATCCAGGCTGAAGCGGCCTACTATATCATGACCAGGGTAGGGAACCACCGCAATGTCCGACGTATAGATACAGTTGCTTCTCATAGATGGTAGTAACGTTGTGTCAACAGCAGTTGGATTGCCTTTCACCATCATTGGATAGTTTTGTCCAAGGAAGAGCGAGTTTGCTCCAAGACTATCAATACTGTACCAGGGAGAAGGTGTTGGCGCTAGCACACTAGTATCCATCCCGAATACCATGCAACGGGTGTTGGAATAGGTCCGGAGAGTGCGACCATGGGAGACAACACCTGCTCCCTCAGTAGTAACATCAGTAGTGGGCTGTATACAGACAAGAAGTGGTGATCCATTGGGATTAGTTGCCAGCCGCCAGTGAACATATGGGCCCTGCTCGTCCTCATGCTCGTGATCATCACCATCGTCATCTCCCCCTTGGTTATAATTTTTTTCAAATATAGGTGGTGGAATGTTCATAGGACCTTGGAAATACAAGAAGAAGGTTAATTAGTAAAGGGAAACTTGTCGAAGATAGCAACAACTTGATAGTTCTTGTAATTCCAAGAGCGGTTGGGAACTCGAGAAATTGCTATCTTCTGTAGACGATAGTCACCATGATCATATTTGAACGTACGTAGATCATCTGTGTGCTCAACCTCAGGGCACTCAGAGATTTTTGGAAGTGGAATCCACTGACGAGTGTACACATTCACAAGTTCCCACTCGCAATTGTACCCAATATAAACAACCCAATCTCCATTTGCGCCTGCCCAAGCCATGCCCTCAAGTGATGGCATCTTAACATCATACGTATCATTATCAAGCGGCATCAACTTGCATAAGGCGAGGCTTCCCTCGTCCCCGCGTCAGTTAGCAGGGTCACGGCGAAGAAGATAGGGGAGATCAAACCGCTCCTGGACCCTTGGGTTCCTTGTAATGATGTTATTAGTTGAGTCGAGAATGTTCTTGAACGAACCTGCCATGCTAGCCAAGGTGATGACATCGCACCGATCAATGAGTTCCCCCACCACGTCATCTTTCAGATCGGGGCAAGAATAACGGGGTCATTTCCCTCTTGTTCTCTCCATGGAGAAGACGATCGAACAATGGCAGAAGGAAGGGTGAAGGCAAATGGAGGAGGGAGTAAGAGCATGCGACGGCAGTTCCAAATCGAGAGGGAAAGGCAAAGAGTCGGTGGACGATTGCCAGTTTGCCACGGTACACGAAGAGGCGCCCCGGCCTACACGTCCTTTTGGAAATTGTACAAAAGGAGGACTTGCCATCGTCTCACTGACATGTTGGAACGGGACCACATGTCAACGAAACATGGTGCGTAATTTCTCGTGCAAAATGCGATCTGGCCGCGTTGGCCCGAGGTGCTGCATTAGTTATCGACCTTTATTTTTTTAACATACAATCTGAGTGGATAGCTCCTATGGTCATCACACGTGAGCGGATATATAGGTGGGCTAGGTGGGCAGGCGGCAACAATCTAAGTGCTAAAAGAGCTGATCTCGAAAAAAGAGTTGATCCAATGCTTGGTTTTGTTTGGATTTTCCGACTATGACCATTGGATAGAGTGAATCAATGGCTTACGTTCAAAGTTATTCTCATAGTACTATAGAATGGTATAGGAACGTGGAGAGATTTGGTTGATTTTATATCGCTGAATAATATAAAATATTATGAGTGCAGACGCTCCACCCCGAGGTTTGTAGCTCCTTCTCGGTCGTCGGGTATCTATGTTCTTCTACTCTTTCGTTTAAGACATGAGCTTTGTTCATCCTGTTGCCGGCACGCGGGACATATATATGCCTCCATTTTACAAAATCATACTATATGCCTCCATGACACGCGGGACATCTAGCATCAAGGTGGCGTGTCATGCAAGAAAATGTAGATATGCAGTGCGTAAGTGAGTTGTGCACTTCGATGGCACCTAGTACTACGCAATATTTTTTCTCCTCAATGGCACATGAATAGTGCACGTACTCAATGAAAGAGCACGGGATGGTAGCCATGGACATGGTCGGCCCTTTTTGAAGAGAGTACTAATAAATACGTAACTTTGATGTGTCCCGTCAACTCGCAAAATGACGAGAAGCTTGCTTACTACGCCTTCTCCCTCGCCAACGCGTGCGCGGTGTCTCGCAGCACGAGGAGAAACTTTTGCTTACAAGCGGTGGACGTGCAGCAGTTCATTTGGTGTCAGATTGCCAGAAGTAGTACCATCATTATTGTTCGACTTCCGGAAGAGGAGAAGAGCCAAGCGCAAGGTCACCTAATAACCTAGTACAGTACTACTATAGCCAAAGCTGGTCCACCTTTTTAGAGCATGGTTAATTAATATAGGCGGCTCTTGCAGCGACACATCATTTAGAGCAAGTACTCTCTTTGTAGGATCAAAGGAAGTGAAACAAAAGTTGGAGTGGATGCTAGATTGCCAATTAAAACATGATTACATAGGAAAAAAAATCCTATAGCATTCTATCCTATGAATCAAACAACCAATGGAAAATTATGAGGGGGGTCTCTCCAACAGTGTTCCTCGGCTCGCACCTAGCATCACGGTGGTCAAACTTGGAGTCATTCATCTGGTACACGTGGCATCTCAGATCTGGTACTCTAATATTAGGTTGGCTCTATGTGATGTGGCAACTTCATATACTAACCGGATGCAGGCTATACTACTACGGTACTCACACTCCAAGAAGTGACTCGAAAACCATTCATAAATTGAGTCTATGACACACATTTGCAAATGTACCATTCAATACATACAACAAGTCATCAACACACAACGACAACCATGATACATGTTGGATTATAGATTATTTCCAACAAAACATACTAGTAAATAATGAAGTTTTCATCACATAACAAATAACAAGCAATGAAATGAAATGAACTTCAACTCAACCAATCCTTGGCGTTGGAAACGCTTGCTTTGAACCATAGGTGCTCTGGGAAGGGCCAGCTATTGTCAATATCGAGAGCAACGCAGGACTGATCATCCAGGCTGAAGTGGCATATATCAGGAGCAGGGTAGGGAACCACCGCAATGTCTGAGGTATAGATACAATTGCTTCTCATAAATGGTAGTAACGTTGTGTCAACAGCAGCTGGATCGCCGTTAACCATCATTGGATAGTTTGGTCCAAGGAAGAGTGAGTTTGCTCCAAGACTATCAATACTGTACCAGGGAGAAGGTGTTGGCGCTAGCACACCAGCATCCATCCCGAATACCCTGCAATGGGTGTTGGAATAGGTCCGGAGAGGGCGACCATGGGAGACAACACATGCTCCCTCAGTAGTAATAATCTCAGTGCACTGTATACAGACAAGAAGAGGTGATCCATCGGAATTAGTTGCGGGCCGCCACTGAGTATATAAGTCCTGCTCGTCCTCATGATCGTGATCATCACCATCGTCATCTCCCCCTTGGTTATAAAATTTTTCAAGTATAGGTGGTGGAATGTTCACAGGACCTTGGAAACACAAGAAGAAGGTTAATTAGTAAAGGGAAACTTGCTAACCCGCATGCATGTGGATGAAACAATTATAATTACAGTGGAAGACAAACATACCAAAACAACGAGGATCCCAAGCAAAAACAATGCCACGAGTGGTGGAAGCAAACACAAGATCCTCATATTTAATTGCATCATAGTACTCATCATCCGTGTACAGAAACTGATTTTTGAGCAATATCCATGGACGAACCGTGGAATCAGTAACGACGGCAACAAGCTTGTCGAATATAGCAACAACTTCATAGTTCTCGTAATTCCAAGAGCGGTTGGGAACTCGACAAATTGCTATCTTCCGTAGACGATAGCCACCATGATCGTATTTGAACGTACGTAGATCATCTGTGTGCTCAACCTCAGGGCACTCTGAGATTTTTGGAAGTGGAATCCGCTGACGAGTGTACACATTCACAAGTTCCCACTCGCAATTGTACCCAATATAAACAACCCAATCTCCATTTGCGCCAGCCCAGGCCTCACCCTTAAGCGATGGCATCTTGACATCACACATATCATCATCAAGCGGCATCAACTTGCACAAGGCGAGGCCTCCGTCGTTCGCGCCCATGCGAACAGGCTTATAGCGAAGAAGATAAGGGAGATCAAACTGCTCCTGGACCCTTGGGTTCCTTGTAATGATGTTATTAGTTGAGTCGAGAATGTTCTTGAACGAACCTGCCATGCTAGCCGAGGTGATGATGTCGCACCGATCAATGAGTTCCCCCACCACGTCATCTTTCAGATCGGGGCAAGAATAACGGGGTCATTTCTGGCTTGTTCCCTCCATGGAGAAGACGACCGAACAATGGCAGAAGGAAGGGTGAAGGCAAATGGAGGAGGGAGGAAGAGCGTGTGACAGCAGTTCCAAATCGAGTGTGAAAGGCAAAGAGTTGGTGGACGGTTGCCAGTTTGCCACGGTACACGAAGAGGCGCCCCGGCCTACACGTCCTTTCAGAAATTGTACAAAAGGACTCGCCGTCGTCTCACTAACATGTTGGAACAGGACCACATGTCAACGACACATGGTGTGTAATTTCTCGTGCAAAATGCGATCTGGCCGCGTTGGCCCGAAGTGCCGTATTATTTCTCGACTTTATTTTTTTAATGGCGTGCCGTTCAGTTTTGAAGCACGACTAACTAGTACTGTTTGCACAGAAAATATAAACTACTCTACCACTACTCCACCTCTAGTACTAGTAGTATAAAAAAGATATATATGCTGGAGCTTTAGAGCTTTCTTGCTAAGGGCTGCCCACTTGCTTCTCACACTATCACCCTCTCTCCAGATCTAAAAAAGACGGCCTCTCTGTCCCTCCTCACCGGTGGTCACAGATCCGCTGGGGAAGAAAAGGACGTGCAGCGTTGACGCACTCGTCGTCGGCGAGCGAGGTCATGCACTGACGACAAGGCCGTCCTCTCAGACCTAGCGCCCACGCGGGATGGCCTCTGTCCCCAAGCTCGTTGCCGTAGTGCATGCGGAGGACAACGACCACGAGCAAAGCCACTTCCCGCCGACCCTCAGGTATGCTACCTCTTTTCGAATCATACCCTTGTTCTATTGCCCCATCTGCCACGTCGCTGCATGTGGATCTTTTTCCACTCCACCATCTTCCCAATTTGCTATCCTCTGCTCTACTGGTCACGCAGACGAAAACCTTAATTTGCACTATTAAAGGAAACCCTACTTCATGCAGACTAATCCATGTCTGGGTTGAATAAGGAAAGGAAGGGAGACTGTACTGTCCAAGAGAGTAGGCATCGAACCCGCATCTAGGTTGAAAAGGGGAAAATCAGTAGCTAAGGAACGAGTCTCTTGTCTCTTGGTTGAACAAGGGTATAAAGGCATGACAACGCAATAGAGAATGACCAGGTCGATTGATTTGTTGTCCTCACATAGGAAAAAGGTGGCTAAACATAACAAAAATGGGACGTAATCGACATATGCTGCCTGGATATTTGTTGCTCTGGGCAACCATACCTCCCTCACCACTCTATGTGTCCATGGAGGTACATCGTACTGGTGCGCCCACTGTCCGAATGGGCCTCCCATGCTCTTATTGTCACTTTTTTGCTGTTAGTATAACGCCAGTAGTCAAGTCAAGCAATGCTACTGCTAAAGTGATGCCACATTTAACTAATGCCGCACTCAGTCTAATGCCACCGATAAATTTAAGCAATGCCATTTAATGTCACTGGATTATTTCAGGGTTAGCTGTTGATTGTGGATGTATTAAAGATTTTTCAGCTAAGGCATTCTAATGCTGTTGCACAACCAGTATACCAACGATGAAACTTGTTACTACCTTTAGATTTTTGCACCGTTAATGCTTATAGATTACATACCTCACTTTCATGATATAAGTTAATTTTTTTGTACAGTGTCACCAAAATGCCAAGGCGCTGATGTCATTTTATTCTGTACTGTGTCAAATTGTCCAGTGCAAAACATGACAGATGCTAAGCGGAAGAGACATCTTTAAACCAAAAATACAAGGTGGGGTATATGTTTACTAGCTGCTTGATATTTGTGCAGACAGAGATGTCTGCCCGTTGCTCTTTGGCAAACACACAAAGTGACCACAATTTTGGTTGAACTGCACAAGAGAATAGTATAGTCACTGCATGCAGTGCCATTTGAAAATAGATACAGAAAGATTGGATAGTCACTTCATGGACTGCAGAAAAGTAGTACTGTACTATTTATTGGCCAACACTAGGTGCTTCATTGCTTTGGTCTGATTATACAATGGGCATCATTTTGCCTAAGTTGAAGTTTGTATTCCGAAAGTAGTCTCGCCATGTGATCGAGAGAAGACCAAATCATATTGCAGTGGATGTTCCTCCATCATGTGTGGTTCATTCTCATGGTTCCAGCTGTTGGTGAAACCACTTACGTTTGCAAGAGGAAGTTTAGACTTCACAAACAAATTTGTCTTTCAGTCTGTACTAAATGTTGGCCAAGAGAAGCATCCATGTTAGTAGGAAGAACATATGTTTTTTCTAGATCTTTGCTTTTGGAGCTACATATTTGTATATGATCTGTGAATCATTGAGATGCATTAACATGTTGATCTTATGTATGGGAATCGTACTAGTTGGTTTTAGTTGTGGCTGATCTTTGCTTTTGGAGCTACATATTTGTATATGATCTGTGAATCATTGAGATGCATTAACAGTTCCTTATATTTGTTCGCTCAGTGTTTACAAGTTACTGATCGATCACTAGCTAGCCTACTAATGCGCTCCTCGCAGTTTTAGTTGCGACGCAAGATCCGAAGTGGCAGTTTTTTGAATAAAAATGCCTACCTCTGAAGAAACTGACAAGCTGCTCTGAAGAAAATGCCATGCGAATCTGAAGAAACTGCCAGCGAAAACGTTCACAAATGCCTTATCTCCCAGCTAAAGTTCATCAACTAATGCCCTCGGCTGCGACTCGTTGCATGCTGCTCCGCGTACTGGCTGCGAGCGATTTTGAGTGCCTGCATGCAGCCGGCCATAATTAAGGCAGCTAACTGATGCGAAAAAGATGTGCTTTAATTGTTGCGGGCCTTTTAAATCCATGGAATCATTATTGACAAGGAGGGAGATGATTTGAGTGCACTCGTTTGACCGTCATGCCAGCGTGCGACCCAACACGAACGGGATGGGGCGACACAGTCAGAATTTCAGTTTCTCTAGTTTTCCACGGCAAGCTGGCGCGCTAAGCCATGCCTGCTTAATTATGCATCGAATTCCGATGACCGTCGCGCTACCTTCCGCCTATAAGTACTGTTTCCCGGCCTTCTATGGTGGCACCGTGACCCAACTCGCCCTATCCTCATAAGCCCCCACCGGCCCGACGTCGCTCGCCACTTATCCTCACTCTCGCCACGTCCGCCATGCCCCCGCCCATTCGCGATAGGCGAGGCCGGAGGCGGTCACCGCCGGAGCTAGTGTTCGGTTTTTCACCGGAAGGCAGATGGAGGGAGGAGGCATTCTATCGGTCTTTAGATGGCAATGCAGAGATCGAGGACTTGTTGGAGCGCGACCGCCTGGCGGAGGAGCAGGAGTTGTTGGAGCGCGACCGCTTGGCGGAGGAGCAGCGTATCGCCGATTTGCGCCGCCAGCAGGACATGGAGCAGCAGCGCACCGACGCTCTGAGTCGCGAGCAGTGCGCCCGCAACTAGGCCGACTACGTGGAGGCCGGCGCCCGGCAAGTAGCCCTGGAGGCTGTCGGGCACGCACGCGTTCGCGACGCCGATTTTTACTACCAGCTCATCAAGAGGGTTTCCCGCGTAGAAGCCGAAGCTTCGGTGGACCATGCCGGCATGGAAAGGGCCAACGCGCGTGAGCAACGCGCCCTATCGCACCTCTGAAAAGTTCGAGGCGAGGCGGAGGACGCCGGTGCCGGCGTTTAGCGTGTACCGCAGATGGCGGCTGGCATCGTCTAGTTAGCTTAGAGTAAGTTAGTACTTGTACGCTACTAGAGTATTAGTGGGAGTAGATAGTTAACTTGGCTATGATGGTTGTCAACGTGGAAGTTCCGTACTCTATATGTGGATCAAACCTGTTACTTTGCTCTGAATGTTGAACTTTCCGTTTGAACGTATGGAATGGGCTGTTATTTTTTTAAATGGGTTGTATTTGTCCTCCACGGGTTTAGAGGCTGACTTGTGGGCCTACCAAGTTGACGCGTACACAATCAGGAGATGATTGTACGTGGAGAGGATGACAGCAGGGACCCGCCAAGGTCATGGCAGTACGCAAGCAAGTGCCTCCTTATTTCAAGCCGATAAAAAAATGGCTCCTCCTAATGGATTTCTGACATCTGGGTCCCATGCCATTCTCAACGTAGTCAATAAACGAGAGACTTGCACAATGAGCGGCTGACACCAGGGACCCAGCAGCTCGCCCAGTTATTTTTGTTTTGGGTTAATTTGATAAATGCCACTCCAAATCTAGTGTTTCTGAGAAATGCCACTGCAATTTCCAAACCTTGAAAAATGCCATTTCATGCCATTTCCAGTGGCATTTTTCAAAGTCTGGAGTGGCGTTTTTCAAAGTTTGCAAATTGCAGTGGCGTTTTCCAAAGTTTGCAAAAATTGAAGTGGCATTTTTCAAAGTTTGGAAATTGCGGTGGCATTTTTATGAATCGCCATAATTGGAGTGTCATTTATCTAATTTGTTTTTGAGACGGAAGCAGGGTGTCAACTGGGCTGTGCGGGCACTCTGGCCTGTCTAGACAACCTTCTCTTTTATGTTTACCACAGACCAGCCCAGTAGTTTTTTTTCTTTCTGAAAATGGCTAGCCCAGTTTTTTTGTGATTTGCCAAGTAAGTCACTTTGTCAGGCCTGTTGGGCTGCAAATCTTTCAAGACGAGGAGAGCTTCATTCGGCTGGACGAGAAAATGGCCTATCAGTAATGAGAAATGGGTTGTACATTTTTAAAACACATCAAACCGGCAATTAGTTTCAAATTTCTTTTTTTCATTTCGAGATTTTAAATTGCATTAATTTTTATGCGTGGACAATTTGTTGGATTTTATATTGGTATACATTTATTTTTAAAATCAGTTTGAATGTGACTCGAAATTTCGGGATTAAAAATAGTTCGGACCACACCGAAATATGCAAAATTTCGTATAATTTTTTAACCGTGGCCACAATATGGGTTGTAATGCTAACAAAAAGAATATGGGCTCCAAAAAACCCTTAAGAATTAGCAAATGGGCTGTAAATTATTAGAAATAATGGCAGATGGGTTGTATGCTGTTTTCCACAGATTTGAGGCTTTCCTAAAAAAAAGGTTGACGCACAAGCAGTGACTGTTGGATGTCCATCCAACGGCCGTCGTGCTTCTTCAATCTCTGCTCTTCCCGCTCCAGCCGCTCAAACAAGCACCGGCGGGACTGCCTGCTCCCTCCTCCCCGCGGCCGGCTGTGCTGCCGTGCAGGCCTCACCGCCCCACCGTACTCCCATCGCTGGCCTAGCCATCCCTCTACTCACCCACACATGCTCTTATTCTCCGGCGACGACAGATGAACCAGTAAACCCTCGTACAGTCGTACTCCCCTCCGCGTGGGAAACAACTGCCGAGTCTTCCATGACTCCGTGACGTTCCCTTCCTAGGCCTCGCCATCGTCCACCGCCCTGGTGCTCTCGGCGCGGCCTGGTCAACGTGGTCAACGACCGACATGCATCTGAAGTGGACTGTACGTGGAGAGGCTGACAGCTGGGTCCACGGCCGCACGCAAGGAAATGCCTCCTTATTACGCGCAAAATAATGATTCCTCCACTTGACATCTGGGACCCACCGAAAGGGCCTCTGTATTTCGCGAAAAAAACATTACCGCCGCTGACAGCTCGGACCCACCAGCTATATCTTCGCACGCAAGGAAGTCGTCCTTATTACGCACAAAAAAATGAATACTCCCCCTGCTAGATGGGACCCAGTATAGTGGCAGGTTGACTTGTGGGCCTACTAAGTTGACGGGGACGGAGGGCTTTGTCAACTTAGTCAATATGCACGATTCTAGCTCCAGTGACCGTACGATGTCCATCCAATAGTCGTACGTAGTGCTTCTTCAACCTCTGGTCTTCTTGCTCCAGCCGCCCAAACCAGCGCCGGTCGTGCCTCGTGCTCGTGCCTCCCGTGGCTGGCTGCGATGCGGCGGAGGCCTCACTGCCCCCCACTACTCCCACCGCTGGCCAGGCCATCCCTCTACTCACCCACACCCCCTGTTATTCTGCGGCGACGGCAGCCTCACACCGTAGCGAACCAGTGAACCCTCATACTCCTCTACGCGTGGGCATCCACTGCCGCGTTTTCCCCGGCTCCGCGTCGTCCCCTTCCTAGCCTCACCGTCGTCCACCGCCCTGGTGCTCTCGGCGCGGAGTGGTTAAGGAACGACTTCCATCGGAAGAGTACTGTACGTGGAGAGGCTGACAGCTGGGTCCACGGCAGCCGCAAGGAAGTGCCTCCTTATTACGCGGAAAATAATTATTCCTCCACCTAACAGCAGGGACCCACCGGACGGGCCACCGTATTTGGCGAAAAAACGTCCCCTCTGACTGCTGGGACCCATCGGACGGGCCACCGTATTTCGCGAAAAAACGTTCCCCCCGCTGTCAGCTCGGACCCACCGGAAGTGCCACCTTATTACGCACAAAAAAATGAATACCCCCTGCTAGTTAGGACCCACCTTGGTGGGTGGCTGACTTGTGGGCCTACTAAGTTGATGGGGACGGAGTGCTTTGTCAACTTAGTCAATATGAACGATTCTAGCTCTAGTGACCGTACGATGTCCATCCAACGGCTGTAGTGCTTCTTCAACATCTGGTCTTCTTGCTCCAGCCGCCCAAAGCAGCGCCGGTCGTGCCGCATGCTCCTGCCTCCCGTGGCCAGTTGTGCTGCCGCGGAGGTCTCACAGTCCCCTACTATTCCCACCGCTAGCCAGGCCCTGCGGCGATGGCAGCCTCACACCGCAGCCGAACCAGTGAACCCTCGTACTCCTCTCCGTGCGAGCTTCCACTGCCGCATCTTCCCCGGCTCCGCGTCGTCCCCTTCCTAGGCCTCGCCGTCGTCCACCGCCCTGGTGCTCTTGGCGCGGCGTGGTCAAAGTGGTCAAGGAACGACTTCCATCGGAAGAGTACTGTACGTGGAGAGGCTGACAGCTGGGTCCACGGCCGCAGCAAGGAAGTGCCTCCTTATTACGCGCAAAATAATTATTCCTCCACCTGACAGCGGGGACCCACCGAATGGGCCACCGTATTTTGCGAAAAAAACGTTTCCCCCTGACTGCTGGGACCCAACAGCTACATCTTCGCACGCAAGGAAGTGCGTCCGGGCAAGAAAATAAAAATGATTCGCCCCCCTGATTGCTGGGACCCACCAGCTACATCTTCGCACGCAAGGAAGTGCCTGACAGTAGGGACCCACCTGGTCGAAGCGTACGTAGCGTTGTCATTCTGGTCGCGAACGTGTACGTACATACTGGCCAATGTAGAGGCGTGCACGTGTCGTAGTAGAGGCGCGCACGTAGCATGTACACGTACGTACAGCGGCCAGGGTGCAAGAAAGTAAATACGGCCACGTACGTACATACGAGCGGGTCTTGAACGCCTACTCGCGCATACGTACAACCAGGGCTCATGTACATGGCTGGGTCGGAACGGAGAAATTGCGTCGTCGTGTTCATGGGGAGGCAACGGAATGCGTCGTGTTCATCGGCAGGCAAAGGAACGCGTGGGAGCCAACTGGCTTGGACGGAACAGCCGATGGAAACGAGGTCTGGCGTACCGCAGAACCGAGGAAACGGCCTTGTGTTCGACCGGCCACGTTCGAAACGGGATCCTGTTCATCGGGAGGGGTCTGGCGTACCGCATAATGGAGGAAACGGACCTCCTACGGTCGAAACGGGGGTCCTGTTGATCGGGAGAGGTGTGGCGTACCGCAAAACGGAGGAAACGGACTTGTGTTGGAGCGCTATGGTCGAAATGGGGGTCCTGTTCATCGGGAGGGGTGTGGCGTACCGCAAAACGGGACTCCACGGGATACTGTTCATCTCCACCGTCGACCCCCTCCAGCCTCCACGGGCTACTGTTCATCCACCGTCGACCTCCTCCAGCCTCCACCTGCGACTATTCATCCACGGGCTCCTGTTCATCTAGCCTCCACCGCGCGCTACTCCACCGGCTACTGTTCAACCAACCCTCTCCACGGGCTCCTGTTCAACCACCCCTCCACGGGCTACTGTTCATCCAGCCCTCCATCGTCTACTGTTCACCCTGCCCTCCACGGGGTGGTCCTGTTCATCCAGCCCTCCACGGGGTCCTGTTCATCCAGCCCCAACCGGCTCGATCGATCGGGGTCCTGTTCATCCAGAGGCAACACAACGGGGTCCTGTTCATCCACCCCCACCGGGAACTGTTCATCCAAACCCCCCAGCAACGCTCACTGTTCATCCAGAGGCAGCACCGATCGGCTTCAGTTAGCAGCAGTATCGAAGGAATCGCTCGATCGGGTTCAGTTAACAGCCATCGATCGATCGCTCGGGTTCAGTAACGCGTAGCCTGCAGTGCAATCGCTCGGGTTTAGTTTGAGCCCAACGCCTCGCTCGGGTTCAGTTAGAGCACAATGTCTCGCACCCATGCGCGTGCGTGTATGAGAAAAAGGCGCATTGCTCGGCCCCGACCACCCACCGTAACCGGGAACACCCCGATATTTTCCTCGCCCTTGCTTCTACCACGGTTTTTCCCGTCATGGACGGCCCAAAGAATGTCATACAGCTGCGTCTCCGGCCCGCCCAGGACGAAAAGCCCATTTTCTGTCATGATTTTTTTGTCATAGAAGTAGGACCCCACCACATCTATGATGATACCGGGTTTTGTCACAATTATCGTCATGGAAGTGTCATAAGTATGACAGAAAAAAAATTCGTTCGGCCCAAAATGTCACGGATGTGTCTTTTTTTTGTAGTGGATGTAGTTTATGAATAAGCGTACTATCATGTATCTAATGACAGTTAAATATGTGTGCTTTATGATGCGATTGTTTGGCATGGCATATCATGCTTTGTTTGTTTATTTTGACTCCTGTGCGGCCGTTTGAATCTGAAAGTTACCAGTCGTCGACCTCAGCCCCCTTGCAGATGCTACAAGGGGTGTTTCTACCTCCACACTATGACCCTTAGCCGACGGCTCTGTACCCAACGGGCGTAATTCTTCTGTGCAGCAATGAGGATAATCCTCAAGTTACGGACCCAGTCCATGTAATTGCTACCATCATCTTTCAACTTAGCTTTCTCTAGGAACGCATTAAAATTCAACGGGACAACAACACGGGCCATCTATCTACAACAACATAGACATGCAAAATACTATCAGGTACTAAGTTCATGATAAATTAAAGTTCAATTAATCATATTACTTCAGAACTCCCACTTAGATAGACATCCCTCTAAGCATCTAAGTAATCACGTGATCCATATCAACTAAACCATGTCCGATCATCACGTGAGATGGAGTAGTTTTCAATGGTGAACATCACTATGTTGATCATATCTACTATATGATCCACTCTCGACCTTTCGGTCTCAGTGTTCCGTGGCCATATTTGCATATGCTAGGCTCGTCAACTTTAACCCGAGTATTCTGTGTGTGCAAAACTGGCTTGCACCCGTTGTATGTGAACGTAGAGCCTATCACACCCGATCATCACGTGGTGTCTCGGCACGACGAACTGTAGCAACGGTGCATACTCAGGAAGAACACTTATATCTTGAAATTTAGTGAGAGATCATCCTATAATGCTACCGCCGAACTAAGCAAAATAAGATGCATAAAGGATAAACATCACGTGCAATCAATATAAGTGATATGATATGGCCATCATCATCTTGTGCCTTTGATCTCCATCTCCAAAGCACCGTCATGATCAGCATCATCATTGGCTTGAAACCTTGATCTCCATCGAAGCATCATTGTCGTCTCGCCAATTATTGCTTCTACGACTATTGCTACCGCTTAGTGATAAAGTAAAGCAATTACATGGTGATTGCATTTCATACAATAAAGCAACAAGCATATGGCTCCTGCCAGTTGCCGATAACTCTTTTACAAAACATGATCATCTCATATAATAAAATTTAGCATCATGTCTTGACCATATCACATCACAACATGCCCCGCAAAAACAAGTTAGACGTCCTCTACTTTGCTGTTGCAAGTTTTACGTGGCTGCTACGGGCTGAGCAAGAATCGTTTTTACCTACGCATCAAAACCACAACGATTTTTCGTCAAGTGTGCTGTTTTAACCTTCAAAAAGGACCAGGCGTAGTCACACTCGATTCAACTAAAGTTGGAGAAACTGACACCCACTAGCCACCTGTGTGCGAAGCACGTCGGTAGAACCAGTCTCGCGTAAGCGTACGCGTAATGTCGGTCTAAGCCGCTTCATCCAACAATACCGCCGAATCAAAGTATGACATCCTGGTAAGCAGTATGACTATTATCGCCTACAACTCTTTGTGTTCTACTCATGCATATAACATCTACGCATAGACCTGGCTCAGATGCCATTGTTGGGGAACGCAGTAATTTTGAAAAATTTCCTACGCACACGCAAGATCTATCATGGTGATGCATAGCAATGAGAGAGGAGAGCGTAGTCCACGTACCCTCGTAGACCATAAGCGGAAGCGTTATGACAACGCGGTTGATGTAGTCGTACGTCTTCACGATCCGACCGATCCTAGTACCGAAAGTACGGCACCTCCGTGATCTGCACACGTTCGGCTCGGTGACGTCCCACGAACTCTCGATCCAGCTGAGTGTCGAGGGAGAGCTTCGTCAGCACGACGGCGTGATGACGTTGATGATGAAGTTACTGACACAGGGCTTCGCCTTAGCACTACAACGAAATGACCGAGGTGGAATCTTTGGAGGGGGGCACCGCACACGGCTAAGACAACTGTCAACTTGTGTGTCTTGGGGTGCCCCCTTGGCCACGTATATAAAGGAGGGAGGAGGAGGAGGTCGCCTAGGAGGGGCGCGCCTATAGGGGGAGTCCAACTAGGATTTCCAATCCTAGTTGGATTCCCCTTCCTTTTCCAAGAGGGGAGAGAGGGAAGGAGTAGGAGAGGGAGAAGGAAAGAGAGGGGGGCGCCGCCCCCTCCAAGTACAATTTGTGCTTGCCATGGGGGGGGCACCCCTTGAGGCCCTTTTCTCCTTTCCCGTACGGCCCATTAAGGCCCACTACTTCCCCTGGCGAATTCCCGTAACTCTCCGGTACTCCAAAAATACCCGAATCACTCGAAACCTTTCCGATGTCCGAATATAGCCTTCCAATATATCGATATTTTCGTCTCGACCATTTCGAGACTCCTCGTCATGTCTGTGATCTCATCCGGGACTCCGAACAACTTTCGGTACATCAAATCACATAACTCATAATACAAATCGTCATCGAACGTTAAGCGTGCGGACCCTACGGGTTCGAGAACTATGTAGACATGACCGAGACACATCTCCGGTCAATAACCAATAGCGGAACCTGGATGCTCATATTGGCTCCTACATATTCTACGAAGATCTTTATCGGTCAAACTGCATAACAACATACGTTGTTCCCTTTGTCATCGGTATGTTATTTGCCCGAGATTCGATCGTCGGTATCTCAATACCTAGTTCAATCTCGTTACCGGCAAGTCTGTTTACTCGTTCCATAATGCATCATCCTGCAACTAACTCATTAGTCACAATGCTTGCAAGGCTTATAGTCATGTGCATTACCGAGAGGGCCCAGAGATACCTATCCGTTACTCGGAGTGACAAATCCTAATCTCGATCTATGCCAACTCAAAAAACACCATCGGAGACACCTATAGAGCATCTTTATAATCACCTAGTTACGTTGTGACGTTTGATAGCACACTAAGTGTTCCTCCGGTATTCGGGAGTTGCATAATCTCATAGTCATAGGAACATGTGTAAGTTATGAAGAAAACAATAGCAACAAACTAAACGATCATCGTGCTAAGCTAACGGATGGGTCAAGCCAATCACATAATTCCCTAATGATGTGATCCCGTTTATCAAATGATAACTCTTTGTCTATGGCTAGGAAACTTCACCATCTTTGATTAACGAGCTAGTCAAGTAGATGCATACTAGTGACACTCTGTTTGTCTATGTATTCACACATGTGCTAAGTTTCCGGTTAATACAATTCTAGCATGAATAATAAACATTTATCATGATATAAGGAAATATAAATAACAACTTTATTATTGCCTCTAGGGCATATTTCCTTCAGTCTCACACTTGCACTAGAGTCAATAATCTAGATTACATTGTAATGATTCTAACACACATGGAGTCTTGGTGCTGATCATGTTTTGCTTGTGAGAGAGGCTTAGTCAACGGGTTTGTAACATTCAGATCCGTATGTATCTTGCAAATCTCTATGTCTCCCTCCTTGACTTGTTTGCGGATGGAATTGAAGCGTCTCTTGATGTGCTTGGTTCTCTTGTGAAATCTGGATTCCTTTGCCAAGGCAATTGCACCAGTATTGCATAAAAGATTTTCATTAGACCCGATGCAC
Source organism: Triticum aestivum (assembly GCF_018294505.1). NCBI lineage: Eukaryota > Viridiplantae > Streptophyta > Magnoliopsida > Poales > Poaceae > Triticum > Triticum aestivum. The sequence continues at coordinate 336,478,837 of NC_057805.1, forward strand.
TAGGTATGACACCTAGATCGGATATGAACTCCTTCATCTAGACTCCTTCATTCGTTGCTTCCGAAGCTGCTATGTACTCCGCTTCACACGTAGATCCCGCCACGATGCTCTGCTTGGAATTGCACCAACTGACAGCTCCACCATTCAATAAAAATACGTATCCGGTTTGTGACTTAGAGTCATCCGGATCAGTGTGAAAGGTTGCATTGACGTAACATTTTATGACGAGCTCTTTGCCACCTCCATAAATGAGAAACATATCCTTAGTCCTTTTCAGGTATTTCAGGATATTCTTGACCGTTGTCCAGTGATCCACTCCTGGATTACTTTGGTACCTCCCTGCTAAACTAATAGCAAGGCACACATCAAGTCTGGTACACAACATTGCATACATGATAGAACCTATGGCTGAAGCATAGGGAATGACTTTCATTTTCTCTCTATCTTCTACAGTGGTCGGGCATTGAGTCGGACTCAACTTCACACCTTGTAACACAGGCAAGAACCCTTTCTTTGCTTGATCCATTTTGAACTTCTTCAAAACTTTGTCAAGGTATGTGCTTTGTGAAAGTCCAATTAAGCGTCTTGATCTATCTCTATAGATCTTGATGCCCAATATATAAGCAGCTTCACCAAGGTCTTTCATTGAAAAATTCTTATTGAAGTATCCTTTTATGCTATTCAGAAATTCAGTATCATTTCCAATCAACAATATGTCATCCACATATAATATCAGAAATGCTACAGAGCTCCCACTTACTTTCTTGTAAATACAGGCTTCTCCAAAAGTTTGTATAAATCCATATGCTTTGATCACACTATCAAAGCGTATATTCCAACCCCGAGAGGCTTGCACCAGTCCATAAATGGATCGCTGGAGCTTGCACACTTTGTTAGCACCTTTTGGATCGACAAAACCTTCTGGTTGCATCATATGCAACTCTTCTTTGAGATATCCATTAAGGAATGCAATATTGACATCCATTTGCCAAGTTTCATAATCATAAAATACGGCAATTGCTAACATGATTCAGACGGACTTAAGCATCGTTACGGGTGAGAAGGTCTCATCATAGTCAACTCCTTGAACTTGTCGAAAACCTTTCGCAACAAGTCGAGCTTTGTAGACAGTAACATTACTGTCAGCGCCAGTCTTCTTCTTGAAGATCCATTTATTCTCTATTGCTTGCCGATCATCGGGCAAGTCAACCAAAGTCCATACTTTGTTCTCATACATGGATCCCATCTCAGATTTCATGGCCTCAAGCCATTTTGCGGAATCTAGGCTCATCATCGCTTCCTCATAGTTCGTAGGTTCGTCACGGTCAAGTAACATGACTTCCAGAACAGGATTACCTTACCACTCTGGTGCGGATCTTACTCTGGTTGACCTACGAGGTTCGGTAGTAACTTGATCAGAAGTTTCATGATCATCATCATTAACTTCCTCACTTACTGGTGTAGGAATCACTGGAGTTGATTTCTGTGATGCACTACTTTCCAATAAGGGAGCAGGTACTGTTACCTCATCAAGTTCTACTTTCCTCCCACTCACTTCTTTCGAGAGAAACTCCTTCTCTAGAAAGGATCCATTCTTAGCAACGAATATCTTGCCTTCGGATCTGTGATAGAAGGTGTACCCAACTGTCTCCTTTGGGTATCCTATGAAGACACATTTATCCGATTTGGGTTCGAGCTTATCAGGTTGAAGCTTTTTCACATAAGCATCGCAGCCCCAAACTTTAAGAAACGACAACTTGGGTTTCTTGCCAAACCACAGTTCATAAGGTGTCATCTCAATGGATTTAGATGGTGCCCTATTTAACGTGAATGCAGCTGTCTCTAAAGCATAACCCCAAAACGATAGCGGTAAATCAGTGAGAGACATCATAGATCGCACCATATCTAGTAAAGTACGATTACGACGTTCGGACACACCATTACGCTGTGGTGTTCCAGGTGGCGTGAGTTGCAAAAGTATTCCGCATTGTTTCAAATGAAGACCAAACTCGTAACTCAAATATTCTCCTCCACGATCAGATCATAGGAACTTTATTTTCTTGTTACGATAATTTTCCACTTCACTCTAAAATTCTTTGAACTTTTCAAATGTTTCAGACTTATGTTTCATCAAGTAGATATACCCATATCTGCTGAAATCATCTGTGAAGGTAAGAAAATAACGATACCCACCGCGAGCATCAACACTCATCGGACCACATACATCAGTATGTATTATTTCCAACAAGTTTGTTGCTCGCTCCATTGTTCCGGAGAACGGAGTCTTAGTCATCTTGCCCATGAGGCATGGTTCGCAAGCATCAAGTGATTCCAAAAGCCCATCAGCATGGAGTTTCTTCATGCGCTTTACACCAATATGACCTAAATGGCAGTGCCACAAATAAGTTGCACTATCATTATTAAACTTATATCTTTTGGCTTCAATACTATGAACATGTGTATCACTACTATCAAGATTTAGTAAAAATAGACCACTCATCAAGGGTGCATGACCATAAAAGATATTACTCATATAAATAGAACAACCATTATTCTCTGATTTAAATGAATAACCGTCTCGCATCAAACAAGATCCAGATATAATGTTCATGCTCAACGCTGGCACCAAATAACAATTATTTAGGTCTAAAACTAATCCCGAAGGTAGATGTAGAGGTAGCGTGCCGACGGCGATCACATCGACTTTGGAACCATTTCCCACGCGCATCGTCACCTCGTCCTTAGCCAATCTTCGCTTAATCCGTAGCCCCTGTTTTGAGTTGCAAATATTAGCAACAGAAGTAGTATCAAATACCCAGGCGCTACCGCGAGCATTAGTGAGGTACACATCAATAACATGTATATCAAATATACCTTTCACTTTGCCATCCTTCTTCTCCGCCAAATACTTGGGGCAGTTCAGTTTCCAGTGACCAGTCCCTTTGCAGTAGAAGCACTCAGTCTTAGGATTAGGTCCATATTTGGGCTTCTTCACTTGAGAAGCAACTTGCTTGCTGTTCTTCTTGAAGTTCCCCTTCTTCCCTTTACCCTTTTTCTTGAAACTGGTGGTCTTTTTGACCATCAACACTTGATGATCCTTCTTGATTTCTACCTCCGCATCCTTTAGCATTGCGAAGAGCTCGGGAATTGTCTTATCCATCCCTTGCATATTATAGTTCATCACGAAGCTCTTGTAGCTTGGTGGCAGTGATTGAAGAACTCTATCAATGACACTATCATCAGGAAGATTAACTCCAGTTGAGGCAAGTGGTTGTTATACCCAGACATTCTGAGTATATGTTCACTGACGGAACTATTCTCCTCCATTTTGCAGCTGTAGAACTTATTGGAGACTTCGTATCTCTCAATCCAGGCACTTGCTTGAAATATTAACTGCAACTCCTGGAACATTTCATATGCTCCATGACGTTCAAAATGTCATTGAAGTCTCGGTTCTAAGCCGTAAAGCATGGCACACTGAACTATCGAGTAGTCATCAGCTTTGCTCTGCCAGACGTTCATAACATCTGGCGTTGTTCCTGCAGTGGGTTTGTCACCTAGAAGTGCTTCCAGGACGTAATTCTTCTGTGCAGCAATGAGGATAATCCTCAAGTTACGGACCTAGTCCGTGTAATTGCTACCATCATCTTTCAACTTAGCTTTCTCTAGGAACGCATTAAAATTCAACGGAACAACAACACGGGCCATATATATACAACAACATAGACTTGGAAAATACTATCAGGTACTAAGTTCATGATAAATTAAAGTTCAATTAATCATATTACTTCAGAACTCCCACTTAGATACACATCCCTCTAATCATCTAAGTTTGATCCATATCAACTAAACCATGTCCGATCATCACGTGAGATGGAGTAGTTTTCAATGGTGAACACCACTATGTTGATCATATCTACTATATGATTCATGCTCGACCTTTCGGTCTAAGTGTTCCGAGGCCATATCTGCATATGCTAGGCTCATCAAGTTTACCCCGAGTATTCTGTGTGTGCAAAACTGGGTTGCACCCGTTGTATGTGAACGTAGAGCTTATCACACCCGATCATCACGTGGTGTCTTGGCACGACGAACTGTAGCAACGGTGCATACTCAGGGAGAACACTTATACCTTGAAATTTAGTGAGAGATCATCTTATAATGCTACCGCCGAACTAAGCAAAATAAGATGCATAAAGGATAAACATCACATGCGATCAATATAAGTGATATGATATGGCCATCATCATCTTGTGCCTTTGATCTCCATCTCCAAAGCACCGTCACGATCACCATCGTCACCAGCTTGACACCTTGATCTCCATCGAAGCATCGTTGTCGTCTCGCCAACTATTGCTTCTACGACTATCGCTACCGCTTAGTGATAAAGTAAAGCAATTACATGGCGATTGCATTTCATATAATAAAGCGACTGTCGGCGTTCTGGGAACGGGGGTCCCCAGACTTGCCTGCCCGCGGCCCACGGCGTGGCTGTGCGAGTGGGCCCGTACGGCCCATCTTCACCAACAAGCATTCAAGACCCTCACGAGGGGCCAAGCCTCGTGAGGCGGACGATGCAAGACCTCCTCGGGAGCAGCCTCGCCAGGCTGGCTCGCGAGGGGCGGAGAGATCAAGGCAAGGCAAACCTCGCGAGGTTCCAATGACATGAGCCATGACGATCGAGACCAGGCGGGCGCCAGCGCGCACGGTGTCCTTGTTTCCTCTTTGGTGCTAAGGAGGCAAGCGCAGGCAAAGAGTACCGAGGCATCAAGCAAAGGTTTCCATATCGGTGCAACGAGACCAAGACCAGCAGGACGGCAAGACGGAGGTCACCATGGAGCCCAAGGCGGCGTCACCACCAGAGCCTTTGGCAGGCAAAGACTACTTTTGTCAGGATAGCTTGTACTAGCTGTCGCCTTCCAAATTGGCCGTTGTTGGCTCCCTTCCCGCTCAATATTTGGGGAGAGGACCAGGGCCTCTATAAATAGGGCTAGCCACCATAGTAGGAGGCAACTCATCTCGAACTCATTCAGTTCATCCTCACACCCACCAAGCACAAGAACACCTCACCTCAGGAGGCTGTTCTTCCCCTTGTAGTGTTCATCCTCAGCCCTATAGGCAATCCACCACACCACACTGGAGTAGGGTATTACACCACAACGGTGGCCCGAACCAGTATAAATCTTGTGTCTCTTGTGTTGCGAGTTCGTCGAGCTAGCCGTTGAGATCGTGGCGAGGTTGAGGGCGTGATTTGGTAGGGGGAGATCTTCGTGTGCACCCCGATGTTCGAACCTTGAGGGTTTTGCCGGAACCCGAGATCCGACATTTGGCGCGCCAGGTAGGGGTGCACCGGAGTTTACCTTACGTTGATTCACGCTCCACCACCATCGCGCCCATTCTCCATGGCTGGTGCCGCTCTTCCGACTGGATCTACGGACGCCCACGACAATGCTTGGGGGCTCCGAGCCCTTGCTCCCGCCTTGTGACACATGCAGTGGCGACCAAAGTTCAAGCCGGAGATGCCGGCGCGCGACGATGGTGCGGCGGACCCGTCGGCTTTCCTGCTGGCGTATGAGGAGGCCGTCCTTAAGGCCGGGGGCGACGACAAGGTCATGGCCTACTAGCTTCCCATGGCCCTCACTGGCGCACCGCGCGCTTGGCTTCTCAACCTCCCGGGATCCACGGTGGCATCTTGGGAGGAGTTGCGCGGTCTCTACGCTGCGCGACGCTGGCGCACCACGCGGTTGTGGCCTTCCTCGACGGCTCGCAAGCACCACCCTCAGATCATCACGTCAAGCCGTTCCTTCGCCAGATTGGCGCCGCCTCCAATTGCCCGGGGGCTCCGCCGGGCTGGGCCGCGCCCGAGGCTGACCTCACCTTCGACTCAGGGGATCACCCCGTGTCCATCGTCGGCTCGGGTGTGCTCCCAATGCTTTGCACGCCCACCACCTGCAACGTGTCCATCACCAAGACGCTCATCGACGGCGGCGCCGGCCTCAACGTGCTCTACATCGAGGCCTTCAGCCATCTCCACGTACCGCTCGAGCGGCTCCGCCCTAGCAAGCCTTTCTCAGGGGTTGGAGGAAGCTCCGCCCACTCCCTGGGGCGGATCCGCCTCCCCGTGACCTTCAGCACGCGCGACAACTACCGCACTGAGCTGGTCGACTTCGACAACGCCCGCATCGGCCTCCCGTACAACGCCATCCTCGGGTACCCGGCCCTGGCTCAGTTCATGGCGCGACCCATCCGGCCTACAACCTCATGAAGATGCCCAGGAGCAAGGGTGTCCTCACAGTAGCTGGGGACACCAAGGAAGTGTTGATGACGCTCAAGCTTGCCCTCAAGACCGCCGCGACGGCGCAGCCCGCCGATGCAGACACCTCCAAGGCCAAGGGGGCCGCACCAACCAAGAAGAAGCAGTTGTTCACTCAAGACAAGGCAGAAACCAAGCAAGTGTCGGTCGAGGAGGACGGGTCCTCAGGGGCAACCTTTACCATAGGCGCCAACCTCGAGCCTGATCAGGAGGAGGCGCTGGTGAAGTTCTCGCACGCAAACAAGGAAGTGTTCGTGTGGGAGCCCGATCAGCTGGTAGGGGTCCCAAGAGGGGTGATAGAGCACCATCTGAAGGTGTGCCCCAACGTGCACCCCGTAAAACAGAGGGCAAGGCGGCAGTCCACGGAGAAGCAAGCTTTCATCGTCCAAGAGACCCACAAGTTGGAGGCTGCGGGTATCATTCGTGAGGTTCGTTACGCCGAGTGGCTGGCGAACCCCGTCGTCGTGCCCAAGAAGGGCGGGAAGGAGCGAATGTACGTCGACTTCACCAACCTCAACAAGGCCTGCCCCCAAGATCCGTTCCCGCTTCCACGCATTGACCAAATCGTCGACTCCACCACCGAGTGCGATTTGCTGTGCTTCCTGGATGCGTTCTCAGGATACCACCAAATCAAGATGGCGGTAGAAGATGTGGAGAAGACAGCCTTCCTGACCCCGTGCGGGGTGTACTGCTACACTTGCATGCTGCTTGGGCTGCGCAACGCTGGCTCGACCTTCCAATGGCTCATGCACATCGCCTTGGGTCGGCAGCTCGGGAGAAACGCTGAAGCCTACGTCGATGACATCGTGGTGAAGTTTCGGGAGGTGAGGACCTTGATCCAAGACCTGGAGGAGACTTTTGAAAGCCTGCGCTAGGTAGACTTGCGACTCAACCCGGAGAAGTGCGTGTTTGGCGTCCCTTCCGGCAAGCTGCTGGGCTTCCTCGTGTCCCACAGGGGGATTGAGGCTAACACAGAGAAGGTCAAGGCCATCGAAGACATGAGTCCACCGCAAACCCTCAAGGAAATGCAAAAGCTTGCTGGACGGGTGACCGCGTTAGAACGCTTCATTTCCAAGCTGGGAGAGCGCTCCCTACCCTTCTTCAAGCTGATGAAGAAGAAGGGCCCATTCGAGTGGACCCTGGAGGCCGACCGAGCATTTCAAGACCTCAAGAGATACCTGACCAACCCTCCAGTGATGGTGGCCCCACGACCGCTCGAGCCCTTAGTGCTTTATCTTGCTGCCACTCCCTACTCCGCTAGCGTGGCTCTAGTGGCAGTTCGGGAAGAACACCAAGCCAAGGGCGCATCGCGCCTATGCCCCGAGCAGAGGCAACACAAGACCAAGAGGGCGCCGCGAGGACCGCAGCAGCAACAGTAGAGGATCAAGCTCAGCAGGACGACGCCCCCGAGCCCGCGGAGACCCCGACAAGCGATCAGGCGTTGGGGGCTCCATCACCTCGGGAGGCACCCCAACTTCCTGAAGGCGCAAGCCTCGTCAGCGCACCTGCACTCGTCGAGCACCCGGTGTACTTCATCAGCACAGTGCTGCGGGATGCAAGAGCATGGTACCCCATGCCTCAAAAGCTCTTACTCGCGCTCCTGGTGGCCTCGCGTAAGGTGCGGCACTACTTTCAAGGTCACCCCATCAAGGTCGTATCGTCCTACCCATTGGAGAGGGCGCTCAGGAGCCCCGACTCTGCCGGGAGGGTCGCTGAGTGGAACATTGAGCTGCAGGCATTCCAGTTGGAGTTCAGCACCACCAGGGCCATCAAGGGAGCCACGCTCGCCGACTTCATGGCAGAATGGATGAACGCCCCGACGCTTGAAGAAGGCGAGGATCGGTCCCTCTCGCCAGGAAGTGAGGCGCCCGACGGCTGGGTCATGTACTTCGATGGTGCCTTCGCGCACCAGGGCGCGGGGGCTGGAGCAGTGATCATCTCGCCCACTCAGGACAAACTCTACTATGTTGTGCACCTCTGCTTCCAGCAGGACGAGAAGGTCTCCAACAACATTGCAGAGTACGAAGGTCTCATAGCCGGCCTGAAGGCTGCGGCGGCCCTGGGGGTGAAGCGTCTCACCATCAGGGGCGACTCGCAGCTCCTCGTCAACTTCTCCAACAAGGTATATGAGCTGAAGGACGAACACATGGAGGCATACCTCGTGGAAGTGCGCAAGATGGAGAAACAGTTCCTAGGCCTGGAGTTGCAGCACGTGCCCCGGGGAACCAACAAGGAAGCCGACGACATCGCCAGAAGGGCATCCAAGCGACAGCCCCAAGAGTCTGGCGTCTTCGAGGAGCGGCTCTTCAAGCCATCGGCGACACCACCACTTTCAAGGACAGTGCAGCCTCGGGAGGAGCTTCCGCAGCCACCTGCCGCGGGAGCCCCAGCTTGTGGCCCGACTTCGGGAGCGCGTCTACTCTTGGCGCTCGAGCCCCAGGAGGGATGCTGGACCATGGAATTCAGGGAATACCTGATGCAAGGGACGCTTCCGGAGAAGGAGGAGGACGCGGAGCGTGTGGCCCGGTAGGCCACGGCATACTGCATCCAGGATGGTGAGTTATATAGGAAGCGGCCAAATGACGTTTCAATGCGTTGCATCTCCAGGGAACAGGGGAAAGAGCTGCTAGCCGACATACATGGCGGGGACTGCGGGCACCACTCTTCATCACGAACCCTCGTCGGCAAGGCATTCCGCAGCGGATTCTACTGGCCTACGGCGCTCAATGATGCAGCTGAGCTGGTGAAGTCCTGCGAGGCCTGCCAATTCCACGCCAAGCAAATCCATCAGCCAGCTCAGGGCCTCCAGACCATTCCACTCTCGTGGCCGTTCGCAGTCTGGGGACTAGATATCCTGGGCCCGTTCCCTCGGGCGCCTGGGGGCTACCGATACCTCTACGTTGCCATCGACAAGTTCACCAAGTGGGCGGAGGTGGAAGCCGTCCGCACCATCCCAGCTGGCTCTGCGGTCAAGTTCATCAAGGGTCTCGTGAGCCGTTTTGGGGTCCCCAACCGCATCATCACCGATAATGGCCCGCAGTTCACCAGTAATCTCTTCAAAACGTACTGTGCTAACCTTGGAACGCAGATCTGCTACGCTTTGGTGGCGCACACCCGGAGCAATGGTCAAGCCGAACGCGCCAACGCGGAGGTCCTGAGAGACCTCAAGACCAGGACCTTCAAGAAGAAGCTCGAAGCCTGCGGCAGGGGCTGGCACGACGAGCTCCAGTCCGTGCTGTGGTCCATCCGCACCACCGCCACCAAGCCAACGGGCGAGACCCCATTCTTCCTCGTCTACGGAGCAGAAGCGGTTCTCCCCCACGAGGTCACGCATCGCTTCGCACGGGTTCTGGCATTTGATGAAACACAGTAGGACGCCATGCGGTGGATGGACCTCGTGCTGGGGGAGGAACGCCGCCACGAAGCTGCACTGCGGGCGGCAAGATACCAGCTGGCGCTGCGGCAGTATCACTGTCGCAGGGTCCGCTCAAGGACGCTCGAGGTGGGCGACCTCGTCCTGAGGCGGGTGCTCTCCAGGGAGGGCCCGTTCAAGGTCGTCCATGTCTCCAGGCCTAGCGCCGCGCGCCTGGAGACACAGGACGGGGTACCCATCCAGAACGCCTGGAACATCCAGCACCTCCGGAAGTTCTACCCATGAAGAAAGGCCCAGCGCCTGTGAAGAAGGCCCAGTGCCTGTGAAGGTCTCCGCTCGTGACACTCTCACGTAATAATGAGTGGGGCTGTACCCACCCTGGAGTCTCAGGAGTGCCGCCCTCGGGCCTCGGGGGCTCCCTTCCACATCCTAGTGGCCGCACTTAGCTCCGCGCTAGTGAGAAGGCATGAAGACTAGACTAGGTGCTGGACACGGCTTTTCATTTGATTTCCATAGTTGGCTCGGCCTCTTTTAATTGAAGTTTGCCTCTAGTGTTCTCCGTTGATTTGGTTCCATCGCCTTCTGCCTCTGTTTCCGTCTTGAACTTGGCCTGTACTCTCTCTCGCATTCCTCGCGAGGGGGCTGGACAGGTGGCCCTCGTGAGCGTTTTTCCTTTCCCTCGTGAGTGTTTTTCCTTTTTCTGCCTTTCGTCTGCTTTTCGCGAGGCACCGTCATTCGAGCCCACAAACTGGCGCACCTCTCCTAAAACCGTGCCCCTCGGGTACCGCGATACGAAGCGCTGGGTCGAGGCCAGCAGCGCCTGTGACCAAGGCTCGGGTGAACGATAAGCCTCCTAACAATTTTTTTGCAGTTCCCAAGCGCCTACCAGGCCAAGGAGGCCTCGACAAGCACCAGGAAGCAAGCGCCTCGTGAGGAGGAAACTACTCTGAGCAAGTCAAGCTAAGTCATCTCTACATAAAGCGACGATGTTGCGACACAGCACAGGAACGATAAACATAGCATAAGAATTGAGAAATCATAGTCCGTTGCAAGCCCCTCCGGGGCCCATACTGGTTTCTTTCTTGATGCAGGAAGGAAAGGAAGAACGAAATAAAAGCGGCGCGTGCCCCTACAGCGGTCCGCGAGGGCGGGCTCCTGGCACCGTCCCGAGATCAGCTAGACCCCTCCTCGCGCTTCACGGAGGTGCAGCGACGAGACGACCCGCTGCCGCCTTCGAAGCGGGTGCGGCGGCTGGTCGTAACCACCGCTGCTGGAACTGTCACCGGGGGAAGAGCCGCCGTAGCTGGACGAGACATGGTCGGCACCAAGGGCGGGTTCGCCCTCATCCTCATCACGACCATCGCCAAGGCCGAGCACCTCCTCGCCGTCGTTAACCTCGGGGCAGCACCCCGCGCGGCGACCATCTTCCCCAAACACCCTCACATAGAGGGTCGCGTCACCGTCATACCTGAAATGGAGGGTGCACCGCCTGCCCAGGCCGCGCGCGCGGGCAAACATCTGCCTGCCGCGGGCCAGGGCTATGTTGCCCGCAACGGAGACCTCAACCGCGACGCAGGAACCCTTGCTGGAGCAGTCGTCCGCCTGCAGCCAGAGCCCACGTGGACCTGGGGCCGGCAGCTCTTTGGCGAAGAAGCGCAGGAGCTGAAGCCAGTTGCCGGCCGGGTTCTCTGACCAGACGACGAACTCCGGCAGCACCTCCGCCGAGTGAAAGCGCGGCCGAGGAGGCTGCGCGACCACGGCATGTCTCCCTTCATCAACATGGCTGCCACGACCGGAGCAACCCCTGCCACGCGAAGCGGCACCGCCGCGGCTGCGGGGGGCCGCGGCGGGGGTCGCGGTGTGCTTACGGGGACGGCCGCGCCCACCTTTGGCGCCGGAGAGCCGGGCCCCTCGTGGGGGGCCTTCCCCTTCTCTGTGACGGAGAACCTCTTCGACGACGCCATTGATGTCGCTACGGGCAATGGATCAAAGGTGGAGAAGCGAGCGGAATGGGAAGAGATGGGTGAAGGGGGCTCCGCCCCCTCCCCATTTATAGCGAGAGAAGACCAACCAGTGCCGCCCATGATCACAGGTAATGATGGTTTTTCCTTGCATGCAGCAGGGACTCATCAAGTCGGGCAGTTGCCGAGGCAGCGTGGGGAAGCGGAGACGCCCACGTCCAATCAACCGCCATGCATTGACCAAGGCCGCAGGCTATTGGGGCCCGTGGCGCTCCGCACATGCCCTTTGGCTTCGCCTCGAAGCCAAGCCCGAGCACGCCTTGGGCCCGGGGGCTACTGTCGGCGTTCTGGGAAGGGCGGTCACCAGACTTGCGTGCCTACAGCCACGGCATGGCTCTGTGAGCGAGCCCGTACGACCCATCTTCACCAACAAGCATTCAAGACCCTCGCGAGGGGCCAAGCTTCGCGAGGCGGACGACGCAAGACCTCCTCGGGAGCGGCCTCGCCAGGCTGGCTCGCAAGGGGCGGAGAGATCAAGGCAAGGCAAACCTCGCGAGGTTCCAATGACGTGAGCCATAACGATCAAGACCAGGCGGGCGCCAGCGGGCGCAGTGTCCTTGTTTCCTCTTTGGTGCTAAGGAGGCAAGCGCAGGTGAAGAGTACCAAGGAATCAAGCAAAGGTTTCCATATCAGTGCAACGAGACCAAGACCAGCAGGACGGCAAGACGGAGGTCACCATGGAGCCCAAGGCGGCGTCACCACCAGAGCCTTTGGCAGGCGAAGACTGCTTTTGTCAGGATAGCTTGTACTAGCCGTCCCCTTTCAAGTTGGCCGTTGTTGGCTCCCTTCCCGCTCAATATTTTGGGAGAGGACCAGGGCCTCTATAAATAGGGCTAGCCACCATAGTAGGAGGCAACTCGTCTCAAACTCATTCAGTTCATCCTCGCACCCACCAAGCACAAGAACACCTCACCTCAGGACGCTGTTCTTCCCCTTGTACTGTTCATCCTCAGCCCGAGAGGCAATCCACCACACCACACTGGAGTAGGGTATTACACCACAACGGTGGCCCGAACCAGTATAAATCTTGTGTCTCTTGTGTTGCGAGTTCGTCGAGCTAGCCGTTGAGATCGTGGCGAGGTTGAGGGCGTGATTTGGTAGGGGGAGATCTTCGTGCGCACCCCAGTGTTCGAACCTTGAGGGTTTTGCCGGAACCTGAGATCCGACAGCGACAACCATATGGCTAGTTGTTACCTTTGTCATCGGTATGTTACTTGCCCGAGATTCAATCGTCGGTATCTCAATACATAGTTCAATCTCATTACCGGCAAGTCTCTTTACTCATTCTGTAATGCATTATCCTGCAATTAACTCATTAGTCACACATCCGGCTTACAGTGATGTGCATTACCGAGAGGGCCCAGAGATACCTCTCCGATACTCGGAGTGACAAATCCTAATCTCGATCTATGCTAACTCAAGAAACACCATCGGAGACACCTGTAGAGCATCTTTATAATCACCCAGTTACGTTGTGACGTTTGATAGCACACTAAGTGTTCCTCCGGTATTCGGGAGTTGCATAATCTCATAGTCCTAGGAACATGTATAAGTTATGAAGAAAACAATAGCAACAAACTAAACGATCATCGTGCTAAGCTAACGGATGGGTCAAGTCAATCACATCATTCTCTAATGATGTGATCCCGTTTATCAAATGACAACTCTTTGGCTATGGCTAGGAAACTTAACCATCTTTGATTAACGAGCTAGTCAAGTAGAGGCATACTAGTGACACTCTGTTTGTCTATGTATTCACACAGGTACTAAGTTTCCGTTTAATACAATTTTAGCATGAATAATAAACATTTATCATGATATAAGGAAATATAAATAACAACTTTATTATTGCCTCTAGGGCATATTTCCTTCAATAAAGTTAAATTCTCTCTATAGATTTGATGAAGGTGATATTCCTTGTAATAAGTCTGCTAGCCAATGCTTGGATGAGTTTGATGATTTTATTGTTAAACAAGAAAACTTCAATGCTTATGTTAGTAGACAATTGAAACGTAATGCTTATATGGTTGAACAGTTGAGTGATTATATGTCTAGAGTTAAAGGTGACCTTAAACTTATTAGTAAACATGCTTCTATGGTTACCACTCAGGTAGAACAAGTGCTTAAAGCACAAGATGATTTTCTCAATGAATTAAATAATAAGAAAAATGATAATGCTGTCAGAGTTATGACTAGAAGGGGTAGAATGACTCAGGAACCTTTGTATCCTGAGGGCCACCCTAAGAGAGTTGAGCAAGATTATCAGAGAACTAATGTTGATGCACCTAGTCCTTCTAAGAAGAAGAAAAAGAAAAATGATAGGACTTTGCATGCTTCTAGTGAACCTGTTGTTGACACACTTGAGAGTCCCAATGATATTTCTATTTCTGATGCTGAAACACAATCTGGTAATGAACATGAACCTAGTGATAATGTTAATGATGATGTTCATGTTGATGCTCAACCTAGCAATAACAATGATGTAGAGATTGAACCTGCTGTTGATCTTGATAACCCACAATCAAAGAATCAACGTTATGATAAGAGAGACTTTGTTGCTAGGAAGCATGGTAAACAAAGAGAACCATGGGTTCAGAAACCCATGCCTTTTCCTCCTAAACCATCCAAGAAAAAGGATGATGAGGATTTTGAGTGCTTTGCTGGAATGATTAGACCTATCTTTTTTGCGTATGCGTTTGGCTGATATGCTTAAAATGAATCCTTACGCTAAGTACATGAAAGATATTGTCACAAATAAAAGAAAGATACCGGGAGCTGAAATTTCCGCCATGCTTGCTAATTATACTTTTAAAGGTGGAATACCAAAGAAACTAGGAGATCCAGGAGTACCAACTATACCATGCTCCATTAAAAGAAACTATGTTAAAACTGCTTTATGTGATATTGGAGCCGGTGTTAGTGTTGTGCCTCTATCTTTATATCGTAGACTTGATTTAAATAAGCTGACACCTACTGAAATATCTTTGCAAATGGCCGATAAATCAACTGCTATACCTGTCGGTATTTGTGAGGATGTGCCTGTTGTGGTTGCAAACGTTACTATTTTAACGGACTTTGTTATTCTTGATATTCCCAAGGATGATAGTATGTCGATTATCCTTGGTAGACCCTTTTTGAATACTGCAGGGGTTGTTCTTCATTGCAACAAAGGCAATGTCTCTTTTCATGTTAATGGCAATGAGCATACGGTATATTTTCCGAGGAAACAACCTCAAGTCCACAGTATCAATTCTATTGGAAAAAGTTCAACGATTATTATTGGAGGTTTTGAATTTCCTCTTCCTACTGTCAAGAAGAAATATGATATTCTTATTGTTGGGGACATGCATATCCCCGTTGAGGTAACCTAGAGTTATTCGAAAATTCTTTGGTTTCATGCGATTCGGAAAGAGTTTGTTAACAAGACTTGATCAACCTTGTTAGTAGATTCCTTTTGATGATCACGAGATGGATGAAGTTAGAAAGCACAACTCTCTGTACCCTCCTTTTAATTTCTGTTATTTAGATTAAATAAAGCAAAAATAGTATTTTCTGTCTGTTTTCTGAAGTATCCTTGCAATAAAAAATACCCTGAAAATAAAAGTTCTCCAAACGTCCTGAAAATGAAATATGATTTTTTGTAGAATATTTAAGAATTACTGGCACTGAGAACACACCAGGGGGCCCACCATTTGGCCACGAGGGCCCAGGGCGCGCCCCCTGCCTCGTGGGCCCCGCGTGGACCCCCTCCATTTATTCCTGCACCCACTCACTTCGTCTTCTTCCACAAAAAATCCTCCCAACGCTCAGACCCGTGTTCTAGCTCATCTTGCTGCCATTTTCGATCTCTTTGCTCAAAGATCCATTCACAAAACTGTTTGGGGAGATTGTTCTTTGGTATATAAGTCCTCCAATGGTCCAATTAGTTTTTGTTTTAGTGCTTTATTTATTGCAAATTTTTGCTGCTAAGGCGACCCTGTTCTTGAGCTTGCATGTCAAATTTATATGGTCCAAAGTAGTTTTAATGCATGATATAGCATCTAGGCACTTGTGGGAGTAGTTGCTATCAATCTTATTGAGTTTGGTTCACTTTTATTTTGAGTCACTAAAATTTCAGAAATTTTTCAAAGAAAGAAAAATGTTTAGGAAAATGTACCAAGGTGGTTCCTCAAGTAAGCAAGGACCAAGGCTCGCGATACGTGAGCCGGATGATGAACCACCGAGGGAAGCTCAAGTGCGGCCTTGTGAATGGTCGTCAGAGCAGTTTATGATCCAAGCAGGCATCAAGGATGAATTTGACGCGTATGTGCGTAACGTTGAACTTGAGGGCTTCGTGTCAGATAAGTGCCTACAGTACCGCTACCTAACTGATTCCTTTGTGAGGAGGTTTAAATTTACGTCCTCGCGCAATTCTCACACTGTTTTATTTGATCTTTATGATAAATCATATAACATGGACTTAGAAGATTTTAATACTGCTTGTAAACTCCCGCAGTGGGGCAATGTTAGTGAACCTCGCAAATATGAATATAAAGACTTTCTTGCTAGTATTACTGTGGGGGAATCTAGAGAAATCACACAAGCCACCATAGGGAGCATTCATTTCCCTTCCATACATTATTTTGCTCTCTTTATAGGTAGATGCATTAACAGTAAAGATGAGGCTTGTCACATGTGCGTTCCAGATCTTAGTGTCCTCAAGAGTGCGGTATTAGGTGATAAACAATATAACTTGGGGGCCATTATTGCATGAAGGTTGCATCTTAACGGTACAAGTGGAGATTTGTTTGGTGGAATTTATGCAACTTGTTTAGCTAATTATCTTGATGTACCCATACATTAAAATGATATGGAATTGCCTCCTGCTTATCTAGATTACAGTGATATGGTTCGCCATCAGTTTGTTGAGAGGAATGAACAGCTCCTCCAGTACCGACTAATCTTTGACAGACGACGCACTGTCCATGTTGCCCTCCCTGCTCCTAGTTTCTTTGACTTTCAGGCAAAAAGGAGATATGTTATAACCAGGGAGGAGGCGAACGACTATGAAAGGCGGACGGAGGCAGCTCGCCTCCAAGCTGCAGCTCGTCAGGTAGTAGCTGCTGCATCTCAGTACGACCCCAGTTACGACTTTGGGTATCCGCCAGGCCAGCAATGGCCATAGACCAACTTAGGCCAAAAGCCTAAGCTTGGGGGAGTACGTATCTCTCACCGACATTACATTCATGTTCACACACTCATGCCAGTTGTCGGTGCTCATACTTTTTCATTGTATTATCCATGCTAGTTTATTTCCTTTTCTGAGCCTTCTTCTTGTGTGTCTGAAAAACCTTAAGAAAAAAAATTAGTTGTAGATTTTAGCTAGTTTACTTTCCATGCTTGTAGTAGTAGTAATTAAAAGAAAACCCAAATAGATTTCTCGTTCTTCTTTTCCTTGTTGGGAGCCTTCCTGTGTAAATAGTTTTATTTCTTTTCTTTACTTTGGGGTCGAGAGGAGAAGACCATGATGAAAATGTTGAGTGGCTCTCATATGCATTATTGTTGATTTAACCAAGAGCCCATATTACCTTGTCTTCTCCCTTGTATTAAATGCTTGCAAATTCCAGCTTAGTCCAATGCACGTGCACTATTGTTATTATCCACACCGTTCGGTCGTGCGAGTGAAAGGCAATAATGACGATATATGATGGACTGTTGAGATGAGAGAAGCTGGTATGAACTTGACCTATCTTGTTTTTGTAAATATGATTAGTTCATCGTTCCTAATTCAGCCTATTATGAATGAAACATGTTTGCAATGACAATTAGAGATTATAGTTGCTCATGCCATGCTTAATTTGCTAGGAGTTTATAATGGTTTACCTTGCGTGCCAACATGCTATTAAAATGGTTGTGATGTGGTATGATAGGGTGGTATCCTCCTTTGAATGATTCGAGTGGCTTGACTTGGCACATGTTCACGCATGTAGTTGAAACAAAATCAACATAGCCTCCACGATATTTATGTTCATGGTGATTTATATCCTACTCATGCTTGCACTCATTGTTGATTAATCTTAATGCATGTTCATGACTGTTGTTGCTCTCTAGTTGGTCGCTTCCCAGTCTCTTTCTAGCCTTCACTTGTACTAAGCGGGGATACTGCTTGTGCATCCACTTCCATAAACCCCAAAGTTATTCCATATGAGTCCACCAAACCTTCCTATATGCGGTATTTACCTGCCGTTCCAAGTAAATTTGTATGTGCCAAACGCTAAACCTTCAAGTGAAATTCTGTTTTGTATGCTCGAATAGCTCATGTATCAACTAGGGCTGTCTATATCTTCCATGCTAGGTGGGTTATTCTCATGATGAGTGGACTCCGCTCATCATTCACGAGAAAATGGCCGGTAACCGGGATGCCCAGTCCCATGCTCAAATCAAAATAATTGCAAACGGAACTCCCCCAAGATTGTTGTTAGTTGGAGGCACCCGTTGTTTCGGGCAAGCCATGGATTGATGCTTGTTGGTGGTGGGGGAGTATAAACTTTACCATTCTGTTTGGGAACCGCCTATGATGTGTGTAGCATGGAAGATATCGAGATCTCTTGGTTGTTATGTTGACAATGAAAGTATGCCACTCAAAATATTATCAATCTCTATTTCAAAACTCGAGCTCTGGCACCTCTGCAAATCCCTGCTTCCCTCTGCGAAGGGCCTATCTATTTACTTTTATGTTGAGTCATCATCCTCTTATTAAAAAGCACCAGTTGGAGAGCACCACAGTCATGCGCATGCATTGCTATTAATTTACATTGAGTATGACTGTGACTGGATCTTTTTTACCATGAATTACAATGCCTAGTCAGTCCTTGATCTTCAGGGGTGCTCTGCATTTATGTTTTACGGTCTCAGAAAGGGCTAGCGAGATACCATCTTGTTATATCATGTTATGATTGTTTTGAGAAAGTGTTGTCATCCGAGATTTATTATTATTGCTCGCTAGTTGATTATGCCATTGATGTGAGTAAACATGAGACCAAAATGTTATTGTGAATATGGTTAGTTCATTATCTTTGCAGAAAACTTGAATGCTGGCTTTACATATTTGCAACTACAAGATCAAACAGAGTTGGTAAAAGTTTTTCATTATCACTTTCAGTTTGTCAACTGAATTGCTTGAGGACAAGCAAAGGTTTAAGCTTGGGGGAGTTGATACGTCTCCAACGTATCTACTTCTACAAACACTTTTGCCCTTGTTTTGGACTCTATGTTGCATGATTTGAATGTAACTAACCCGGACTGACGCTGTTTTCAGCAGAATTGCCATGGTGTTATTTTTGTGCAGAAATAAAAGTTCTCGGAATGACCTGAAAATCCATGGAGACATGTTTTGGAATTAATAAAAAATATTGGCGAAAGAATCAGCATCAGGGGGACCACACCCTGTTCACGAGGGTGCAGGGCGCGCCCCCCTGGGGCGCGCCCCTGCCTCGTGGGCCCCCTGGGACTCCACCGACCTCAACTCCAACTCCATATATTCACGTTCGGGGAGAAAAAAATCAGAGAGAAGGATTCATCGCGTTTTACGATACAGAGCCGCCGCCAAGCCCTAATCTCTCTCGGGAGGGCTGATCTGGAGTCCGTTCGGGGCCCCGGAGAGGGGAATCCGTCGCCGTCGTCATCATCAACCATCCTCCATCACCAATTTCATAATGCTCACCGCCGTGCGTGAGTAATCCCATCGTAGACTTGTTGGATGGTGATGGGTTGGATGAGATTTACCATGTAATCGAGTTAGTTTTGTTAGGGTTTGATCCCTAGTATCCATTATGTTCTGAGATTGATGTTGCTATGAATTTGCTATGCTTAATGCTTGTCACTAGGGCCCGAGTTCCATGATTTCAGATCTGCACCTATTATGTTTTCATGAATATATGTGAGTTCTTGATCCTATCTTGCAAGTCAATAGTCACCTACTATGTGTTATGATCCGGCAACCCCGAAGTGACAATAATCGGGACCACTTCCGGTGATGACCGTAGTTTGAGGAGTTCATGTATTCGCTAAGTGTTAATGCTTTGGTCCGGTACTCTATTAAAAGGAGGCCTTAATATCCCTTAGTTTCCAATTGGACCCCGCTGCCACAGGAGGCTAGGACAAAAGATGTCATGCAAGTTCTTTTCCATAAGCACGTATGACTATATTCGGAATACATGCCTACATCACATTGATGAACTGGAGCTAATTCTGTGTCACCCTATGTTATAACTGCTGCATGAGGAATCGCATCCGACATAATTATCCATCATTGATTCATTGCCCACGAGCTTTTCACATATTGATCTTTGCATAGTTACTTTTCTGTTGCCACTATTACGATTGCTACAAAAACTGCTACTGTTACTTTTGCCACCGTTACCGTTACTTCCATACTACTTTGCTACTAAATACTTTGCTGCAGATATTAAGTCTTTCAGGTGTGGTTGAATTGATAACTCAACTGCTAATACTTGAGAATATTCTTTGGCTCCCCTTGTGTCGAATCAATAAATTTGGGTTGAATACTCTACCCTCGAAAACGGTTGCGATCCCCTATACTTGTGGGTTATCAAGACTATTTTCTGGCGCCATTGCCGGGGAGCATAGCTCTATTCTTTGAGTCACTTGGGATTTATATCTGTTTATCACTATGAGGAACTTGAAAGATGAAAGAACCAAGATTTATCCCTCAACTATGAGGGGAGGTAAGGAACTGCCATCTAGCTCTGTACTTGATTCACCTTCTGTTTTGAGTAAGCTTGCGACACCTACTCCTGCTATTGATTCTGATATGTCGCATGTTATTGATGATGCCACTTCTGCTATGCATGATGCTTATGATGAAACTACTTCTATGCTTGATAATACTATGCCATTAGGTGAATTTCTTGATGAACAACTTGCTAGGGTTAGAGAGAATGAAATTATTGAAACTGATAATATTGACGAAAGTGATGATGAAGATTCTCCCCCTAGATATGAATTGCTTGATGTGCCTGAGGGTTATGTTATGGATGAAGAAACTGCTAGAGATCTTTTTGCTTGCAAAGATAGATACGATCTTAAGAAACTGTTAGCTAAGCTGAAAGAAAAGTCTTTGAATGCTAGAATGAAGTATGACCCTGCTTATGCTACTTCACCTATCTGTATTTCTGATAAGGATTATGATTTCTCTGTCGATCCTGAGTTAATTACTTTGGTTGAATCCAATCCTTTCTATGGCTATGATCCTGAGTTAATTACTTTGTGTTTTACCGACCGTGTGAGCCGTAACGACCTGCAGAGCGTAATTTTACCGCAATTTAATTGCTGCTATTTCAAATTGTACCGGACTTGAATTTTAAAGTATGCTATAGCTTTATTCATATCCATCAGGTTCAAACAACCAATGCATTATTCGATTCAAATGTACATATGCTCAAGAATTACATAAGCACCAAATAAAGAATGATGAACCACAGTTGTATACTTGTACTATTAAAGACGGTAAAGAAAGAGGTGAAATACATTCTGGTTGCTGAACAAGGTGAAGCAGAATGCCCATATTGTGCCCTCCTCCATGCAGAAGGCACACATGACCCTAGTCCAACCCCTTGTGATGCCCGACCGCCCATCCTTCACTGTATTCGCGAAAACATCTAGATAATCATCGTGTTCTGGTAGAAATACTTTAACCTTTGCATGCCCACCAATCATGTAGTTTGAGAGGTAATCTTGAGTAAACTGCTTTGGGAACCACTTCAAAGGAAAATGATTCAGACATTGTCATCTAAAACAACTCATTATGGGAGTAAAAAGAAGGCTGCAGAGTTCTTACTTACCATCCTGCAGCTCGTTGTTGTCTTGGATAAAGTGTAAACAAATAGTTTAACTGCCATCTTTTGACCCATTTTACTAAGAATCTTTATCAGCTTCCTCACTTGATGTTGGTTCATCAATATCTCATTGCCCCATACGCAGAAAGGGTCGAAGCGCGGATCTTTACCAATGACATTGATACGTCCATTTTGCATCATGTTTTCTTGCCGTTATTTATAATGTTTTTGTCCATAATAATGCTTTTTGGGGTAATTCTAATGCCTTTTCTCTCATAATTTGCAAGGTACACACCAAGAGGGAGAATTCCGGCAGCTGGAAATCTGGACCTGGAAATGCTACATCAGGCCACCTATTCTGCACAACTCCAAACAAGTTGAAACTTCACGGAGATTTTTATGGAATATTTGAGAATTATTGGAGCAAATAACTACCAGAGGGGGCCCACCAGGTAGGCACAACCCACCTGGGCGCGTCAGGGAGCCCAGGCGTGCCCTGGTGGGTTGTGCCCTCCTCGGCCCACCTCCGGTGCCCATCTTCTGGTATATAAGTCATTTTGACCTAGAAAAAAATAAGAGGGAGACTTTCGGGATGGAGCGCCGCCGTCTCGAGGCGGAACATGGGCAGGAGCACTTTTGCCCTCCGGCGGAGCGATTCCGCCGGGGGAACTTCCCTCCCCGAGGGGGAAATCATCGTCATCATCATCACCAACAACTCTCCCATCTTGGGGAGGGCAATCTCCATCAACATCTTCAACGGGCACCATCCCATCTCAAACCCTAGTTCATCTATTGTGTTCAATCTTGTTACCGGAACAATAGATTGGTACTTGTGGGTGACTAGTAGTGTTGATTACATCTTGTAGTTGATTACTATATGGTTTATTTGGTGGAATATTATATGTTCAGATCCAATATGCTATTTAATACTCCTCTGATCATGAGCATGTTTATCATTTTTGAGTAGTTACTTTTGTTCTTGAGGTCATGGGAGAAATCATGTTGCAAGTAATCATGTGAACTTGATATGTGTTCGATATTTGATAGTATGTATGTTGTGATTCCCTTAGTGGTGTCATGTGAACGTCGACTACATGATACGTCACCATATTTGGGCCTAAGGGAATGCATTGTGGAGTAGCAATTAGATGATGGGTTGCGAGAGTGACAGAAGCTTAAACCCCAGTTTATGTGCTATTCTGTAAGGGACCGATAGGATCCAAGAGTTTGATGCTATGGTTAGAATTTATTCTTAATACTTTTCTCGTAGTTGTAGATGCTTGCGGGAGGGTTAATCATAAGTAGGAGGTTTGTTCAAGTAAGAACAACACCTAAGCACCAATCCACCCACATATCAAACTATCAAAGTAGCAAACAAGAATCGAACCAACATGATGAAAGTGACTAGATGAAATTCCCGTGTACCCTCAAGAACGCTTTGCTTATCATAAGAGACCGTTTTGGCCTATACTTTGCCTCAAAAGGATTGGGCTACCTTGCTGCATACTTGTTACTATTATCGTTACTTTCTCGTTACAAATTGGAGTTCCACCAAAGAAATTTATCCTATGCATCTAGTTCATCATGATCGGAATTATATATATAATTTTTGGCCTCATGAAAGGAGAAAGTATTGCTCTAGCTTGGGGGAGGCTTAAGTCAATGTTATATTCATGCCCCAATCATGAGCTCTCAAGAGAAATTATTATCCATAATTTTTATGCTCGGCTTTCTCGTAATGATCAAACCATGCTTGATACTTCTTGTGCTGGTTCTTTTGTGAAGAAGACTATTGAATTCCGGTGGGATCTCTTGGAAAGAACTAAGCGCAACTCTGAAGATTGCGAACTCGATGAAGGTAAAGAGTCAGGTATTAAACTTAAGTATGATTGTGTTAAATCTTTTATGGATACCGATGCTTTCCAAAAGTTTAGCACTAAATATGGTCTTGATTCTGAGATAGTAGGCTCCTTTTGTGAATCATTTACTACTCATGTTGAACTCCCTAAAGAGAAGTGGTTTAAATATCACCCACCTATTAAAGAAGAAATTAAAGAACCGGTACCAGTTAAAGAAGAAACTATACTTTATAATGTTGATCCAGTTGTCCCTTCTGCTTATATTGAGAAACCAGCTTTTCCTGTTAGGATAAAGGAACATGCTAAAGTCTCAACTGTGGTTAACAAAAGCTATATTAGAACACCTAAACCTGATGAACAAATCAAAGTAGAACCTAGCATAGATATGGTCAAAGATCTCTTAGAAGAAGACATACACTACTGCAGGATGCTGCTAACGCGACACTACGATCAGAGACCCTTCAAGAAACTGTGTGTGATACGTCTCCAACGTATCTATAATTTTTTATTGTTCCATGCTATATTATATCCTGTTTTGGATGTTTAATGGGCTTTATTATACACTTTTATATTATTTTTGGGACTAACCTATTAACCGGAGGCCCAGCCCAAATTGCTGTTTTTTTGCCTATTTCAGTGTTTCGTAGAAAAAGAATATCAAAAGGAGTCCAAACGGAATGAAACCTTCGGGAACGTGATTTTCGGAATAAACGTGATCCAGAGGACTTGGAGTCCACGTAAAGAAATCAACGTGGAGAGCACGAGGCAGGGGGCGCGCCTACCCCCCCCCCCCCCCCCCCGCGCCCTCCACCCTCGTGGGGCCCATGTTGCTCCACCGACCTACTTCTTCCTCCTATATATACCTACGTACCCCCAAACCATCAGGGGCATCCACGAAAACCTAGTTCCACCACCACAACCTTCTGTACCCGTGAGATCCCATCTTGGGGCCTTTTCCGGCGTCCTGCCGGAGGGGGCATTGATCACGGAGGGTTCTACTTCAACACCGTAGCCTCTCCGATGATGTATGAGTAGTTTACCTCAGACCTCTGGGTCCATAGTTATTAGCTAGATGGCTTCTTCTCTCTCTTTGGATCTCAATACAAAGTTCTCCTCAATTCTCTTGGAGATCTATTTGATGTAACTCTTCTTTTGCGGTGTGTTTGTCGAGACCGATGAATTGTGGGTTTATGATCAAGATTATCTATGAACAATATTTGTATCTTCTCTGAATTCTTTTATGTATGATCGGTTATCTTTGCAAGTCTCTTCGAATTATCAGTTTGGTTTGGCCTACTAGATTGATCTTTCTTGCAATGGGAGAAGTTCTTAGCTTTGGGTTCAATCTTGCGGTGTCCTTTCCCAGTGACAGCAGGGGCAGCAAGGCACGTATTGTATTGTTGCCATCGAGGATAACAAGATGGGGTTTATATCATATTGCATGAGTTTATCCCTGTACATCATGTCATCTTGCTTAAAGCGTTACTCCGTTCTTATGAACTTAATACTCTAGATGCATGCTGGATAGCGGTCGATGTGTGGAGTAATAGTAGTAGATGCAGAATCGTTTCGGTCTACTTGTTACGGACGTGATGCCTATATACATGATCATACCTAGATATTCTCGTAACTATGCTCAATTCTATCAATTGCTCAACAGTAATTTGTTCACGCACCGTAATACTTATGCTCTTGAGAGAATCCACTAGTGAAACCTATGGCCCCCGGGTCTATTCTCCATCATATTAATCTTCCAACACTTAGCTATTCTTATTGCCGTTTATTTTACTTTGCATCTTTATCATAAAAATACCAAAAATATTATCTTATCATATCTATCATATCTCACTCTCATAAGTGACCGTGAAGGGATTGACAACCCCTTTTTCGCGTTGGTTGCGAGGTTCTCATTTGTTTGTGTAGGTGCGCGGGACTTGTGCGTGATCTCCTACTGGATTGATACCTTGGTTCTCAAAAACTGAGGGAAATACTTACGCTAATTTACTGCATCACCCTTTCCTCTTCAAGGGAAAACCAACGCAGTGCTCAAGAGGTAGCAGTGTGCGATGCAATAATCGCAAACGGAGCTGTATGAAAACCGCAGAAATGTGTAAAACATTTGCGACATCAAACACGGTTCAGGTTTTAGTTGCGTGTGCGATGAAGGGCATACGGTTCAGTTCAATTAACTGTTTGCGATGAGGAGGAACAAAAGAAACGGGCAGCCAGATGAAGGCGTGTGCGATACACAGCTTACGGTTCACTCGGATGAACTTTGTGATTAGGCAACACAAAAGAAACGGTCAGCCAGATCAAGGTGTGTGTGATATACGACATGCGGTTCACTCCGATGAACTATTTGCGCTGAGACATGAGAACAGAAACGGTTCAACTTAACAAGATGTGTGTGATACGCGGCAAACAGGTCTGTAATCAGAAATGTGTGTGAAGACCGATAATAGCACAGAACAACAACATATATATACACACACTTATAAGGACATGCTTGCATAACCAAATTAAACATACACTTACATAGGTGGCTACTACAACCATGGCATTTGCACACACCAAAGTAAACTATTACATGCATAATTACATAGGTGGCTACTACACCCATGACATTTCCACACATACCAATAAAGCAAACTATATATTACATGCATGATTAACTAGCATAAACGATCATTTGATCATCATCTACTTCTTGTGACGCTTGCTCTGCTTGTGGCACGATCCGGGCTCGTCGATTTGGGTAACGAGGCCCTTCCTCATGTCAACGATCCGCCTGTGCATCTCGTAGCATGTGTACACGCTCTTGGCCGCAAACCTGAGGTGACGTTCATCCAGTTGCCGCATCCAGGCCCCATGCCAGGATACGAGACTTATTCTCTGGGCATCCTGCTTCATCTTTTCGTAGTAGGGGTCGATGATGGCCGAGGCGAGTCCGATCAGGGAGTCCTTCTTCATGCTGCCACAGACCGTGTAGTGGTCATGGATTTCGACAAGGTTCTTGCAGGCCAAGCCCGTAACACTAAGCACTTTTACATCGTTGGTGGTATCCACCATGGCGAACTTGTAGTCAGTGCTGTTGACAAACCTGTTGAAACGGTCGCAAGGCTCTGTGGCCATGCAGTAGTGGTAGATGAGGACATGATGGCGCACACACAACTGGACAACGGCAACCTTCTGATCTATGCCGGGACGATCGGCGGTGTACTGGAGGTCGATGCCGACCAGCTTGTACTTGTCTCCAGCAAGCAACTGCTCAACGTTGTTGATGTAGTCGTCCACCACGGCCGGGTCGATGGTGTACACCACCGAGAGATCCGTCTCCCTCGCGTGGGTCTCCACTCTATTCTCGCCGAACTCCATTGGAGCGCCACCGGACATCCCCTCTCTATGTGTCGTCGTGGGTGTGCTTGTTGTGTTGTGGGGCGCGATCGAAAGGTTGAAGGGACTAAGGTTATAATGGCCACGGGAATTAAAGGGGAAGCCGGACGGCCAGGAATATCGGCAGGCCCTGATGGCAGTTCTAATTTGCAGCGCGTAACTCCATCATGTCGCACGTAGCTGGATCGCGTGGCAACGCGCGCGGCGCAACTGCATGCATATGGGGCCCCCGACGTGATGGTGCGCACGCCCAACCGCTGGCAGAGCGTGCGCGGAGGGACGCGAGCAGAGCGCTCCGTGGTCGCCTCAAGGAAAAGTTGTCCACAAGCCGAGCACGCCAACGGACACGAGCAGAGCGCGCCAACGGACGCGACAGAGCGCGCCACGGTGCCTAACAGCGAGCACAGCATGCTGCGGCGCCTAACGGCGAGCAGAGCTTGCCGAGGGACGCGAGCAGAGGATGACACAGTGATACGTGGCAAATAAGACGAACTGTGCGAGCGATGTCGGAGACATCAAGCACAAATCAGATTAGAGTTGCGTGTGCGATATGTGGCAGACAATTGATCCATCAGAGCTGTTTGTGATGGAATAAGCCGTGTGTGTTGCGGGCAAACGCTTGCTGGTGTATAACCTTAAATTTAACCAAAGAAGTGTTAATGCATGTTACAAAAATTGTATAGCTGGAAACTATGTTCAAATACGACTCCAATGATACAATCTATGGCGACATGCATTCGTATTTTATTAGTTAAATCCTACTTATAAACAAGGACGGGGGTATAGTAGGCAATTAAATCACAAACGTTTTTTTATTAATTGTATGTGTACACGTCCTCTCGTCCTCCTCTCGCACGTCTTGTCACCCCACTACCGCAGACGGCTTACAGCGCAAGCTTGCGCAGCGCGCGAGGGCGTTCTTTTGGCCAAACGGTGGCGCCAATGAATCGTCGATGAGCCTGTTCCCACGCAACCTCGCAGGTTCCCGCGCAAGCTTCCCGCCCGACTCGGTGAAATCCCCCAAAATCCCAATGCTTGCTGGCTTGCTATAAAAACCCTCACGGCCGGCGAGTCCCGCGTCGCATTTTCCCCTCCCTCCCTGTAGCTTATCTCGTCTTCTTCTCCCACAATCGCCAATGGCACCGGTCCGTCGTCGTCACTCAGCCACTCCGCCATCATCAGAGGACAGCTCTAGCTGGGAGGCTACACCGCGGCGGCTGCGCAGACCCTAGCGTAGTGTAATGCGCGTGGCGTCCCTGTTGGGTGTGCGCGGAACACCCACCACACGCTCCGCCGCCACTACCCGTCGGCAGCTGTTGCCGGCCGCCGTTGCCGCCACACCACCGTCAAAAGCCAGGGCCATCTTCTACTCCGCCGCCGCGGCCCGAAGGCGGGAGGTGGCCGTCGTGGCCGCCACCCCACTGCCGGCCACCGTGGCCATCACCCGCTCCGCCACCGCGGCCCGAAGACGGGAGGTGGTTGTCGTGGCTGCCACCCCATCGTCGGCCACCGTGGCCGCCAGCCCACCGTTGACCGCCGGGATCATCACCCGCTCCGCCATCGCCGCCCGAAGGAGGGAGGCGGAGGTGGAGGCCCGCACATGCGTCAGCGACCTTGTGCGCTACATCGAGTTCCTGCGGGAGGAGGAGGAGCGCCTCGTCGAGCACGCAAAGAGCCTTACTGCAGCCGTGGTCGCAGCACACGCCGACGCAGAGGCGAGGAATCAGGAGATCTACGAGCAGTCCGCCCACTTCGAGAGCGATCGTCTGGAGCGGCAGTGGGCGTTCGAGCTGGCGAGCATCGCTGAACGTGCAGCAGCGGCAGGCACCGTATTTCATTTGTCCAGCTCGTTGATAGGCTCCTCCTCCTCCTCTGCCTCTTATTGAGCGCGCTCGAAGCACAAAACCCCTCCATGGTAGTAGTAGTATTTAGGGGCCATTTTGTTTAGTTCATCTGACTATAGATGTGTGGTCGAACTGTACAACGTATTTAAAATTAGCTACTATATATAGTTGAACTAGCTATTTTAGTACGTGGTTGGCAACAATTGGGGAGAAGTTTGGTCGGTTCAGCTGTCGAGTTGAACAGTTTGTATAAATTAAGAACGACTGCTTAATCTATGAATGAAATCTATGCTTAATTACTGAATTTTAGTTGCAAAAATTACATAGTGCTAATGATTTATAGCTGCATATTTTGACAAATCGCAGTGTTACAAGGATTGAAAAATGGCAACGTTACTAGATCAACAAATGTAAATCTTTCCAGTTTGACAAATGGCAACATACCAAATATGACAGAAGCAAATCTTATCAAATTGTTTGTACGTGGTTGCACACGGGTCATCCAAAACAACAGTTTGCGTTGAAGGGATGAACAAATCCTGCGCTGCTCTCACTTTGCATACGGGTGTTCTATCTAAATCGTTTGCGATCAAGAGCTGCAGAAATCCTGCTCGGCACATTTTCTCTTGGCTTCCTGGGGAAGCAGTCGGTTTGCATACAGGTGTTCTAACTAAAACGTTTGCGATGAGTGTTTTATATTTAAAAAGCGAATTAAACTGCGGCTTGGACGCCATTAATGGATAGGATGCGAGCAAGGCGGGCGGCCATGGAAGACAAAGGGCTCGCCTCCCAGTGAGCCTGCGCAGTGTATAGCTCGCACGCTTCCCGGTGAGCCTGCGCACTCGAGGATAGCTTGCACGCCTCTCGGTCAGCCTGCGCACCGGACGGCGCTCGCACGCCTCCCGTTCGTCAAGGCCAAGCAGCTGTCCGCATGGCACCTCCTACAGCCATTAAAACCAAGACACGTGGCGTCACGTTAATGGTTAACAGAATTTTGGATTTACTAGAATTTAAAAACCAGGCATCTCAATGTTTTGCCGGCAATCAATGGTGCCCTGGTGTTTGAAATTCATTCCCATTTCTTGCATGGGACCTAAGAATGCACCCAAGGACACAAATTTGATTTTTCAACCAATTTATATGCACTGAAGGATGTGCATGTAGTTCAATTTGAATTATGCACATAAATGCATTGAAAACTCAGTTAATGCATAAAGATGTCCAAACGAACCCCGAAAAAACACAAAAATTCACACAACACTCCTGTTGTTCTATGTTGACACGAGAAAAAAATTGAAAGCAATAAGATGCAATGGACATCGTTTTGTCCCCAAAGGTGGGACGTTCCCTACCGAAAACCATCATGCTTGTTGTGAGAAGCTTCGGTTTGTGAGAAGCATGTACCCAAAGCTCCCCCAAATGGGACAAAATTTGTACCGCGGCATGTTGATGCCGCTCCATGATAGCATGCCAAGTTTCATGAATTTCAGACGAGTTTTGGATTTACTAGAATTTAAAAACCAAGCATCTCAATGTTTTGTCGGCAATCAACTGTGCCCTGGTGTTTGAAATTCATTCCATTTCTTGCATGGGACCTAAGCATGCATCCAAGGACACAAATTTGATTTTTCAACCAATTTATATGCACTGGAGCATGTGCATGTAGTTAAAATTCGAATTATGCACATAAATGCATTGAAAACTCAGTTAATGCATAAAAATGTCCAAACGAACACCGAAAAATCACAAAAATATCACACAACACTCCTGTTGTTCTATGTTGACACGAGAAGAAAATTTGAAAGCAATAAGAGGCAATGGATATCGTTACGTTCCCTATCGAAAACCATCATGCTTGTTGTGAGAAGCTCCGGTTTGTGAGAAGCATATACCCAAACCTGTCCCAAATGGGACAAAATTTGTACCACGGCATGTTGATGCCGCTCCATGATAGCATGCCAAGTTTCATGAATTTCAGACGAGTTTTGGATTTAATAGAATTTAAAAACCAGGCATCTCAATGTTTTGCCGGCAATCAACGGTGCCTGGTATTTGAAATTCATTCCCATTTCTTGCATGGGACCTAAGCATGCATCCAAGGACACAGATTTGATTTTTCAACCAATTTATATGCAGTGGAGCATGTGCATGTAGTTCAAATTTGAATTATGCACATAAATGCATTGAAAACTCAGTTAATGCATAAAAATGTCCAAACAAACCCCGAAAAATCACAAAAATTCACACAACACTCCTGTTTTTCTATGTTGACATGAGAAAAAAATTGAAAGCAATAAGAGGCAATGGATATCGTTTCGTCCCCAAAGGTGGGATGTTCCCTACCAAAAACCATCATGCTTGTTGTGAGAAGCTCCAGTTTGTGAGAAGCATATACCCAAACCTGCCCCAAAAGGGACAAAATTTATACCACGGCATGTTGATGCTGCTCCATGATAGCATGCCAAGTTTCATGAATTTCAGACGAGTTTTGGATTTACTAGAATTTAAAAACCAGGCATCTCAATGTTTTGTCGACAATCAACGGTGCCCTGGTGTTTGAAATTCATTCCCATTTCGTGCATGGTACCTAAGCATGCACCCAGGGACACAAATTTGATTTTTCAACCAATTTATATGCATTGGAGCATGTGCATGTAGTTCAAATTTTAATTATGCACATAAATGCATTGAAAACTCAGTTAATACATAAAAATGTCCAAACGAACACCGAAAAATCACAAAAATTCACACAACACTCCTGTTGTTCTATGTTGACACGAGAAAAAACTTTAAAAGCAATAAGAGGCAATGGATATCATTTCGTCCCCAAAGGTGGGACGTTCCCTACCGAAAACCATCATGCTTGTTGTGAGAAGATCCGGTTTGTGAGAAGCATATACCCAAACCTGCCCCAAATCGGACAAAATTTGTACCACGACATGTTGATGCCGCTCCACGATAGCATGCCAAGTTTCATGAATTTCAGACGAGTTTTGGATTTACTAGAATTTGAAAATCGGGCATGTCAATGTTTTGCCGGCAATCAACGGTGCCCTGGTGTTTGAAATTCATTCCCATTTCTTGCATGGGACCTAAGCATGCACTCAAGGAAACATATTTGATTTTTCAACCAATTTATATGCAGTCGAGCATGTGCATGTAGTTCAAATTTGAATTATGCACATAAATGCATTGAAAACTCAGTTAATGCATAAAAATGTCCAAACGAAGCCCGAAAAATCACAAAAATTCACACAACACTCCTGTTGTTCTATGCTGTCACGAGAAAAACAATTTGAAAGCAATAAGAGGCAATGGATATCGTTTCGTCCCCAAAGGCGGGACATTCCGTACCAAAAACCGTGATGCTTGTTGTGAAGCTCCAGTTTGTGAGAAGCATATACCCAAACCTACCCCAAAGGGGACAAAATTTGTACCATGGCATGTTGATGCCGCTCCATGATAGCATGCCAAGTTTCATGAATTTTAGCCAAGTTTTGGATTTACTAGAATTTAAAAACCAGGCATCTCAATGTTTTGCCGGCAATCAACGGTGCCTGGTGTTTGTAATTCATTCCCATTTCTTGCATGGGACCTAAGCATGCACCCAAGGACACAGATTTGATTTTTCAACCAATTTATATGCACTCGAGCATTTGCATGTAATTTAAATTTGCATTATGCACATAAATGCATTGAAAACTCAATTAATGCATAAAATTGTCCAAACGAACACCGAAAAATCACAAAAATTCACACAACACTCCTGTTGTTCTATGTTGACACGAGAAAAAAAATTGAAAGCAATCAGAGGCAATGGATATCGTCTCGTCCCCAAAGGTGGGACGTTCCCTACCGAAAACCATCTTGCTTGTTGTGAGAAGCTCCGGTTTGTGAGAAGCATATACCCACCTGCCCCAAATGGGAAAAAAATTGTACCACGGCATGTTGATGCCGCTCCATGATAGCATGCCAAGTTTCACGAATTTCAGACGAGTTTTGGATTTACTAGAATTTAAAAACCAGGCATCTCAATGTTTTGCCGGCAATCAACGGTGCCTGGTGTTTGAAATTCATTCCCATTTCTTGCATGGGACCTAAGCATGCACCCAAGGACACAGATTTGATTTTTCAACCAATCTATATGCACTGGAGCATGTGCATGTAGTTCAAATTTGAATTATGCACATAAATGCATTGAAAACTCAGTTAATGCATAAAAATATCCAAAGAAACCCTGAAAAATCACAAAAATTCACACAACACTCCTGTTGTTCTATGTTGACATGAGAAAAAAAATTGAAAGCAATAAGAGGCAATGGATATCGTTTCGTCCCCAAAGGTGGGATGTTCCCTACCGAAAACCATCATGCTTGTTGTGGAAGCTCCGGTTTGTGAGAAGCATATACCCAAACCTGCCCCAAATGGGACAAAATTTGTACCACGACATGTTGATGCCGCTCCATGATAGCATGCCAAGTTTCATAAATTTCAGACGAGTTTTGGATTTATTAGAATTTAGAAACCAGAAATCTCAATGTTTTGCCGGCAATCGACGGTGCCATGGTGTTTGAAATTCATACCCATTTCTTGCATGGGACCTAAGCATGCACCCAAGGACACAGATTTGATTTTTCAACCAATTTATATGCACTGGAGAATGTGCATGTAGTTCAAATTTGAATTATGCACATAAATGCATTGAAAACTTAGTTAATGCATAAGTATGTCCAAACGAACCCCGAAAAATCACTAAAATTCACACAACACTCCTGTTGTTCTATGTTGACATGAGAAAAAAAATTGAAAGCAATAAGAGGCAATGGATATTATTTCGTCCCCAAAGGTGGGACATTCCCTACCGAAAACCATCATGCTTGTTGTGAGAAGCTCCGGTTTGTGAGAAGCATATACCCAAACCTGCCCCAAATGGGATAAAATTTGTACCACGACATGTTGATACCGCTCCATGATAGCATGCCAAGTTTCATAAATTTCAGACGAGTTTTGGATTTACTAGAATTTAAAAACCAGGCATCTCAATGTTTTGCCGGCAATCAACGGTGCCCTGGTGTTTGAAATTCATTCCCATTTCTTGCATGGGACCTAAGCATGCACCCAAGGACACAGATTTGATTTTTCAACGAATTTATATGCACGGGAGCATGTGCATGTAGTTCGAATTTGAATTATGCACATAAATGCATTGAAAACTCAGTTAATGCATAGAAATGTCCAAACGAACCCCGAAAAATCACAAAAATTCACCCAATACTCATGTTGTTCTATGTTGACATGAGAAAAAAATTGAAAGCAATAAGAGGCAATGGATATCCTTTCGTCCCCAAAGGTGGGATGTTCCCTACCAAAAACCATCATGCTTGTTGTGAGAAGCTCCAGTTTGTGAGAAGCATATACCCAAACCTGCCCCAAATGGGACAAAATTTGTACCACGGCATGTTGATGCCGCTCCATGATAGCATGCCTAGTTTCATGAATTTCAGACGAGTTTTGGATTTACTAGAATTTAAAAACCAGGCATGTCAATGTTTTGCCGGCAATCAACGGTGCCCTGGTGTTTGAAATTCATTCCCATTTCATGCATGGGACCTAAGCATGCACCCAAGGACACAGATTTGATTTTTCAACCAATTTATATGCACTCGAGCATGTGCATGTAGTTCAAATTTGAATTATGCACATAAATTCATTGAAAACTCGGTTAATGCATAAAAATGTCCAAACAAACCCCGAAAAATTCCAAAATTGAACACAACACTCTTGTTGTTCTATGTTGGCACTCGAAATTTTTTGAAAGCAATAAGAGGCAACGGATATCGTTTCGTCCCCAAAGGTGGCACGTTCCCTACCAAAACCATCACGCTTGTTGTGAGAAGCTCTGGTTTGTGAGAAGCTTATACCCAAACGTGCCCCAAATGGGACAAAATATTTTCCACGGCATGTTGATGCCGCTGCATGATAGCATGCCAATTTTCATGAATTTCAGACGAGTTTTGGATTTACTAGAATTTAAAAACCAGGTATCTCAATGTTTGCGGCCGAGTGACGGTGGCAGGGTGTTTGAAATTCATTCCCATTTCTTGCATGGGACCTAAGCATGCAACCAAGGACACATATTTGATTTTTCAGTAAGTTTATATGCACTGGAGCATGTGCATGGAGTTCAAATTTTAATTATGCGCATAAAATGCCTAGAAAACCCAGTTAATGTATAAAAATGTACAAACGAACCCTGAATAATTCCAATTTTTTTGACGACACACCTATAGTTGCATGTTGACTGCAGATAAAAGTTCTAACAATTCAAACACCATCCTTTCTAGCTGTGAGCCCATTACGTAATTCAAATGATCAAGACGATAAATCAAGTAGATCACACACAATTTATTATCACCAACCGTGTGAGATGCAGCACAAGATATCTTGGGGCACCGTCGGTGGATAGTACGCCCATGGCTCACGAGAGAAGGTGCGTCGGCTACAGTCCACAGCCGGCGTGTCAAGCACACTAGCTCACTCCCCAAATATCATTTCACCGTTCATTCGTCGCAAGTGAAAGATGGGGACGTGGACCCACGTCGTGAGGGCAACTTTGGCGGCCCACTCCGGCGAGAGCGCGGCCGCAGCCGCCAGGCGCGTGCTAACAAGCTTCATGAGGGCGACCGCAGTCTGCGTCCGGGCGGCCAAGGCAGCCCAAATGGCCGCTGTTTCTTCTTAGGCGGCGGCAGCAACATCTGCCTCGCGGATAGGAACTGGCGAGAGCGGCACAATAGCTGTCGATTCCGCAGCGACGGCCTTAGCCCTGCTGGAGGCCGCCCACTACCATGTCGAGGCCGTCCACGCCCAGCTCGTGGCGGTCACTGAGGGAGTCCTGGATGAGGGGTTCCTCGGACGGCCGGACTATATACTTTAGCCGGACTGTTGGACTATGAAGATACAATATTGAAGACTTCGTCCCGTGTCCGGATGGGACTCTCTTTGGCGTGGAAGGCAAGCTTGGCAATACGGATATGTAGATCTCCTCCCTTGTAACCGACTCTGTGTAACCCTAGCCCCCTCCGGTGTCTATATAAACCAGAGGGTTTAGTCCGTAGGACAACAACAATCATACCATAGGATAGCTTCTAGGGTTTAGCCTCTACGATCTCGTGGTAGATCAACTCTTGTAATACTCATATCATCAAGATCAATCAAGCAGGAAGTAGGCTATTACCTCCATCGAGACGGCCCGAACCTGGGTAAACATCGTGTCCCCCGCCTCCTGTTACCA
Source organism: Triticum aestivum (assembly GCF_018294505.1). NCBI lineage: Eukaryota > Viridiplantae > Streptophyta > Magnoliopsida > Poales > Poaceae > Triticum > Triticum aestivum. The sequence continues at coordinate 336,514,767 of NC_057805.1, forward strand.
TCCGCCTTAGAAGCACAGTTCGGGACCCCCTACCTGAGATCCGCCGGTTTTGACACCGACATTGGTGCTTCCATTGAGAGTTCCACTGTGCCGTCACCATAAGGTTTGATGGCCCCTTCGATCATCGGCAACGATGCGATCCAGGGTGAGGTCTTCCTCCCCGGACAGATCTTCGTATTCGGCGGCTTCGTACTACGGGCCAACTCACTTGGCCATCTGGAGCAGATCGAGAGCTACGCCCCTAGCCATCAGGTCAGGTTTGGAAACTTGAACTATACTGCCGACATTCGCGGAGACTTGATCTTCGACGAATTCGAGCCCACGACAGGTGCGCCGCACAATCATGATGAGCATGACTTAACTCTGTTGTCGGACAGTGTTCGGGAGATCACACCTGCAAGTACTCCGGCCCTCAATCCGGAACAAATTGCGCCATCTGAGGACGGGTGGATAGACACCGCCACGGAGGCCGCACTCTCAGTGGCGATAGATCCGAATACCGACTTCACCTCCTACGAGAGCCGTGTTGCCGAACCATTTGATTCGTCCCCGGCCACGGGCTCCGAGCCGCTTGCGTCCGTGCCTATCAAATCCGATTGGGCACCGATCATGGAGTTTACCTCCGTGGATATCTTTTAGCACTCGCCTTTTGGTGATGTGCTAAATTCACTAAGGTCTCTCTCCTTGTCAGGAGAACTTTGGCCGCTCTAAGTCCCGCCACAGCAAAAGTAGCAATACTGGCACAAGAGACAATAACACTCCAGATAGTGCCGAAGACGACGACAATCCCCTCCAGCCAGATTTAGAGCGGGAGGATGAACAAGCTAGCCCTCCAGAACAGGCAGCAGACGGAGAAACGAAGGATGACAATTACATGCCTCTCTCCAAAGACGAGGTGGGCCTCGGTGACGAAGAATTTATCGTGCCTGAGGATCCCGTCGAGCAGGAACGCTTCAAGCGCCGGCTTATAGCCACAGCAAACAGCCTGAAGAAAAAGCAACAACAGCTTCGAGCTGATCAAGATCTGCTTGCGGACAGATGGACTGAAGTCCTAGCGGCCGAGGAATACGAACTCGAACGCCCAACCAAGAGTTACCCAAAATGCAGGTTGCTACCCCAACTCGAGGAGGAAGCATTAAAACCTACATCACCAGAGTATGATGCGGTGGATCGGCCACCTCGTCGCCGAGACAGAGGGGCATATCAGCCCGAAGTCCAGCCCGCACCCCATCGCCAGGCAACCAAAAACACCAAGGCCCGGGGCAACACGCGGGACCTGCGAGACGTATTGGAAAACAAAGCAGGGCATACAAGATCAATCTACGGATCATGGGGTCGCGCCCCAACGCGTGACGATGATCGTCACGCCGGATACACTAAAAGCAAATCCGGCCGGGCCGAATACAGCAGACAAGACTCGTATGAACTGCGTCTTGATATAGCTCGGCAAAGAGGCGCCGCACACCCCCTATGCTTCACTGATGAAGTAATGGATCACGAATTCCCAGAGGGTTTTAAACCCGTAAACATTGAATCATATGATGGCACAACAGACCCCGCGGTATGGATCAAGGATTTCCTCCTCCACATCCACATGGCTCGCGGTGATGATCTACATGCCATCAAGTACCTCCCACTAAAACTCAAAGGACCAGCTCGGCATTGGCTGTATAGCTTGCCACCAGACTCCATTGGCAGTTGGGAGGATTTGGAAGATGCATTCCTTGACAACTTCCAGGTCACTTATGTGCGACCACCGGATGCTGATGACTTGAGCCATATAACTCAGCAGCCAGGGGAATCGGCCAGGAAATTCTAGACCCGGTTCCTAACTAAGAAAAACCAAATTGTCGACTGTCCGGATGCAGAGGCCTTAGCGGCATTTAAGCATAACATCCGTGACGAGTGGCTCGCCCGACACCTCGGCCAAGAGAAGCCAAAGTCCATGGTAGCCCTCACCACACTCATGACCCGCTTTTGCGCGTGCGAGGATAGCTGGCTGGCTCGCAGCAACAATACATCAAGGAATCCTGGCACTTCAGATGCCAAAGATACTAACGGCAGACCACACCGTAACAGACACAAGCGCTGCAGCAACGGCGATAACGCCGAAGAGACGGCAGTCAATGCCAGATTCAGTGGCTCTAAATCCGGTCAGCAGAAAAAGCCGTTCAAAAGAAGCAATCCGGGCCCGTCCAGTTTGGACCGTATACTCGATCGCTCGTGTCAAATTCACGGCACCCCCGATAAGCTAGCCAATCACACCAACAGAGAATGCTGGGTGTTCAAGCAGGCCGGCAAATTGAATGCCGAAAACAAGGACAAGGGGCTGCATAGCAACGGCGAGGAAGAGCCTCGGCCGCCGAACACAGGAGGACAGAAGAGGTTCCCTCCACAAGTGAAAACGGTGAACATGATATACGCAACCCATATTCCCAAGAGGGAGTGGAAGCGTGCACTAAGGGACGTCTATGCGATGGAGCCAGTCGCCCCAAAGTTCAACCCATGGTCCTCTTGTCCGATAACCTTTGATCGCAGGGACCACCCCACCGTCATGGCGGATCTGCCGCATTGGTCCTTGATCCCATCATTAACGGATTTCACCTCACTCGAGTCCTTATGGACGGTGGCAGCAGCCTGAACCTGCTCTATCAGGATAGAATGCGCAAAATGGGCATAGATCCCTCGAGAATCAAACCCACAAAAACCACCTTTAAAGGGGTAATCCCAGGTGTAGAGGCCTGTTGCATGGGCTCAATCACACTGGAAGTGGTCTTCGGGTCTCCGGACAACTTTCGAAGCGAGGAGTTAATCTTCGATATCGTCCCCTTTCACAGCGGCTATCATGCACTGCTCGGACGAACCGCATTTGCCAGATTCAATGCGGTACCGCATTATGCATACCTCAAACTCAAAATGCCAGGACCACGCGGGGTTATAACAGTTAATGGAAACACAGAGCGCTCGCTCCGCACGGAGGAGCACACTGCGACTCTCGCAGCAGAAGCGCAAAGCAGCCTTATTAGGCAAGCTGACAATTCGGCGAAAAAGACCCCGGACACCTTCAAGCGAGTCCGGAGTACCCCGCAGGCGGATCAGTAGGCACGTTTGAGGCTCGACTAGCAATTCGGCCTCCGTCCTAGTCCCAGTCAAGTGGCGAAATCTGTGCCGCGCGTACATAACTACGCACTCAAGATACCATGGACATAGGCGGAGGCACCAATACGGCACGTCCCACAATGCGGCTCAACCGCCCCAGGGGCTGTATACCTTTATCATTTTCTCTCTTTCAGGACCTTACTCTCTAGAAGCCCTTTCCGGCAGTCTAATTGTTGGACTCATCGTAGTAAGGAAATACCAAGGAAGCAAGACGGTCTGACGTACAAGGGAATCCCCAGGTGGTCTCTGATAACGATCAAAATACCTGTTTTACATACCCGCACGCAACTTGCCCTTGGATAGGACATGTCAAATGGCCCTATTTTCTGCTTATTGCACTACTTGTATCCGTACGCTTTGACGTACTATTTAATAACAATGCGTAGCGTTAGCCTATTATTGCATTACCCTTTCTTTTTTTTCTTTCTCTTGTCTGCTTAATTACGACAGATTGCACCCGTACATTCTAGTACGACTAGTACGCCAGGGGCTTCAGTATACCCCATAATACGGCGTGAGAAGTCCGAACACTTTCGACAGTGCGGCACCCCGAACTTATAGCATTATATGCATCAGCTCCGAATCATGTCTTGGGTCAATAGTTGGGTTTGCCCGGCTCCCATGTTTTGGTACCTTACGTTCCGCAATATCGGCTAAGGTAGCGCTGGGAGAACTACTGCGATTGTGTCCCGGTTCTTCCGGACGAGCACCTCAGTAGAGAAAGCCGAAAACTGACTGTCATGATGAGGCGAGAGCTGGTCGCTGTTCGAGAGGTCTCAAGTCCTTAAAGACTTTTTCCGCTTCGGGCGAGGAGTTGGCCTTGCCCGACTTAGGCGTATATAGCGCCCCAAATTCGGCCTTCCGAATACTAGGGGCTTCGCCAAAATTTAAAATTGTAGACTTCTATGGCTAAGTGAGAGTGATAAAGCTTTATAGTCCGATTGCCTGGTTCGCTGTGCTGAACACCTCCTTCGAAGGACCCAAAATTGGGATAAAGAGTGCTCAGGTTTATCCCGAACACCCCAGTACTAGTTACATGGGGGCAGAAGCCGACGACTGGCCAACTCTTAGATTTCATAAACGGCCGCTCAGAAGGTAATATTTTAAATTAACAAGCATGGTATAGCGCAAATGAACTCATTTCATATTACAGGATCACATGAGTACATTCACTCGAATATTACATCCTTAGTACATTCCTCCGCCACAAGGCGAGCACCCTTCAGGACACTGTCATAATACATTTCGGGGTGGCGATGCTCCTTGCCTTGCAGCGGCCCCTCCTTCACCAGCTTTACGGCGTCCAGCTTCGCCCAGTGCACCTTCGCCCAGGCAAAAGCCCTGCGCGCACCGTCGATGCAGACGGACCGCTTTATCACTTCAAGCCGTGGGCAGGCATTCACAAGCCGCCTCACGAGACCGAAGTAGCTATCAGGCAGGGGCTCGCCAGGCCACATTCGCACTATAAGACCCTTCATGGCCTGTTCGGCCGCCTTGTGGAGCTCGACCAGTTGCTTCAGCTGGTCGCTCAAGGGCATTGGGTGTTCGGTCCCATTATACTGAGACCAGAACAACTTCTCCGTCGAGCTCCCCTCCTCAGCTCGGTAGAACTCCGCGGCGTCTGACACACTGCGGGGAAGATCTGCGAACGCTCCTAGAGAGCTCCGAACTCGGGTAAGTAAAAGGAAAGTTTCCTTCACATGCTTGCTTTGCATAATGAATGCCTTACCCGTTGCTATCTTCTTAACCGCCTCAATTTCCTGGAGGGCCTTTTGGGCTTCGGCCTTGGCATGTTGTGCGCTTTCGAGGGCCTTTGCAAGCTCGGACTCTTGCGTCTTAGAGTCAAGCTCCAAGGACTCATGTTTTTTGGCGAGAGCCTGGAGCTCTTGCTGCACCTCGCCAACTCGGGCTTCTTGTTTCTCGCGCTCGGTGCGCTCCTTGGCCGCTTTGTCTTCGGCCTTGGATAGCGCCTTCTTCAGGGCTGCCACTTCGGTCGTGGCCCCTAGCAAAATTCATGACAATCTTATTATTCTAAAACCAAATTTTTCAATATACAGACGGGGTATCGCTTACCTTTGTTCTCTTCGAGCTGCCTCTTGGTAAGGCCGAACTCTTCCTTGGACCGCTCAAGGTCTTGCTTCAGTGCAGCGACCTCCGCAGTATGCGCGGCAGCGGCTAGCACTGAAGCCTGCATATGCACATAGACATATTCCGATCAGACTCCTGCGGTTATTATTTGATCCTCTATTCGGCCTTTCTTCGCGAACGCCAAACAGAGCATCTGGGGCTACTGTCTATGCTGTAACATTTTCTTATAGTTTGATTACTTACCTCAAAGCCTATTAGGAGGCTGGCACAGGCTTCAGTCAGTCCGCTTTTGGCAGACCGAACCTTCTCGATCACCGCACCCATGATAGTGCGGTGCTCTTTGTCGTTGGAAGCGCCGTGAAGCGCTTCCGGCAAGTTGTCCGATGCCTCTGGATGGACAGAGGCCGTCGGCACAGGCGGCTTGCCCCTCTTGGCGAGGGGTTGCCTGACAGAGTCCGGAACCACTGGAGGTTCCGGCGCAGTATTCGGCTGGGGGCCGAATTTGCTGCCCCCGTCATCGGAGCCCATGGGAATCTTGCTCCCCTTGCGCCCAGTGTCCAGAATGTCGCCTTGAGGCGCCTCCAGGACTACCTCCCCTCGGCTCGGTGCCCTTTGAGACAACACCTCGACGTTGTCCGTAGGGCGAGGGGAGGAAGCGGTCGGAAGTGAATCACTGTTCAAATCCGACGGATCCAAAGAACCATCCGATGAAGATACGTCGATTTGGGCTCGGGACGGGCTGCATAATCATGGGCGGCGTGATGAGAAGCAGTGCAATACAACATATCAAGGATTATTATGGTATTCGGATACTTACGACTTCGCCAGGGGCTTGTCCCTGGGCAACCATTCATCGTCGCTATAAGCAGCCGTCGTGGAGCACTCCAGGAGGAGGGTCCTTCCCTTCTTGGACCCTTCGGACTCCCCGGATGGGGCGGCCTTCCTTTTCTTGTCTCCCCCGGCAGGTGGGGGGAACTTTCCTCTTCCTCCTCCTCGTTTTCGTGGGAGGAGTGTGCCTTGGTGTTTTCGGACGATGAGTCTGATATAACCTTGCGCCGGAGACCCTTATGGGTCCCCGTGGCCTTCTTCTTGGCCTTCTTCACCGGCACCTCGTAAGGCGCCGGAACCAGCATCTCCGTTAGGAGAGCGTCTGCTAGATCTTCGGGCAGGGGGGCTGGACAATCGATCTGCTCCGCTGTCTCTACCCAGTCCTGTTAAAATGGCGTGGAGGCTTAGATCCCACGCGTGGTTATTCTGGGGAAAATAACATCTTATGAGATGTAGAAGACTTACCGGATTGGCGGGGCGCTTTGCGTAGAGTCCGCGGTCCTCGCTAAGGGGAGGAGGTACCTCGGCGCCCTTGAACAGCACCTTCTAGACGTCCTTGTGCATCGTGTCGAAGAGCTCTCGCAGCGTCTGGTGCTCGGCCGGGTCGAACTCCCACAAATTGAATGCTCGTCTTTGACACGAGAGGATCCGGCGGAAGAGCATGACTTGGACCACGTTGACGAGCTTGATTTTCTTGCTCATCATGTTTTTGACGCAGGTCTGGAGTCCAGTCAGCTCCACCGGGGAACCTCAAGATAGGCCCTTCTCTTTCCAGGAAGTGAGCCGCGTGGGGATTCCGGATCGAAATTCGGGGGCCGCCACCCAGTTGGTGTCGCGCGGCTCGGTGATGTAGAACCACCCCGATTGCCACCCCTTTTGTCTCCACATAGGAGCCTTCGAGCCAGGTGACGTTGGGCATTTTGCCCACCATGGCACCTCCGCACTCCGCTTGTTGGCCGACCACTACCTTCGGCTTAACGTTGAAGGTCTTTAGCCATAGGCCGAAGTGGGGCTTGATGCGGAGGAAGGCCTCGCACACGACGATGAACGCCGAGATATTGAGGATGAAATTGGGGGCCAGATCGTGAAAGTCCAGCCCGTAGTAGAACATGAGCCCGCGGACAAATGGGTGGAGAGGAAATCCCAATCCGCAGACGAAGTGGGTAAGAAAAACCATCCTCTCATGGGGTTTTGGAGTAGGAACGACCTGCCCCACCACTGGCAACTGGTGTGCGATATCCGCGGCCAGATATCCGGCTCTCCGTAGCTTTGTGATGTCCTCCTCCGTAACGGAGGAGACCATCCACTTTCCTCCCGCTCCGGACATGCTTGGAGTGGTTTGAGGAGAAAATGCGAACTTGGGTGCTGGAGCTCGAGTGCGCAAGAATGGATGAGCAAGGAGGAAGAAGGCGTGGGTGAAAAAGAAATATCCTTGTCCCTTTATAAAGGCGGAAAAAACTATACGCCTCCCCACCTGCCTGGTAAAACTCGCTTATTCCCCAAGCGCCGTAATTGATGGCGCGGTTGGGTTACCCACACCCGTATTGATGAGAATCCCGTGATAAGGGGACCCGATCTCTGCTTCGACAAGACGTGCCAAGGAAACCGCCTCACAATGTGCGCAGTCGCTGGTTGAGAAAAACGGTTCGAATAATGACCGGGCCGTGGTATGATGTCATGCTACCGAATGTGTAACCAGATTAGATTTTTCGAAATATTATTCTCTCTACGGTGGTATGTAGAATTTGTTTTGCAGAGCCGGACGCTATCCTTGTGTTCAAAATCTTCTACCGAGTATTCGGAGGAGGAACCCGCCTTGCAATGCCGAAGACAATCTGCACGCCGGACTCATCGTCATTGAAGCCTGGTTCAGGGGCTACTAAGGGAGTCCTGGATTAGGGGGTCCTCGGACGGCCGGACTATATACTTTAGCTGGACTGTTGGACTATGAAGATACAAGATTGAAGACTTCATCCCGTGTCCGGATGGGACTCTCCTTGGTGTGGAAGGCAAGCTTGGCAATACGGATATGTAGATCTCCTCCCTTGTAACCGACTCTGTGTAACCCTAGCCCCCTCCGGTGTCTATATAAACCGGAGGGTTTAGTCCGTAGGACAACAACAATCATACCATAGGCTAGCTTCTAGAGTTTAGCATCTACGATCTCGTGGTAGATCAACTCTTGTAATACTCATATCATCAAGATCAATCAAGCAGGAAGTAGGGTATTACCTCCATCGAGAGGGCCCGAACCTGGGTAAACATCGTGTCCCCCGCCTCCTGTTACCATCCGCCTTAGACGCACAGTTCGGGACCCCCTACCCGAGATCCGCCGGTTTTGACACCGACAGTCACCGCACAAATCGAACGAAGCTTCTCCGACAACGGTCGGCAACCCATGGCCGAAGAGCTGGCAATCGCCGAGAGAGTTCGAGCAACCGTCCGTTCCGGCGCGGCATACCATGCCACGACGGAGCCCGCCAGAGCCCATATCGCGGCTGCCCATGCCCAGCTCATGGCGGCCTATTCGAAAGATATGGCGGACACGGATGGCGAGATGCTTGCCAAGTATGGTGCAATTGACGCCATGGAGCCCCTTCCCCAGGAGACCGTCGGGCGCGAGCTAGACATGGAGGCGGCGGCGGAGATCGACGAGCACTAGCCGTAGTAGTACTCTTTGTTTTGTTTAATTAAGAGCGCCGATCTTTAATTTGTTAGAGTAATGTTTAGGTTAGCTAGCTCTGTTTAATTGCTGAACTTGCTCGATTAAGAAGTTACTCTCCTTTGTGTACGCAAATTATGCAATGATGTGGATGACCACTGTAACCAGGGAAATTCGAATCAAAATTTTTGACGTTCAAACTCAACACACACGGGTTAAGCTATGTGAATCGTTTGTGATGTTCACATATTGTACACAGTTCTGAATAAGGGACCGTGTCTGATGACACTTTGCGCGCCAGTTTTTTGGCAGAAGCGATTCCAAATTTTCGGCTTCCGCGGAAATATCTACCTCCCCGCCCCTCCCCCTTACCAAAAGCCACATTTCCCCTCTTTTCGCCTTCTTTCCAAGTTGAAACCTTCACTCCTTGCTTGCAGCACTGCCGCCTCATCGCCGGTGACCCTCCTTCATGCTCCTCGGCCTCGCCTATCCAGGCAGGTAATCCACACCCGACCCCCATCCTCCTCCTTCCACATCCCACATGCCCCTACCGCCGGCGCGAGCGTGACACCTTCCACCCAAATCACCGACCCCTCCACCAAATAAGCGCCGGCCTAAGCCATGGTGCACGCAGTATAGCTAGGACCTCAAGGAGCATCTGGCAGCAGAGAAGCAAATCGCGGCCGCACGCGCGGATGAGGTTGCGATGGCTGCCATTCGTGCCGACCCCCAGATCTTGAAGGAGCACCTTGCCATTTGCTAGCTATGCCGGTTAAGCATCCTCGGTTTACCCATTGCGTGTGCTGCTCCTGCCTTTCCTTCACAAATTCTAGTGAATTGTGCTATCTAATTTTACCATGCAATCTGTTGCTCTAGTGTATATGTTCTATATGTCGTGCAGTGTGGTGCTCACTTATTAACTATTTTGTTAATTAGTTGTCATCTTCAGTTAACTGTTTGGTTTAATTGTGCAAATGTGATGTTCAATTCTTCAGGCTGCAATTTTGTATTGTCTTCCATGTGAGAAATAAATCGACTTTATCTTTACAAAATTGTGGGTGCATTCTGTTATTGTATACCATGCGAGGATAAATTGAATTTGGCTGTAGTAAATACATGAGAAACAAATACAATTGTTACAATTGGCTGTAGTTAAATGTTTGGTTAAGTGTCTGATCTTCTATTAGGAGTATGTTAGATTGTGCAATGTGGTGCTCAGTTAATGTTTGGTTCATTTGTTGTGGTGTTTAGTTAATTGCTTGGTTCAATTCTGCAATGCGATGTCCAATTGTCGTGGGTAGAATTTTGTATTGTTGTGCATGTGAGGAATAAATCGAATTTGGCTGCACTTAATACATGAGAAACATATACAAGTGCTATATTTCCTAGTTCTTAATCATGCTTGGTTTGGATAATGGGTTTTCCGTGTGCCTTCAATTAATCTGATGAATCTGCAATGTGATTATTTTTCATCAACATATTTTACTGATAGCATGCAAACCCTTACTTAACCTGATGACTAACTACCTTATATGTGTTGCAGGGAAACAATGGGAAGCACTGAGGTTTACAATCGAGGTTAGCATGTGCATGGTCCATTGTCTAATAGCACATTTTTGTGCAATTGCAGGAACCATTCTAATATTTAGGTTTTTAACAATTTGATATTGCACATGTAGGTCCTGCTGTCAGAGGTTTTGACCCACTGTTCGACCCTTTTTGCATATGGGGAAATGAGTTGTCCATGAATATCAGTCAAGTCAAGAAACTCAGAAAGATTGTTAGGATAAAGAAATTAGCGACAAAAAACAACAAGATCTTTGTCTGCACAATGAAGAAGACATCAGTTCACTAGAGAATGGTACTAACTATTATACCTTGCCTTTTTTATTCCTTTGCCCCATTTCCAATATAAAGAAGATATTTATGCACATCCTTGTTTTCAGGCCTTTCCAAAGCAGTTCACTGATGATTACCTCTGAAACCACCTGTATGGTCAGGACGCGAGGAAGGTATTCCTACAACACCCACGGTTCAATATTGAAGTGTTCCTGAAGAGGATGAAGGATGGACGGTCAATCATCCACAGGCACTGGCCTAAAGTTACAAAGACCTTCAACATCAATGAAGGCTCAATATTCACCTTCTGCTTCAGTAGTTTTCCAAATGAGATACATCTGTCTATGTACCGTATATGATGCTAATTTCGAAAGGTTATAGATGTTGCATGTGAAACTTGGTCCTGGTGTAGTTGTGTAATGGGGTAGCTGAGTGCTGAAGCTATATGATGTTGTACTCTGATGTATTTCAATTATGAAAATGAAATATATTGTGTGCTTAATATGAACTGTCAATTAGATTAATAAATGGATTATGAATAATCGATAATTAGCCTGCTAGTGGCGAATTAGCCTGCTAATTGGGTTTTGCTATTTCAAACGGTTGTTGAAAAAATACCGTGGGCGACGACCTCAGGCAACGCACACAGTTTCTAGGAATAAACCGTGTTGGATCAATGAAAAATCCCACACGACTTTCTCTTGAAAACTGTTCGCGTTAGGCCACCTTGCTCAAACATTTACCACATGAAAACTGTGTGTGATGGACAGCCTTTGCCACACAGTTTCTTCCATGGACCGTGTGTGATATATTCAATAACGCAAGCGATCTAACGGGAAAAATTGTGTGTGATGTACCTGTGAACGGAAACGTTTTCCTTGGAGCGACTATGTGGGATGTACATACGAACGGAAACGTTTAGCGGGAACTGACTGTGTGGGTTGTACTTGCGACCGGAAACAATTCCGCCGTATAATTGTATTTTTTTGGCTCCACTGTACGTATTTCCGTATTCGAGCACTCGCCGTTCGCACATGACCTCATTTTGCCGAACGTGTGTGCCAGGAGGGCATATCCCCGACGGTTTATGGGTCGTCTGGGAAGGACCCCTCTGTCGCCCACACTCACTTGGCGACGGTTCCAAATGCCGTCGCGGAAAGGGGTTAAAATCCGTTTGTTTTGGAGCTCGCTGTACTAGTGATAGATGGGCATGTTATTTATATCTATGAAGAAGCTGCTAGAATTGCTAAACCTGATAAAAAACATAAACATAGAGCTGTTGTGAGCATGCCTGTCATCTTAGTTAAAATAGGAGATCACTGTCATCATGGTTTATGTGACATGGGTGCTAGTGTGAGTGATATTCCTTACACCTTATATCAAGAAATTATGAAAGACATAGCACCCGCAGAGTTAGAAGAAATAGATGTTACTATTAAACTTTCTAATAGAGACACGATATCACCATTTGGGATTGTTAGAGATGTTGAAGTCTTGTGTGGGAAAATAAAATACCCTACTGATTTTCTTGTTCTTGGCTCCCCACAAGATGAATTATGTCCCATTATCTTTGGTAGACCTTTCTTGAACACAATTAATGCTAAGATAGATTGCAAGAAACAAACTATCGGTGTTAGTTTTGGTGATGAGTCTCATGAATTTAATTTTTCCAAGTTTAGTAGAAATCTTCTTGAAAAAGAATTGCCTAGTAAGGATGAATTAATTGGTCTTGCTTCTATTGTTGTGCCACCTACTGATCCTTTAGAACAATATTTGCTAGATCATGAAAATGATTTACATATGCATGAAAAAATGAAATACATAAGATTTTCTTTGAACAGTGTCCTCTGCTTAAACACAATTTGCCTATTGAAACTTTAGGAGGTCCTCCTCCACCTAAAGGTGATCCTGTGTTTGAATTAAAACAATTGCCAGACACTTTGAAATATGCTTATCTTGATGGAAAGAAAATATATCCTGTTATTATTAGTGCTAACCTTTCAGAACATGAAGAAGAAAGATTATTGAAAGTTCTAAGGAAGCACCGAGCTGCTATTGGATATACTCTTGATGATTTAAAGGGCATTAGTCCCACTCTATGTCAGCACAAATTTAATATGGAACCTGATGCTAAACCCGTTGTTGATCACCAACGTCGGTTAAATCCGAAGATGAAAGAGGTGGTAAGAACGGAAATATTAAAACTACTTGAAGCAGGTATAATCTATCCTATAGCTAATAGTAGATGGGTAAGTCCTGTTCATTGTGTTCCTAAGAAAGGAGGTATTACTGTTGTTCCTAATGATAAGAATGAGCTTATTCCACAAAGAATTGTTACAGGCTATAGAATGGTAATTGATTATAGAAAATTAAATAAAGCAACTAGAAAAGATCATTACCCTTTGCCTTTTATTGATCAAATGCTTGAAAGATTATCTAAGCACACACACTTTTGCTTCCTTGATGGATATTCTGGCTTTTCACAAATACCTGTTTCTCAACCTGATCAAGAAAAGACCACTTTTACTAGTCCTTTTGGAACCTATGCTTATAGACGTATGCCTTTTGGTTTATGTAATGCACCTGCTACCTTTCAAAATGTATGACTGCTATATTCTCTGATTTTTTGTGAAAAGATTGTTGAGGTTTTCATGGATGACTTTTCCGTTTCTGGGAAGTCTTTTGATGATTGTTTAAGCAATCTTGAGTGAGTTATGCAGAGATGTGAACAAACAAATCTTGTCTTGAATTGGGAGAAGTGCCACTTTATGGTAAATGAAGGCATCGTCTTGGGTCATAAAATTTCTGAAAGAGGTATTGAAGTGTACAATGCTAAGGTTGATGCAATTGTGAAAATGCCATGTCCTAAAGACATAAAAGGTATTCGTAGTTTCCTAGGTCATGCTGGTTTCTATAGGAGATTTATCAAGGACTTTTCTAAAATTTCTAGGCCTCTCACTAGTCTTTTGCAGAAGGATATTCCTTTTGTTTTTAATGATGACTGTTTAGAAGCCTTTTAAACACTCAAGAAAGCTTTAATTTCTGCACCTATTGTTCAACACCTGATTGGAACTTGCCTTTTGAAATTATGTGTGATGCTAGTGATTATGATGTTGGTGTTGTTCTAGGACAAAGAGTTGATAAGAAATTGAATGTTATTCATTATGCTAGTAAAACTCTAGATAGTGCTCAAAGAAATTATGCTACTACTGAAATGGAAATCTTAGCTGTGGTGTTTGCTTGTGATAAATTTAGACCTTATATTGTCGATTCCAAAGTAACTGTTCACACAGACCATGCTGCTATTAAATATCTTATGGAAAAGAAAGATGCTAAACCTAGACTTATTCATTGGGTTCTTTTGCTACAAGAATTTGATTTACATATCATTGATAAAAAAGGAGCTGAGAACCCAGTAGCTGATAACTTGTCTAGGCTTGAAAATATGCTTGATGACCCACTTCCTATTGATGATAGTTTTCCTGATGAGCAGTTAGCTACAATAAATGTTTCTCATAGTACTCCTTGGTATGCGGATTATGCTAATTACAGTGTTGCTAAGTATTTACCACCTAGCTTTACACAGCAACAAAAGAAAAAATTCTTCTATGATTTAAGACATTACTTTTGGGATGACCCACATCTTTATAAGGAAGGAGTAGATGGTATTATTTGATGTTGTGTACCTGAGCATGAACAGGGACAAATCCTACGGAAATGTCACTCCGAAGCTTATGGAGGGCATCATGCTGGAGATAGAACTGCTCATTAGGTATTGCAGTCTGGATTTTATTGGCCTACTCTCTTCAAGGATGCACGTAAGTTTGTCTCATCTTGTGATGAATGCCAAAGAATAGGTAAATATCGGTAAGCGTCAAGAAATGCGTATGAATTATTCACTTGTTGTTGAACCATTTGATGTTTGGGGATTTGATTACATGGGACCTTTTCCTTCCTCTAATGGGTATACACATATTTTGGTTGCTGTTGATTATGTTACTAAGTGGGTAAAAGCTATTCCAACTAGTAGTGTTGATCACAACACCTCTATTAAAATGCTTAAGGAAGTTATTTTCCCAAGGTTTGGAGTCCCTAGATATTTAATGACTGATGGTGGTTCACACTTTATTCATGGTGCTTTCCGTAAAATGCTTGCCTAGTATGATGTCAACCATAGAATTGCATCACCCTATCATCCTCAGTCTAGTGGTCAAGTTGAACTTAGCAATAGAGAAATAAAATTAATTTTGCAAAAGAATGTCAATAGGTCCGGGAAGAATTGGTCTAAGAAATTAGATGATGCACTTTGGGCTTATAGAACAACATATAAAAATCCTATGGGTATGTCTCCCTATAAAATAGTTTATGGAAAAGCTTGTCATTTGCCTCTTGAGTTAGAACATAAAGCATATTGGGCAGTTAAAGAACTCAATTACGATTTCAAACTTGCTGGTGAAAAGAGGCTATTTGATATAAGCTCATAGGATGAATGGAGAATCAAGGCTTATGAAAATGCGAAATTATTCAAAGAAAAACTTAAAAGATGACATGACAAAAGAATTCAAAAGCGTGAGTTTAACGTTAGAGAATATGTTCTTTTGTACAACTCTCATTTCAGATTCTTTGCAGGAAAACTCCTCTCAAAATGGGAAGGCCCATATGTCATCGAGGAGGTTTACCGGTCTGGAGCCATCAAAATAAATAATTCTAAAGGTACTAACCTGAAGGTTGTCAATGGACAACGAATAAAGCATTATATCTCAGGTATGCCCATTAATGTTGAAAGTAATATTATCCAAACTCTGACACCGGAAGAACACATAAAAAGTCCTTCCGGACTACTCCAGAATCGTAAAAATAAGGAGGTACGTGATACGGTAAGTAAACGGACTCTGAAAAATCCGCAAAAATATTTTTTGTCGGTTTTGGAATATTTAAGAATTTTGGAAATAAAGAAACTTCCAAGAAGCGTCCCGTGGTGGGCACAATACACCAGGCCACGCCAGGCTTGCCTGGCGCGCCCAGGTGGGTTGTGCGCACCTGGGACACCTTCCGTACTCCGTTTTTCTCCCGTATGCTTGTCCTCCAAGATAAAATATATATATACTTCCCGAACCTGTTAACCACCGTATTGCGGAGAAATCCTCTGTTCTATTTTCTTGCTATTTTCCTATCAGATCTGAAAATATGTCGTCCCAAGACTCCAACGGAGAGAGCTATGTCTCACATCTCATTGCTGATCCAAAGACCTATGGGGACCTATCCCCTTGTGGTAGAACTACGGATGATGAGGAGGATGCTCATTTGATGATGGTTGATGATTCAAGCTCGAAGGAGGAGGATGTTACTCTACCTCAACCTGGGGATATGCATGTGGAGTTCAAGAAGTCCAGTCTCCCTAAGAGAGCTAACCAGTCTAATAACCGATCTATTCCTCTTTGTTTTAGGCAGAAAATCAAAAGGCATTTATGTGACAAGATCTTGAAGCTGGAATTGGAAGTCGATGATTTAAAAGAGGAAATTGCTCTCCTCAACTACAATATGAAAAAGTTGAAGGCACAATTGTCACCACCACCATCTTCTTCACCACCAAAGGAGAACTGAGTATTGGGTATGGGCACTCCCCTTGGCTTCCGCCAAGCTTGGGGGAGGTGCCCCGGTATCGTATCATCCCACTATCTTTTTGCTTTTACTTATCTTAGCTCGATATTTTTGCTTTAGATGAATATAAGTTAGTTTGATCCTTTCTTATTTGAGAGTTTGCTTAGTGATATATCATTGTAATCGTGTGCAAGTTATATAATAAAGTTTAGTTTGAGTTTTTGCTTTCTTTACTTTCATGTTGGAAATAAAGAAAATATATAGGAAATAAATAAAATAGAAAGGAAATAAATCAATAAGGTCATATACTAATCCTATGTTAGGTGATGGCACCACATAAGGAAAATTATAAGTAGGAAATTTTATTAGAGATTGACAAACATAGCATTAGTCAATGATGCAACTCATGAAAGAATTAATAAGGGAAGAGAACATTCACATATAGATATACTATCCTAGAAATCTTTTGTGATTGTGAGCCCTCATCAAAATATTATATGCCAAAATTGTTGACGTTGGACAAGGAAGACAACTTAATGGTTTATGTTTGTTTATATTCACGTAGAAGTCATATTGCCATAGATCCTTCAACATGTGGTGCTTGCCCCTATCTTTGCTAGCCAAAAATTCCGCACTAAGTAGAGATACTACTTGTGCATCCAAAAACACTTAAACCCAAATCTTATTTTCAAGTGTCCACCATACCTACATAGGGATTGAGCAAGATCCCTCAAGTAAGTTTTCATCGGTGCAAAAAGGCAATAAAAATTGCTTCTAAAAGTGTGAGATCATTTAGTGCAAGAGAAAATTGAGCGTTGAACGAACTTGGATGACAAAGAATAAAAGCGACATACTGCATAATAAAGGTTGTCATCTTAAGGGGCAATACAACGTGATGTTCTTTTGCACTAAGGGATTGAGCATACAAACAAGCGCATGGCAACCTATGCTTCCCTCTGCGAAGGGCCTATATTTTACTTTTATCTATTTACTTTTATGCAAAGAGTCAAAGTTTTCTTCTCTTCCTTTTTATTTTTCTCCTTTGGCAAGCATCATGTGATGAGGAAATTTCTAGGCACATATGTCCAGTTGAATATAGACAGCATGAGTTATTATTGTTGACATCACCCTTGAGGTGAGTATGTTGGGAGGCGAAACTATAAGCCCCTATCTTTCTATGTGTCCGGTTGAAATGTTTTGCTCATGGGTACGCGGCGAGTGTTAGCAATCATACAAGGCTATATGATGGTTGAGTATGTGGACTTGCCTAAACGCTCCAACATGTGACCCTTCCTGAAAAGATGATGAATTGTAGTTGCAAAGTTGACTGAGAACATAGTTGTTGGTTTCTAATAGAGTTTTTGCTTTATACTTCGATTCTGTGATGAACTATTACTTATTCATGGGAAGTATATGATGAAAGTTCTATGATAAAAGTCTGATGTTTAAATATGTTGCTGTTATAATAATCAACATGATGCTTCTATGTCCGTATTTTCTTTTTATCGACACCTCTCTCAAAGCATGTGGACATGTTTTTCAATTTCGGTTTTCGCTTGAGGACAAGCGAGGTCTAAGCTTGGGGGAGCTGATACGTCCATTTTACATCCTGTTTTCTTACTGTTATTTATAATGTTTTTATCCATAATAATGCTTTTTTGGGGTAATTCTAATGCCTTTTCTCTCATAATTTGCAAGGTACACACCAAGAGGGAGAATTCCGGCAGCTGGAAATTTGGACCTGGAAAAGCTACGTCAGGCCACCTATTCTGCACAACTCCAAACAAGCTGAAACTTCACAGATATTTTTTATGGAATATTTAAGAATTATTGGAGCAAATAACTACCAGAGGGGGCCCACCAGGTGGGCCCAACCTACCTGGGCGTGCCAGGGAGCACAGGCGCACCCTGGTGGGTTGTGCCCTCCTCGGCCCACCTCTTGTGCCCATCTTCGGGTATATAAGTCATTTTGACCTAGAAAAAATAAGAGGGAGACTTTCGGGACGAAGAACCACCGTCTCGAGGCGGAACTTGGGCAGGAGCACTTTTGCCCTCTGGCGGAGCGATTCCGCCGGGGGAACTTCCCTCCCAGAGGTGGAAATCATCGTCATCATCATCACCAACAACTCTCCCATCTTGGGGAGGGCAATCTCCATCAAAATCTTCAACAACACCATCTCATCTCAAACCCTAGTTCATCTCTTGTGTTCAATCTTGTTACCGAAACAATAGATTGGTACTTCTGGGTGACTAGTAATGTTGATTACATCTTGTAGTTGATTACTATATGGTTTATTTGGTGGAAGATTATATGTTCAGATCCAATATGCTATTTAATACTCCTCTGATCATGAGCATGTTTATCATTTGTGAGTAGTTACTTTTGATCTTGAGGTCACGGGAGAAATCATGTTGCAAGTAATCATGTGAACTTGATATGTGTTCGAAATTTTGATAGTATGTATGTTGTGATTCCCTTAGTGGTGTCATGTGAACGTCGACTACATGACACTTCACCATATTTGGGCCTAAGGGAATGCATTGTGGAGTAGCAATTAGATGATGGGATGCGAGGGTGACAGAAGCTTAAACCCCAGTTTATGCGCTATTCTGTAAGGGACCGATAGGATCCAAGAGTTTGATGCTAGGGTTAGAATTTATTCTTAATACTTTTCTCGTAGTTGCGGATGCTTGTGGGAGGGTTAATCATAAGTAGGAGGTTTGTTCAAGTAAGAACAACACCTAAGCACCGATCCACCCACATATCAAATTATCAAAGTAGCGAACACAAATCGAACCAACATGATGAAAGTGACTAGATGAAATTCCCGTGTACCCTCAAGTACGCTTTGCTTATCATAAGAGACCGAAAAGAAACCTAGATCAGGAGTTCCGCCGCCGCAAGCCTCTGTAGCCACCAAAAACCAATCGGGACCCTATTCCGGCACCCTGCCGGAGGGGGGATCCCTCACCGGTGGCCATCTTCATCATCCCGGCGATCTCCATGACGAGGAGGGAGTAGTTCACCCTCGGGGCTGAGGGTATGTACCAGTAGCTATGTGTTTGATCTCTCTCTCTCTCGTGTTCTTGATTCGGCACGATCTTGATGTATCGCGAGCTTTGCTATGATAGTTGGATCTTATGATGTTTCTCCCCCTCTACTCTCTTGTAATGGATTGAGTTTTCCCTTTGAAGTTATTTTATCGGATTGAGTCTTTAAGGATTTGAGAACACTTGATGTATGTCTTGCATGTGCTTATCTGTGGTGACAATGGGATATTCACGTGATCTACTGGATGTATGTTTTGGTGATCAACTTGCGGGTTCAGTGACTTTGTGAACTTATGCATAGGGGTTGGCACACGTTTTCGTCTTGACTCTCCGGTAGAAACTTTGGGGCACTCTTTGAAGTTCTTTGTGTTGGTTGAATAGATGAATCTGAGATTGTGTGATGCATATCATATAATCATACCCACGGATACTTGAGGTGACATTGGAGTATCTAGGTGACATTAGGGTTTTGGTTGATTTGTGTCTTAAGGTGTTATTCTAGTATGAACTCTAGGATAGATCGAACGGAAAGAATAGCTTCATGTTATTTTACTATGGACTCTTGAATAGATCGATCAGAAAGGATAACTTTGAGGTGGTTTCGTACCCTGCCATAATCTCTTCATTTGTTCTCCGCTATTAGTAACTTTGGACTGACTCTTTGTTGCATGTTGAGGGCTAGTTATATGATCCAATTATGTTATTATTGTTGAGAGAACTTGCACTAGTGAAAGTATGAACCCTAGGCCTTGTTTCCTAGCATCGCAATACCGTTTATGCTCACTTTTATCGCTTGTTACCTTGCTGTTTTTATAATTTCAGATTACAAAAACCTATATCTACCATCCATATTGCACTTGTATCACCATCTCTTCGCCAAACTAGTGCACCTATACAATTTACCATTGTATTGGGTGTGTTGGGGACACAAGACACTCTTGTTATTTGGTTGCAGGGTTGTTTGCGAGAGACCATCTTCATCCTACGCCTCCCACGGATTGATAAACCTTAGGTCATCCACTTGAGGGGAATTTGCTACTGTCCTACAAACCTCTGCACTTGGAGGCCCAACAATGTCTACAAGAAGAAGGTTGTGTAGTAGACATCAAGCTCTTTTCTGGCACCATTGCCGGGGAGGTGACTGCTTGAAGGTATATCTTTAGATCTTGCAATTGAATCTTTTTGTTTCTTGTTTTATCACTAGTTTAGTCTATAAAAGAAAACTACAAATAAAATGGAATTGAGGGTGCCTCATATGTTTCATATTTTTAATATCTTTCATGAAAATAAGGATTCCGATAATTGTGCCAAAATTTTAGAAGAAGAATGCAATAAAATGTTTGGCATACAATCTTTGAATGATGAGCATGATTGCAGTGTTGTTAGTATGAACTCTTTGAATATCCATAGTACTAACGATGATTGCACTAGTCATGATGAAAATGTCTCTTATAAGCATGCCAATTTTTGTGCAGTGCATAGAGTTTGCAAGTACACACCAAATAGGGAAGACAGATTTTGCAAGAGGCATAAGTATTTAGGAACTAAATGGTTGCAAGAGAGGCCGGATGCTTGTGCTGAAAATTTAAAATTTCTTTGCATCCTTGTGAACTTTGCAATGAACGTGATCATTTAAATCTCCAATGCAAATTGTTTCATGATCGAATCGTGTCCAAAAATTGTGATGACTTGATTTCCCTTGCACATCATAATGAACTTAGTTTGCTTGTGGGTTATGAAGAAATGAAATGTATAACTAAGGATCTTCTAGAATTTGTCCTTGATAAAGTTCTTGGTTTTTATCTAGAGGAAATTTATATCTATTGTGCGGTGAATTGCATTGAAAATCCTTATATTGCCAATTACATAAAGACAAGAAAACAAATAAAAGATGAAGATAATACTAATGAAAGGGAAGAGGTTTCCCCGTATCCTCCTATTCTTTCTTTTGATGAATCAGGTAACGAGGAGGAGCCTTCTATTCAACCAATCTCCTTAATAAGGAGCTCCAAAAAGAGGATTAAACCCATACTTAATATGAAGAAAAAAAGAAAAGACGGAGAAACAAAGGTAAAAAGGTATCCCTCCCAAATGATGTTGCTCCTATTACCCATTTTGATGATGATAATTGCTATACTATTGGTGCTACCCATATTATTGATGATGAGAGGGATTATGCTTATGATATGAAAAGACCCAAGCTTGGGGATGCCATGTTTAATGAGAATGACAAGTTTGAGAATTTATTTGCTGCAATTAATGATTGTCCCAAGCTTGGGGATGCTATGTTGTATGAAGATGATATGTTTAACCTCCCAAGTTTTGATATGCAAATTTATTATGATGATAGCAGGCCTCCTATTTATGATGGTTATATTGATGAAAGTGGGTTTGGAAGAGTGTCAACTTTAGGAAGTAATGATCCCACTATTTTGGAGGGTGTTGAATCTTATTGTGACAATTATGAAAGTGGATTTGGAGATTTCATGACTTTATTTACTAATGATTCCACTATCTTGGAAGAGGTTTCAATTGATTATGGTGAGAACAAAGTTGCTACTTATGATGATTATTGTGATGACACTTATGCTATAAAAAGTAGTGATGATTATATTAAAAATTGTCATGATTATGATTACCCTTTTTCTTAACATTACTCTTTTAATGTGGAAACAATTTATAGTATTCGAGTTTCTTATGATACTCCCACTATTCCGAATGAGAAGAATTTTGCTTATGTGGAGAGTAGTAAATTTTCTATGCTTGTAGATCATGAAAAGAATGCTTTATGTGATGGTTATATTGTTGAATTCATTCATGATTTAGTGAAAGTTTTTATGCGGGAGGAATATGTGCTTGTAGGAATTGCAATAATATCAAGTTTCCTCTCTATGTGTTGAAAATCTTGAAGCTATGCTTGTTTTGCTTTCCTATGCTAGTTGATTCTTGTTCCCATAAATTGTTTGCTCACAAAATCCCTATGCATAGGAACTGGGTTAGACTTAAATGTGCTAGTCATATTCTTCATGATTCTCTCTTTATGTTTCAATTCTTATCTTTTATGTGAGCATCATTGAAATCATCATGCCTAGCTAGGGGCGTTAAACGTTAGCGCTTGTTGGGAGGCAACCCAATTTTATTTTTGTCCTTTGCTTTTTGCTCCTGTTTAGTAATAAATAATCTATCTAGCCTCTGGTTAGATTTGGTTTTATGTTTTAATTAGTGTTTGTGCCAAGTATAACCGTTGGGAAGACTTGGGTAAAGTCTTTGCAATCTTGCTGTAAAAAACAGAAACTTTGCGCTCACGAGATTAGCTGCCATTTGTTACTGGAGAGTGATTTTAGGTTGATTGTTTTTACAGATGATTAATATACAAATTCCTCAGGTCCACCAATTTATTTCAGAATTTTTGGAGTTACATAAGTATTCGAATGATACAGATTACTACAGACTGTTCTGTTTTCAACAGATTCTGTTTTCATTGAGTTGTTTTCTTATTTTGATGAATCTATGAGTAGTATCGGAGGGTATGAACCATAGAGAAGTTGGAATACAGTAGATATTACACCAATATTAATTTCGAATGAGTTCACAACAGTACCTAAGTGGTGATTTATTTTCTTACACTAACGGAGCTTATGAGTTTTCTGTTGAGTTTTGTGTTGTGAAGTTTTCAAGTTTTGGGTAAAGATTCGATGGACTATGGAATAAGGAGTGGCAAGAGCCTAAGCTTGGGGATGCCCAAGTCACCCCAAGATAATATTCAAGGACAACCAAGAGCCTAAGCTTGGGGATGCCCCGGATGGCATCCCCTCTTTCTTCTTTGTTCATCGGTAACTTTACTTGGAGCTATATTTTTATTCACCACATGATATGTGTTTTGCTTGGAGCGTCATTTTATTTTCTTTTGTTTTGCTTGCTGTTTGAATAAAATAACAAGATCTTAAATTCTTAAATGTTAGAGAGTCTTCACATAGTTACATAATTATTCGACTACTCATTGATCTTCACTTATATCTTTCGGAGTAGTTTGTCATTTGCTCTAGTGCTTCACTTATATCCTTTTAGAGCATGGCGGTGGTTTTATTTTGAAGAAATAGATGAACTATCATGCTTCACATATATTATTTTGAGAGTCCTAAACAGCAGGGTAATTTTCTTTGGTTATAAAATTATTCCTAATATTATAGGCATCCAAGATGGGTACAACAAAAACTTCCATATAGAGTGCATTGAATACTATGAGAAGTTTGATACTTGATGATTGTTTTGAGATATGAAGATGGTGATATTAGAGTCATGCTAGTTGAGTAATTCTGAATTTGAGAAATACTTGTGTTGGAGTTTGCAAGTCCCGTAGCATGCACGTATGGTAAACGTTGTGTGACAAATTTGAAGCATGAGGTGTTTCTTTGATTGTCTTCCTTATGAGTGGCGGTTGGGGACGAGCGATGGTCTTTTCCTACCAATCTATCCCCCTAGGAGCATGCGCGTAGTTCTTGGTTTTGATGACTTGTAGATTTTTGCAATAAGTATGTGAGTTCTTTATGACTAATGTTGAGTCCATGGATTATACGCACTCTCACCCTTCCATCATTGCTAGCCTCTTCGGTACCGTGCATTGCCCTTTCTCACCTCGAGAGTTGGTGCAAACTTCGCCAGTGCATCCAACCCCCGTGATATGATACGCTCTATCACACATAAACCTCCTTATATCTTCCTCAAAACAGCCACCATACCTACCTATTATGGCATTTCCATAGCCATTCCGAGATATATTGCCATGCAACTTTCCACCGTTCCGTTTATTATGACACGCTTCATCATTGTCATATTGCTTTGCATGATCATGTAGTTGACATCGTATTTGTGACAAAGCCACCATGCATAATTTTTCATACATGTCACTCTTGATTCATTGCCCATCCCGGTACACCGCCGGAGGCATTCATATAGAGTCATACTTTGCTCTAGTATCGAGTTGTAATCTCTGAGTTGTAAATATATAGAAGTGTGATGATCATCATTATTAGAGCATTGTCCCGAAAAAAAATAAAAATAAAAAAGAAAGGCAAAAAAAGGCCAAAAAAAGAAATAAAAGGGACAATGCTACTATCCTTTTTCCACACTTGTTCTTCAAAGTAGCACCATGATCTTCATGATAGAGAGTCTCTTATATTGTCACTTTCATATATTAGTGGGAATTTTCATTATAGAACTTGGCTTGTATATTCCAATAATGGGCTTCCTCAAATGCCCTAGGTCTTCGTGAGCAAGCAAGTTGGATGCACACCCACTTAGTTTCTTTTGTTGAGCTTTCATACATTTATAGCTCTAGTGCATCCGTTGCATGGCAATCCCTACTCCTCACATTGATATCAATTGATGGGCATCTCCATAGCCCGTTGATTAGCCGCGCCAATGTGCGACTTTCTCCTTTTTTGTCTTATCCACACAACCCCCATCATCATATTCTATTCCACCCATAGTGCTATGTCCATGGCTCACGCTCATGTATTGCGTGAAAAATTGAAAAAGTTTGAGAATACTAAAGTATGAACAATTGCTTGGCTTGTCATCGGGGTTGTGCATGATGAGAGCATTTTTGTGTGAAAAAATGAAGCATGGCCAAACTATATGATTTTGTAGGGATGAGCTTTCTTTGGTTATGTTATTTTGATAAGACATAATTGCTTGGTTAGTATGCTTGAAGTATTATTATTTTTATGTCAATATTAAACTTTTGTCTAGAATCTTATGGATCTGAATATTCATGCCACAATAAAGAAGATTACATGAAAATATGTTAGGTAGCATTCCACATCAAAAATTCCGTTTTATCATTTACCTACTCGAGGACGAGCAGGAATTAAGCTTGGGGATGCTTGATACGTCTCCAACGTATCTATAATTTTTGATTGTTCCATGCTATTATATTATCCATCTAGGATGTTTTATATGCATTTATATGCTATTTTATATGATTTTTGGGACTAACCTATTAACCTAGAGGCCAGTGCCAGTTTCTATTTTTTCCTTGTTTTTGAGTATCACAGAAAAGGAAAACCAAACAGAGTCCAATTGACCTGAAATTTCACGGAGGTTATTTTTGGACCAGAAGAAGCCCACGGAGTATCGGAGATGGGCCAGAAGAGTCCCCAGGCACCCACGAGGGTGGGGGCGCGCCCTACCCCCCTGGGCGCGCCCCCCTACCTCGTGGCCGCCTCAGAGACCCCCCTGACTTGTTCCCGACACCAACACCTCTTATATATACCCAAACTTCCAGAACATAACCTAGATCGGGAGTTCCGCCGCCGCAAGCCTCTGTAGCCACCAAAAACCAATCGGGACCCTGTTTCGGCACCCTGCCGGAGGGGGATCCCTCACTGGTGGCCATCTTCATCATCCTGGCGCCCTCCATGACAAGGAGGGAGTAGTTCACCCTCGGGGCTGAGGGTATGTACCAGTAGCTATGTGTTTGATCTCTCTCTCTCGTGTTCTTGATTCGGCACGATCTTGATGTATCACGAGCTTTGCTATTAGTTGGATCTTATGATGTTTCTACCCCTCTACTCTCTTGTAATGGATTGAGTTTTCCCTTTGAAGTTATCTTATCGGATTGAGTCTTTAAGGATTTGAGAACACTTGATGTATGTCTTGTATGTGCTTATCTGTGGTGACAATGGGATATTCACGTGATCTACTTCACTACAAAAAAAAGACACATCTGTGACATTTTGGGCCGGACAAATTTTTTTCTGTCATACTTATGACACTTCTATGACGATAATTATGACAAAACCCGGTATCATCATAGATGTGGTAGGGTCCTACTTCTATGATAAAAAATCATGATAGAGAATGGGATTTTCGTCCTGGGCGGGCCGGTGACGCAGCTGCATGACATTCTTTGGGCCGTCCATGACGGAAAAACCGTGGTAGAAGCGAGGGCGAGGAAAACATCGGGGTGTTCCCGGTTACGGTGGGTGGTCGGGGCCGAGCGATGCGCGTTTCTCTCGTACACGCACACGCGTGGGTGCGAGGCGTTGGGCTCTAACTAAACCCGAGCGAGGTGTTGGGCTCTAACTGAACCCGAGCGATTGCACTGCAGGCTACGCGTTACTGAACCCGAGCAATCGATCGATGGCTGTTAACTGAACCCGATCGAGTGATTCCTTCGCTACTGCTGCTAACTGAAGCCGATCGATGCTGCCTCTGGATGAACAGTGAGCGTTGCTGGGGGGGTTTGGTTGAACAGTTCCCGGTGGGGGTGGATGAACAGGACCCCGTGGTGTTGCCTCTGGATGAAGAGACCGCGATCGATCGAGCCGGTTGGGGCTGGATGAACAGGACCCCGTGGAGGGCAGGATGAATAGTACCACCCCGTGGAGGGCAGGATGAACAGTAGATGGTGGAGGGCTGGATGAACAGTAGCCCAAGGAGGGGTGGTTGAACAGGAGCTCGTGGAGAGGGCTGGTTGAACATTAGCCGGTGGAGTAGCGCGCGGTGGAGGCTGGATGAACAGGAACCCGTGGATGAACAGTCGCAGGTGGAGGCTGGAGGAGGTCGACGGTGGATGAATAGTAGCCCGCGGAGGCTGGAGGGGGTCGACGGTGGAGATGAACAGTATCCCGTGGAGTCCTGTTTTGCGGTACGCCACACCCCTCCCGATGAACAGGACCCCCGTTTCGACCGTAGCGCTCCAACACAAGTCCGTTTCCTCTGTTTTGCGGTACGCCACACCCCTCCCGATCAACAGGACCCCCGTTTCGACCGTAGGAGGTCTGTTTCCTCCGTTTTGTGGTACGCCAGACCCCTCCCGATGAACAGGATCCCGTTTGGAACGTGGCCGGTCGAACACAAGGCCGTTTCCTTCGTTCTGCGGTACGCCGGGCCTCATTTCCATCGGCTGTTCCGTCCAACCGGTTGGCTCCCACGTGTTCCGTTGCCTCCCGATGAACACGACGCATTCCGTTGCCTCCCCATGAACTTGACGACGACGCAGTTTCTCCGTTCCGACCCAGCAACGTACACGAGCCCTAGCCGTACGTATGCGCGAGTAGGCATTCGAGACCCTGCCCGTATGTACGTACGTGGCTGTATTTTCTTTCTTGCACACTAGCCGCTGTACATACGTGTACATGCTACGTGCGCGCCTCTACTACGACACGTGCGCGCCTCTACATCGACCAGTATGTACGTACACGTTCGCGACCAGAATGACAACGCTTTGTACGCTTCGACCAGGTGGGTCCCGACTGCCAGGCACTTCCTTGCGTGCGAAGATGTAGCTGGTGGGTCCCAGCAGTCAGGGGGGCGAATCATTTTTTTTGCCCAGACGCACTTCCTTGCGTGCGAAGATGTAGCTTGTGGGTCCCAGCAGTCAGGGGGAAACGTTTTTTTCGCGAAATACAGTGGCCCGTCCGGTGGGTCCCCGCTGTCAGGTGGAGGAATAATTATTTTGCGCGTAATAAGGAGGTACTTCCTTGCTGCGTCCGTGAACCCAGCTGTCAGCCTCTCCACATACAGTCCACGTCCGATGGAAGCCGTTCCTTGACCATGTTGACCACGCCTCACCGAGAGCACCAGGGCGGTGGACGACGGCGAGGCCTAGGAAGGGGACGACGCGGAGCCGGGGAAGACGCGGCAGTGGAAGCCCGCGCGGAGAGGAGTACGAGGGTTCACTGGTTCGGCTGCAGTGTGAGGCTGCCGTCGCCACAGGGCCTGGCCAGCGGTGGGAATAGTAGGGGGCGGTGAGGCCTCCCCGGCAGCACAGCCGGCCACGGGAGGCAGGAGCATGCGGCACGACCGGCGCTGCTTTGGGCGGCTGGAGCAAGAAGACCAGAGGTTGAAGAAGCACTACGGCCGGGGGATGGACATCGTACGGTCACTGGAGCTAGAATTGTTCATATTGACTAAGTTGACAAAGCACTCCGTCCCCGTCAACTTAGTAGGCCCACAAGTCAGCCTCCCACAAGGGTGGGTCCCAACTAGCAGGGGGAGTATTCATTTTTTTTGTGCGTAATAAGGAGGCACTTCCGGTGGGTCCGAGCTGACAGCGGGGGAACGTTTTTTCGCGAAATACGGTGGCCCGTCCGGTGGGTCCCAGCAGTCAGGGGGAAACATTTTTTTTCTGCCAAATACGGTGGCCCGTCCGATGGATCCCTGCTGTCACGTGGAGGAATAATTATTTTTCGCATAATAAGGAGGCACTTCCTTGCGGCTGTCGTGGACTCAGCTGTCAGCCTCTCAACGTACAGTACTCTTCCGATGGAAGTCATTCCTTGACCACGTTGACCACGCCGCGTCGAGAGCACCAGGGCGGTGGACGACGGTGAGCGGCGAGGCCTAAGAAGGGGACGACGCAGAGTCGGGGAAGACGCGGCAGTGGAAGCCCGCGCGGAGAGGAGTACAAGGGTTCACTGGTTGGGCTGCGGTGTGAGGCTGCCGTCGCCGCAGAATAACAGGGGGTGTGGGTGAGTGGAGGGATGGCCTGGCCAGCGGTGGGAGTAGTAGGGGGCGGTGAGGCCTCCGCGGCAGCACAGCCGGCCACGAGAGGCAGGAGCAGGCGGCACGACCGGCGCTGCTTTGGGCGGCTGGAGCAAGAAGACCAGAAGTTGAAGAAGCACTACGGTCATTGGATGGACATCGTACAGTCACTGCAGCTAGAATCGTTCATATTGACTAAGTTGACAAAGCCCTTGGTACGCGTCAACTTAGTAGGCCCACAGGTCAGCTTCCGAAACGGTGCGCCCCAGATGTCAGGGGGAGGAATCATTTTTTGGGCAGGTGAAGCTAGAATATCCGAGATTGAAGAAGAAGCACGGCATCCGTTGGATGGACATCCAATGGCCACTGCTGCTAGAACCGTGTGTTGACTAAAATAAGTTGACAAAGCCTTGCATACGCGTCAACTTCTTTTTTTAGGGGACGCGTCAACTTAGTAGGCCCACAAGTGTGTGGCAGAGAACTTATAGCCCATTTGCGATTTGTAAGAATGTACAGCCCATTTTTGAATTCTAATGGAATTTACTACAGCCCATTTACAGTTTGTTAAAAGTACAGCCCATTTTCTAGCTAGGACAACGATTAATAATTTCAACCAACCGTTCAAGACAGAATTCAATAAAATTTCCCACATTTTGATGGGATCCGAAATATTTTTATCCCGAAATTTCTAGTCAGATTAAATATAAATTTGTATTACGTAAAAATCTAACGAAACATTGCGCGCGCAACAATTAAAAATTAAGATTTTCAAAATCCATAAATAATATTTTATAAACTAATTTCGTGCTTGGTGCATTTTTTATAGTTACTGCCCAGTTTTTATAATTACATCCCATTTATTATTTTTAAAGCCCATTTTCCTGTTAAGCCTAATGCATCCCTCCTAGGAAAGATTTGCAGCCCAGCGGGGCGGAGAATAACAAGTTGACCTTGCCTGGGTATTCCTCAAAAAAACGTATAGCTGGGCTAGCCATTTTCATCTTGAAAAAAATTAATATCTGGGCTGGATATCTGTCCTGGGCTAGACGGGCCACAGCCCGCCCAGTTAATACCCTGCTCTCCTCTGAACAACAACGAAAACATCGCCAAGAAAAACTCTGCAGTGCTCACGCCTCAAAAACACAAATACTGCTCGAGCTGCTTGGTCCCAGCTGTCGGCCGCACCTTGTGCAATTCTCTCGTTTATATTGACTACATAGGTTGACAATGGTGTGGGACCGTGATGTCAGGAAACCAGGAGGAAGCAAAAAAATATAGTTGTACATAATAAGGAGGCACTTGCGTACGTACGGCTATGGCCCTAGTGGGTCCCTACTGTCATCCAGTCAAAATAAAGTCATCTCCTGAATCCTCATGTTCATTGACCATGTTAACAATGCTCGGCGCCACGGCGAGCGCAACAACTCGAAGGACGACGGAGAGGGCCTCGCGGGCCCTACGGATGGTCTGATACAGCGCCCGCTGCTCATTCAGGAAGCCAGGATCATCGGACACCTATGAGCACCTTCGAGAGACTGAGACGGCATGAAACGGTAAGGCCGCGCTTGGGAGCTCTGGTTTATTTCACACCTGTATTAAGATACAAGTGTAATTTACTCGTCATCGGAAACAACGCGTAAAATACAGGCGTAATGAAACCGAGGGCCCGAGGTCTGTAAGTAAAACCGGCGGGTTACGCGTGTAATTTGAGAGACCGGTGTATATTTTACTAGTCGAAATCGACCAACCAAGCGCTTCGCCCGAGACCATCTGCTTTTATTTACAAGCGTCAGTTTTACAAGCGGTTTTGGTTGGAAAACGACGATCCAATCACGGCCTAAGATGATGAGTTGGTCGGAAGATCATATGGTTTCACGTCTAACCTACCCGACTTGTCGTATAGGCTATGAATGAAACATAAGACGATGAACTTCTTAAGCACGGAAACAACAGAAGAGGATGATCTTCCTAACAAGCAAATCACTGGCATTAGATCGACATGCAAAACAATACGAAGCATTATTCTCAGGAGGCACGGTGAACAGCTCGTGATGCCGCATGCCACAACATTCCAAGCTCAACTTTGCAATCAAACACAAGGCCTGGCATTACATAGACAATATTCAGAACAAACTCTTAAAATATCTTACATAAGTCAACATTCATGTGACTATGCATCTCAGCAGAGTAAATATTTACTTCTGAACTGAAGACAGGAATAGGAAAAAACGATCGACGTTGCTCACAGCAAAGGGCGTCCCACTCAAAAATATCAAATGCATGTCTTCTGGCTAACATCAATGAGCAAAAATTGACAAGGTTTTCCAATTCCAATATATTAAACTAATGTCAACTTTGACAAGCTTTTCCCATTCAAAATATGTAATGCCTATGATTGTGGAACGGGCAGGGTTTGTCATCAGTTTGTCATCTGATAGTCCGGTGGCTCAAGGTGACGACGAATGATTAGAGAACCATTCGATGTATTGTGCATGATGAAGTATTATGGAGGACACGAACCATCTGAACATTTTGTGCAGTTCCACTAAAATCAAGCTGAGCATCCCTGTGGATTTCGTATTTATATGCTGCCAGAAAACAAAGACACATCAGCACACACATGAATATTGGCCCCAGTGTCAACCCACCAATCGGTGGACTAACAAACTGAAAGTACGGTAAACAGATTACCATACCCAGATGCCCCATCATTGTTGCTTAGAGTGACATTGACAGACTTGGAGTCCTGTCCTGGCTTCTTGGTACTTGTTTGGGCACTTGTTTGCCCAGTGTTCCTCCGAACCACAAGTAAAGCAGCCATCTCTCTTTTTGTCTTTCTTCTTACCCTTCTTAATGGCCGACGCTGGCAGCACCATTCAAACATATAGTCCGGTGGCTCAAGGTGACGACGAATGATTAGAGAACCATTCGATGTATTGTGCATGATGAAGTATTATGGAGGACACAAACCATCTGGACATTTTGTGCAGTTCCACTAAAATCAAGCTGAGCATCCCTGTGGATATCGTATTTATATGCTGCAAGAAAACAAAGACACAACAGCACACACATGAATATTGGCCCCAGTGTCAACCCACCAATCGGTGGACTAACAAACTGAAAGTACGGTAAACAGATTACCATACCCAGATGCCCCATCATTGTTGCTTAGAATGACATTGACAGATTTGGAGTCCTGTCCTGGCTTCCTGTACTTGTTTGGGCACTTTTTGCCCAGTGCACTCCACGTGTTGTAGAGTTTCCTATGCTCTCTGCAGACTAGTCATGTCACCAGCGTCTACTAATACTCTGTAAAGCTTCTCGATCATTCCTTGTGTAATGTAGCGCAAACAGTGACTGCTTCTTTCTGCAAAGTGGTAAGACCAACTGGACCCACTAATGCAGCAGTTTGCCTTAGACACATTGGCTCCTTTTGTGCAGTTCAACTAAAATCAAAGTCGGAATAAAACCGAGCTTTAATTTTGATATCCCTGTAAGCAACAAAAGGTATAAGGGAAACAATTACTGAGAAATAACGGTTGATGACTTGTACTCCCAGAAGAAAAACATCTACTGATCTACCTTATCTTAATGGGAAACAAAGCAGGAGAGTAGCAATTCTCAATCAGTGTGATTCATTCATATTAACTGAGACATTATCTTAACAATGCCTTGTTTCAACATGTATAAAGAACGACAAAGCAGAAAAGTATCATTCCTAAAACAATGCGACTGATTCATTTTAACAGAGACATTATCTTAACAATACCTTGGTTAAACATGTAGAAAGAACTACAAAGCAGGATAGTACCATTTGTAAAACACTGTAACTGATATATAATAACAGAGACATTATCTGAACAATACATTTCTTAAACATGTACTCCGGCCGATCCCTAACAGAAATGGTACTCCCGCCGATCCCTAACAAGTGTTGCAGTTTTGAACTAAGATTCAGTAGTTAATTCTGAGGAAAGTCGGTACTGACCTTTCAAGACCAAGATTTGAAACAACTCGTGAGGAAGACCTGAGAGAGATCTCAACACATATATGGAAATCCGGTCTCATTTTGTGCAGTTCCACCAAAATTAAGCGAAGCAAAATGTCGCAATAGCAACAAGTTGAATAGATATCCCTGTTTTAACAGAGGCAAAAAAGGAATCAATTACTGGCCAATAAAGGAGGATGAAACATGCGGCCACAAAAATGGTAATCCCGCCAATCCCTAACAAGTGTTGCAGTTTTGAAATAAGATTCAGTAGTTAATTCTGAGAGTGGCATTGCTTAATTTTACCAGCGGCATTAGATTAACAAAAAGCATAAACAGTTCCAGGGGAGAGTGGGCGCAACAACAACATGTGCTTCCATCTACTTATAAAGGGGGTGATGCAGAGTTTGTTGTAACAAAGCAACAAGCATAATGTCTGGGTTGGTCCCATTTTTGTTCACTACTTAATGGGAAAAGACAGCAATACAATAGCTTCAATTCAACATTTATTTAAAACAGTACCAATACAAGTAGCACAACATCTCAAAACACACTGCACGATCATGTGGATGAAGGCAAGTACCAACCTGTCATGACGCACACAAGATCACGTACGAATCTGCCAACACGAATAGGAAATCCAATCTCGTTTTGTGCAGTTACTCTGAAATCAAGTAAAGTCGCCGGTGTGACATTTAAGTTTGCTATAGCAACAAGTTGAATAGATATCCCTGATTTAACAGAGGCAAAAAAGGAAACAATTACTGCCAATAAAGGAGGATGAAACATGCGGCCACAAAAAGAAGCATCTACCTTATCTTGATGGAAAACAAAGTATAGGACAGTAGCATTTCTAAAACGGTTGCATTGATTCATATTAACAGAGAAATTCTCTTAAAATAGTTCAGTAGTTAATTCTGAGAGTGGCATTGCTTAAAATACAATAGCTTCAATTCAACATTTATTTAAAACAGTACCAATACAAGTAGCACAACATCTCAAAACACACTGCACGATCATGTGGATGGGACATGGGACATGCCAGCACCATGTGCGTCCACACGTATAAATGGGTGATGCAGAGTATGTAGCCAAGCAGCATATCTGCGTTGGTCCCATATTTGTTCTCTTTGAAACTTTTTCCGATGTGAGGGCAGCAAATCTAGTCCTGCACAAACTACCCGACCCCCCAGTTTCTTTCCCTTTTCAACAAAGAGTTCGGTTCCTTACAGATGTGTGTACTGGGTTACCCCCTTTTTCCCTTTTCGACCAACAAAGCGGCTGGATAGCTAGTCTATACTACTTTCCCTCCCTCCTTTCCTCATTGAACCACGTCCTAGATTCATGCTCCACCCCACCGCACCCTTCTTTCCTCTTTGAACCAAGACCTAGATTCGACTACAGAATCGAAAAAGATCAGCATGCAGCTAGACCAATGACGGTTTCAAAGAAACTTATACCTTAGGGTCGTCGGGATGTGGCAAGGCATGCGGCGGGAGGTCGGATCTGCCCACACTACGTACGGCAGCGAGGAAGAAGGGGTCGGTGGCCCTCCCGCACAGGCGCTGGGTGAAAGAGAAAAGCGCAGCCGGCAGTGGATTGCCTCCCTCGCCGAAGGCGATAGAGTGAATGCTGCACCTCCTCCCCTTCCCGGTGCGACGGGATCCGGACGCCTCCTTCGCCAGCTGTGAGGGGGGTGAGAGAGACAGAGGCCACAACGCAGTCTTGTTTAGATCTGGTGAAGAGGGTGAGAGACAGTGAATATAGCAAACCCTAGCAAAGGAACGCTGAGCCTCCAGCGTGTATATATATATGTAGTGCGGCGAGAGTGTGGAGAGTGCAAACCCTAGCGAACAAGCGCTGAGGCTCCAGCTTATATATATACTGTAGTACAGACTGAGCTCCGGTGCCTTAACTGCACCTGCTTTTGGCTGTATGACAGGTGGGCCAGCCACATTTTGGGCCCACCTGTCATAAACCCAAAGGCAGGTGCACTAAAGTCAATGAAGCTGCGTCCATATAGTACTCGTGTATACGACTAATATATAGTGGAGTGGTTTTCTTATTCTCTCCATAACAATCGTTTTAAATTGTGTAAGTACGAAACGAAACTCTTTATTTAACGTACCAGTGAAGAAAACTACTACTCCCTCTGTTCCTAAATATTTGTCTTTCTAGAGATTTCAACAAATGACTACATACGGAGCAAAATGAGTGAATCTACACTGTAAAAAATGTCTATATACATCCGTATGTGGTAGTCCATTGCAAACCACTTGAAAGACAAATATTTAGGAACGGAGGGAGTACTTCCGATGAACTAACGATCCACGCGTCCTGGTCGCACTTCCTGTCCTTCACGTGCGGTACACTACCCTCCCTTAAGTGAACAACCACACATGCGCCAAATTATCGGAAACGTGTGAGAGTGTGTACAAATAAAGAATTTTAATTTCAATTATCGGAAAGGTTTGAGAGTATGTACAGTTTGCCCTCTCTAATAATTATGGTTTGTTGTGTTCGGCCTAAACTTGGTCAAACTTTACAAAGTTTGACTTCAGTCAAATCTAATATGCGGAGTAAATAAAAATGGAGGGCTACTACGTCCATCCGGGTTTTTAGTCCACACCATTTTTTAATCAAAGTTAATAGCTGGACAAATAAAATTACAGGGGAGCTGGAGACAAAGTTGTGAGAAGGCTTAGAAATCAATACAAAACTTATGCTCTTAGTACCAACGTCGATCCTTCTTCGAGGAAACATTTGGTTCATAGCCAATTGTGTGATAAAATTGCACCAACGTGAAAGACGACTGCGTCTCCAACGCAACCAAGGTGAACTGACGAAGGATATCATCTTTGTGGGTAACAAGCAAAGAGCACTGATGGAAGACAGCTTGTTTTTCATTGAAAATCGATCAGCTTCACCAGCCGACGCAACCATGAGGCGCAACCATGAGCATCGATAGGTCATCGTGGTGATGCATCATCCATTTGGCATCAAGTTTGGGTGAGGCACCTATGAAGTTCGACAAATCCTCACTGTGGTCTGTTTCTTCTCAGTAGTCAAGCTCGAGGAAGGAAGAACCACGTGGCAGAGGACAGTGAGGCGGAACAACAATGGCCATCCAATTTTGTGCAGTTCCACTAAAATTGAGGAAGACATGCCCGGGTATGGAGATACGCATCGCTGTTTCCAAAAATATAAAAAAGGGATATAGTGTTGTTACTTTGTTTTACAAGATTAACAACGACATCTCAATTGTCAATAAGAATTATGAAAAGTACACCAACAAACAGAAGCATCATGATTATCTTGATGGGAACTAAACCAGGATACCCGAGAAAAAAAGCATTTCTTCATTTAACCAGTGATAGTATTAGATTAGCAGCAGCAATAGGAGCATATGGACAATGACCGCACAACCACCATGTACTTTTTGTCGAAACAACATGTATACCTCCACCGAGGCATAAATCAGGACAACTTTTCGAGTGGCATTTCCTCTATAATAGTAGGTGATGTTGGACCAGCCGACGAACCCTAGCTACTATACATGGGGAGCTGGGGAGTAGTCGCATAGAAGAAAACCCGCATGCAGCGACCTGGGGAGCTGGACCAGTACAAGAAGTTATACCTCAGGTGGGCGAGATGTCGCTTAGGCGGGCGGGCGGGATCTGCCCACACGACGGCAGCGAACAAGGGCGCGGAGGACCTTCGTCCGCGCCAGCGCCGGCTCCGAGAGGACGGTGCGCATCGGCTTCCTCCATCGCCGACGGCGACAACGTCAACGCTGCACCTCCTCACCTCCCGCAGCGGACGGGATTCGGCCGGATCTGTGACCACCGGTGAGGAGAGAGATAGTGTGGACACTGTCATCTTGTTTTGATATGGAGAGGGTGAGAGAGCGAGACGCGAGAAACTCTATCAAACAAGAGGCTATAATGGAGTAAAACAATCTCTCCATAGCAGTGGTTTTAAATAGAATACGCGCGTTCCCGGAAAAAAGAAACGAAAACTGGCGGACAATTTTTTAACGTACCAAGAAAGAAAACTCGATCAAAAACACGCCCCCGCTTCCAGGTCGCGAGAGTCGTCGCGCACACACACATAGACATAGACATGCATATCCGTGTTTACGTAAAATTCCATTTCCATCTCCATCTCCAATCATATTTGTCCAACTGGCACATTATTTACGTTGTTAATTATATACGCGGCAATATTAACGTACAACATCTCTTGTTTGCGGGCGTCCGGACCGCTGCCACGGCCGCTCCTGACCAACCCGAACCCTCTTCATCACCCGCGCGTGCTTCCCGCCCGAAACGGTCAGTGCCGCATTCATGCCCGGCCAGAGCGGACGCGACCTCTCACTGGCGCCGGCATTGAAGCGGCGCGCCGGCCGAGAGAGCGTCGCCCGCGCCGCTTCCTGGTGCACGCGACTGCTCCGCGTTCAAAGGTCGCAATAGCCGGCCACAACATGCATGTAAAAAGTTCTTGGGAGTCCGTGCTACAGCTAGCTGTCCTCCCCCAACTCGTCAATCTCTTCCAGTAGTACTAGTACTCCATGGCGCGATCCATCGACAAGCAGGCGGGAAAGTTATCGTATACTCGGTTTGCGGTGAGTGGCATGCCGAGCGACCGTGTGGGGTCGAGCCGTGGAGGAGGGTGAGACACGAACGCGACAGACGTGATTTAAACGTTGGTTTTGCTCGATGGCGCGATCCAACGAAACGAAACGTTGGTTTCTCTCCGTTTCCATTTTTTCTCCGGAAAAACGGAAACTTTCCACTCCATTTTCATTCCTACTCCAAGGTTGCCCCGTTACAACATTCCATCAAATACAAAGGAAAACTAACACGCATGCTGATGCATCTCAATGATTCACAGATCATAGCCAATATTTACTTCACAACTAAAGACAAAAGTTGTGAGAGCGTGTACGAAAGAAAAACTACTGATGGGGTCACTACGACTTAAACCCTAAACCCTAAACAGGATTTAATTTCCTGGCCAGGTAGAACCTGTCGAAGGAAAGACGGCTGGCACCCTCGGATCATACGATGCTTTTGTGCAGTTCCACTAAAATCGAGCTGAGCATCCCTGATGGCAAAGATATTGAAGAAGTGTGATTAGAATAATAGTACTGGCACTAGTTCATGAGACATAAACTCATCACAAGTAGAAGCCGGTAGAAGTAGAGAAAGATCGACATGGAGATGGAGCTACGTGGGGAGCTGCGGCAGTGGAGCAAGCCGGCTCCAAAAGGAAGATGGACTACCTGGGACGTCGGGCTGTAGCTAGAAGGGCGGTTGGGACGCGGCATCGGCCCATACCGCGGTGACCCCCGATTGGGACGCACCGACTGTGGATTTTCTCCCTCGCCGATGTCGACCGCGTCTACGCAGAACATTGTTCCCTTCCCCCAGCTGCGGGATCAGGCCGGATATGTGACCAGCGGTGTGGCCACCGTCGTTCTATGCTTGTGAAGAGAGCAACCCAAGCAAGCAGGCTTGTAGCTTAGGCTCCTGCTAGTGTATATATAGTGGTTTTCTTTTTCTCTCCATATCAACCATTTTATATTGCGTACGTGTCATTGAAGAGTGAAATGATGGTTGCTTCTTCCGACTAACTTACTGTGTGATTTGACTGCTCCTTTAGTGGCCCCTACACGTACTCCCCCTACGTGTATGCAACAGTCACACGTACACATGGACGCAAAAACGCGCGCGACGCCCTAATGCATGCATGTCCGAGCACACGACGGAACACACACGGTCACGCTCAAGTGCTCAACCTACACGTGCATGCACACACATACTCAGCCAGGGTGAGCTAGTGACCGTATAAACACCGGAAAATGTATATATTGAGCGCAATGAGCGTATTATGAAGTCCACTGACCGTATTTTTACAAATATACAGTGACAGACAGTGTATTTATCTCGTTTGAAATTAAGCCATATTAACCGGAGAGGAGGCAGTATGGACTAGCATTACTTTGTTGTGTCCCGTCAACTTGCCGAACGAGGAGAAGCTTGCAGGACGGGAGAAGCTTGCGCGCGGTGGCTCGCAGGACAAGGAGAAACTTTTGACTAATGCAAGCTCTCCTTCGCTCAGGCGGTGGACGTGCAACAGTTAATTCGGTGTCAGATTGCCAGAAGCATACACTATACTAGTACTATTATTGTTGCACTTCCCGAAGAGGCGAACAGCCAAGCGCAAAGTTTACTAGTACTAGTACTACTACTATAGTCTATAGAGGTATGTACTATACTAGTACTAGGAACCGGATGGAGGAGCGTCTGCACTCTTATTATATTTTTAAAATGTGATAAAGCAATCTTCAACACATTTGGTTCTCTTCGAGGGTTCTCGCATGTGATAATGGAAGTTGATTGCATGGAACACTCGCCACAATTCTCGCTTAATTCTGGCTCATATCCTGTTACAAATAGGAGCGCTCGGTAATATTTCCTCTTTTTTTGTTATTCAGCATGTAAACAGGTCAGCAAACCTTGCGGCGCATCTTTGTGCGAACCGTGCTTGCTGCACTTTGAATGTGGCCGAGAGCTGGCTTGATGAAACACCTCGCTTCCTACTTCTTTTTTTGCGGGGTACCTCGCTTCCTAGTGACCAGTGTCTTGGCTGATCGTCCTAAGAATGCTTATATATGAATAAAGCTCTCTCATTTACCCGCAAAAAAGATTAAGCCATATTAACCGGAAAGGAGGGAGTATGGACTAGCACTACTTGTTGGTGTGTCCCGTCAACTCGCAGAACGAGGAGAAGCTTGCAGGACAAGGTGAAGCTCGCTTACGCCTTTTGACTAATGCAACGTACCCTCGCCCAGGCGGTGGACATGCATCAGTTCATTCGGTGTCAGATTGCCAGAGGCATACACTGTAGTACCGAACATGCGGAGTACCATCATTGTTCGACTTCACGAAGAGGCGAAGAGCCAAGCGCAAGGTTTAGTAGTACGAGTAGTACTACTACTAGAACCGCATGGTGGAGCCTCTGTACTCTTATTTTTTTAATCTCTGATAAAGTACACATTTATTCCGGAGAAGGGCGGAAAACGGCAGCCCAACATGTAATGATGATATCGATC
The DNA here is from genome assembly GCF_018294505.1 of Triticum aestivum. NCBI lineage: Eukaryota > Viridiplantae > Streptophyta > Magnoliopsida > Poales > Poaceae > Triticum > Triticum aestivum. The sequence continues at coordinate 336,554,589 of NC_057805.1, forward strand.
AACCATGCTCGAATATATCTTGGCCTCCGTGCGAGCCCGTCTGTGTGTTCTCGCTCCTCGTCTCTCTCAAGGAACGGCGGGTTGGCCATTTTGCCGTCAATTGAGATCGGTTTGCTCACACTCCGGTCCCACATGTCAGTGATATGCCAAGAGGAGGTGCGTTGACCGACTGGCCATACGCGTACTTGGTTTTGCACCTTCATACTACTCCTCCCTCCGTCACAGTTTACAGGGCGCGCTTCATTATGATGCATTTCTCTCAATGCATTTCCACCACCAGAGAGACTTTAGACGCGTTTGGTTTAATGCTCAATTAATTAGGGCGTGGTAACCGCAATTTTCTCTCGATGTAGTACTACGGAGTGGAGTAAGTGCATGCATGTGTGTACCCGGGGTGGAAGCACTGCATGCATGTGTGTACGCATTATTTCCTCTAGTAATAGACGCCGTGCTATAACTACCAATGCTATTTTTCAGGCCGATCGCTAGTCGCCTTGGTCCCAGAGATTTTCTCTTTTTCTGAAGCGCGCTCTATAAACAGTGACGGATGGAGTAGTATGAGCGGATTCAAAGAAGAGCGTATTGATGGTTGCTTCTTCCGAGCAACTTACAGTGGGAAAGGTGGGGCTTATGATTTGACTGCTCATTACTCACTATTAATGCGGCGCAACGACCGGTCTGAGTCTCCCATGCGGCTGTGCACTACCCCCTCGGTTCTTAAATATACTCCGGAGTATTTGTCTTTCTAGAGATTTCAACGAGTGACTACTCAAATATTTGTCTTTTTAGAGATTCAAATGGACTACTACATAGGGATGTATATAGACATATTTTAGAGTGTAGATTCACTCATTTTGCTCCGTATGTAGTCACTTGTTGAAATATCTAGAAAGAAATATTTAGGAACGGAGGGAGTTACACATACGACAAAATGAGTGAACCACACCTCAAAAATTGCCCATTGAAATTTGTAAAAAAGACAAAATATTTAGGAAACGAAGGGAGTATATTTGTCATGGCACATGGACCCGGATGCCGAAGAGGCTTTCTGGGTAACGACGCGTCGGGTGAACGACTAAAGTGAAAAGACGAATTTGTGCGATGGAGCTAGAGAATGCCCTGAGGGAGGGTGGAGAGGGGATGCCAGGCGTCTGCCATGCACGAGAGAAAGTTAGCGTTAGGCTAGCTAGCAAAGAAAGAGATTGTTGTGGGTGTAAAAGACGAATAGAAGATCAAACTTCATTATAAAAAGCGAATTCGGATATTTGAAAAATTTATCATAGTGTTTTAGAAACCCGACGCATGGTGAATATATATAACGGTGATACATCATGGTGGTGGTTATGAACATGTTATACTACATATAATATATTTTATCTCTACTCTTATAAAAAATGGAGTTGTTGATGATGGTGCCATCCTGCAATATAGGCCGTCCGATTTATATCTGACGGATAGGAAGGAAACTATGGCAATTTTGAAAAAAGATACCCACACCCCTCTCCATATTTGCAAATTAGGCCTCCCCTTGATCATGTTGATGTTCTGTGGAACGCATGGGCATCTTGCTAGTACTATGTATAACATATAGAACATTATTCATAATTTTGACTAATGTGTGGCTTTTGCAGCTTAGGTCTAAATACTTGTCATAATGTAGGGGGCGGGGCACTATACTATGTGTGATAAACACGGTGTACACGTATGGAACATGGTTTAGATTATGAATATATGGTTAGTACATCAAATGTACTATTATTTGGAATCAACATCAAGTGTATTCAAAAAATAGAATTTGAGTTCATGTAGTACACATAGTTCATATCTATCTCTATAGTAATCATGTGGTGTGTTATTAAGGTAATACACGAATGATGGTTGAAGTTGGGAACAATCATGATTGTAGATTGTTATTGAAATAGAGAAACGAATTCAAATTCAGTTCGAATTGCAGCGGTAGTATAGACATTTGGAATGCACTAAAATGTTGGTATGAGTAGGTTATATGCATTATACAACAAGCGAAAAAAATTAATTGGACATAACATGGATTCATACTACCGAATAGCATTTAATTGCACTAAATTGTTGGTATGAGTAGCTTTAAATAGCATTTTTATAGTAAGACGGGGCAAGACTCTCTCTTTGTGTGGTGTGAATAGTTTAATTTTTTTCGTTTTCTTTTTGGTTGAGGCAAGTGCGAATTGTTTTGGTACGTACAAGTACAATATTACACGTTAGGCCTGTCCCTAAAATTCAACCCGTGCCTTGTTATATCCCGAAAATTCAGATATCGTGCTCCCAAAACTGGCGCCTTCACAACCCGCGCCTTGCTATCCCGAAATTACAACGCGCGCGAAAACTCCCTCCAGCTACCAAATCCCGACACGCGAAATCTCCCTTCTAACCCTGAGCCGAAAGGGCCGCTAGTTCAAATCGGTGGGGGTACTTTTGTAACACACCCTACATTTTGGACAAGTGCGTCCCTAAGTCATGGTTCACCCCCTCCCATCGCCTCCTTTTTGCCATTCGAAATCCCAGGCCGCCATAACCTCTCTGCTCCAGCCGCGAAACCCCACTCTCCTTCGTCCGCCACCTCACCGCTGCCCAGCCGGAGCCTCTTCCCCGACGACGTCGTCCACCGCAACAGCTCGACGTCCCTCGTCCACCTCCCCGGATGAGGATCCGTCGTCCATCTCGTCGTCCCGCCGGTTCAGCCGCCCCGTCCTCCACCTCCAAGGAGCTGCTCCGACGATCGCCTCGTCTATCGCGGCTGCTCCATTCCCACAGTGCCGCCTTAACCTGCTCCACCGGAACCGCAGCATCCTCACCGACTCCTCGGACGAAGCCGAGGCCTACTCGGCACCACCAAAGAGGTTGTACACTCATCGCATCGCACCTTCTCCTTAGCTCGACCTCCCGGCGCCGACGGTGCTCCATCTCGCACTCCCATGGAGCGACTACCTTGAAGCCGGAAAACATCTCCACGGCGGCTCTCCCCCAGTGCGAGGCCCCTTCGGCGGCGGCGTCCATACCAGCTGGATCTGCTGCTGCTGCTCCGGCTCTCGCTCGCTCGCTCGCGCTGCTGCTGCTGCTGCTCCGGCTCTCGCTCGATCGCTCGCTCGCCCAGCTGCTGCTGCTCCGGCTCTCGCTCGCTCTCTTGCGCTGCTACTGCTCTCCCCCTCGCTCGTGCTGCTGCTCTGCTCCGATTTAGCTACACTTCAGTTGACTGAATCGACTTTTGGGTCAGTCAATTTTCAAGGGGTGGGGGGGCTCGCCGGAGTTAAGGAAGAACCACCTGCACCGGAGACGGGGGCTTGCCGGAGAGGTACCCCACTATCTATCTTAGGGTTCAGGGTGGGGGCGGGGGGCCTATAGGGCTGGCCGGGGCGGCGGCGGACCGGCGGTGGGGAGTTGTTTCGGGGCGGTGAGGCGGCGCTGGGGCCGGCGGTTCGGCAGGTGGTGGCTGGCGGCTCATGGGGTGCAGGTTGAAGATGAACTACAGGCCCTCCCTAAACTACATGTCAAGTGCCTCTCTGCTACCATTGCGTTCAGTTTCGACAGTAACATTCAGATTCCACAGTAAATTTCAGTTTCGACAGTTAAGTTCAGAGTCAACAGTTTTTACCTCATCTATTGTACTCAGGTGGTTTTTGGTGATGTAAATTTTACATCTATTTTACATCATCTATTGGAGATGCTATTAGAGTCCCACTTGAGATTGACGATGTCTGTCTTGTGCTACTTCAGCCTTGACGTCTTACGGCTCACCAGGGCTGCTCCAACAACAGAACGATCCATCACAACAGAGCAGTGCCCTGGACGCCGTCTACAGATTCCTCGGATCTTCCTCCACACGTCCGACAGCCACCTCTGCCTCAACTGCTTCAGCGACCAACCCAATGATGCTGAGGTCGACACGGCCACGGCAAAGAGGTTGTACACTTGTTGCATCACTTATTACTATACATTCATGGTGATCCATTAGGGCTATTTTGGTTCGACGGAAAAACATAGCACTAGGGAATTTTCCAATTGCACTCTACTATTCAATTATTCATGCATTTTGTTGAAAGGAATGAAGCAAAACATCCACCTGGACCTACTTTTCAAAATCCTATGCATGAAAACAAGACCAAGTGCATTAGTGGCAGAATAACTTTCTAACTGTACACGCTTTCATATGGTTTCACTTTATTTTGGCCGTGTTTCTATGCATTCCTCTGCTCTTCCAATTCCTGTAAACCAAACACCCAAGTTGATAGAAATCATGTGTTTACAAATGCTCTGTTTACCATGTGCATTCCTATCCTATTCCGGTGTTTTTCCTATCCCTGCGTTTTTAGAATCATGCAAGCCAAATGAGCCCTTACAGAATTACTTCACTTACAGGTAGGTGTCGAAGGGAACTTTGTGTGGTTTGTCCTGCTCCTGCCGCAACGTCGTCCACCTCACCTGAGGTGCTCCATCGACAGAAACATCCACCAAACCATACATCACGACTCCTGACCGTCTTTCGCCGCCTCAGATCTCCTTCCCTGCCGCCGGCACCCACCGCAACGGCATCACCATCATCGACTCAGCAGATGAACCTGAGGAGTACACGGGTCAACAAGAGAGGTTGCACTCTTTTGATTCTACTTATGTTATGCACTGCTTAACATTACCTGCTACTTTATCGTCCTGTTCACCTCTTGGACTCCAAGTCAGGTCCAAATTAATGTTCAAACTTGAGTTCTAAATTAGTTGTGGGGCACATATCGAGGAAGCAATGAATCGTATCTCTGTCTAATATCTGGTTCACCTAGGGTATGCCTATGTTGTTCATCTTGGGTGGGAAACAAATAGTAAAGCAATCATCATTTGTCTTTTTATTAAATTAAAGCAATCATCAGCCTGCTATCATTATTTTTGGATCCATCCACTGGTTGTTACCATCACTCTAAATTTTTGCATGCTCTCCTTACATAATCTCACCATATTTTTTCGTATGCATGTCAGATATTGTACACAGTCATGCTGAACATGTAGAGAAAAAGAGAAGAGTTTTGCACGGCAATACAATGTCATGCACACATCGCTCCATGGTGGGTTCAATGGCAAACCCTCCCCACCCCTCTCCAGATTGTAATCCAGAGGAAGATATCTGTTCTGAGGCGGATTCAGACGCCGCTGACCACTCCTATTTACCCCCAAGGTGTTTTCTCTACCTTGGCATGATGATGTTAGTCATATCATGCATATGTTGCCTTGCAGTGCCTACTTTTGACATCATATATGTCATCTGCTTAGTTTAGACATATTCTGTCGCCACCTGTTTACTTTCTATATCATATATGGGAATTATGCAGTCTCATGTCTTTTAGCCAGCTATAATATATGTGAAATGTGCAATGCCATCCGTTTAACCAGGCATCATATATTTGAATGATATCTTGCCCATCCTTTTCTTCATTACATTTCCATTTGTAGACAATGTTTGTACATTAAACTACTCTTCCTGTGAATCAGCCATTTGGGTGGGAGATTGAAAAATCTAGAGTGAAAACAAGGCCTTGAGAGCAGACAGTGCTACCTGTCGAAGCAGATCTCTTGTTGGGTCCCGATAGCTCCTCAGAGATGGATTCAGAGACAGATGACCAGTCCTATTCCCCCACCGAGGTGTATGCTCTAACTTGGCACGGCGTTTTAGTTATTCATCATATCTTTGAATTATGTTATGCTATGCTATCCAGTTTAGATAGACATCATATAGGTGAAATTATGTCGTGCTATCCGTTTTAGTTAAACAATATACGTGTCAACTATTTCATGTCCTCTTTTTTCCACACTATCTATTGCATCTGTCTCTCATACAATGTTTGTACATTCAATTATGTTTCCTGTTTATCAGCCATTTGAATTGGAGCAGGTGATGCCAGCATATAGCGGACTAAAAACACGGTCTTCAAATAAAACAGTGCTACCTCTTGGTGGCGATAGCACCTCGGTTGTACATGCACGAGAACCAGCCCTACCACACATAACCCAAACTATCGCAGATTGTACCCCTACTGCGATGGACAGAGAACCAGCTTCACCCAATCTAAACCCAACCCCAGCAGATAGTAACCCAGTTCCTGTTGACACAGCACCATCTCCACCACAGAGCTCCCAAACAAGAGCAGTTAGTAAGGCAGCTCCAGTGCCCAAAGGGCCAGTACTACCACCGCGAACCCCAACTCCACCAGTTAGTACGCCTATTCCTGTGGAGGAAGCACAACCAGCTAGTCGTACTTTAGCATCTATCGCATTTGATGTTGTTAAATCGTATGTGCGTATCTTCCCATCTTGGAAATATTAAACTGAAGATGAAGGAAAATGCCAGTTGCAGGTGTTTGTCCAGGAGTTATGTGTAAGTAATGTTATTCATGGCAATTACTTTGCTTTGTCCCATACATCCTACCTCCATGATGGTTATAATACAGTAAATTTTCCCATTTTTCTCTATAGAGAAGGACCGATTTGGAAACTCAGGATGAGGAAACCTGTGCTAATACCTCTGCTATCTTCAAGAATGCTTGGTGGCAGTAACGGAATTACCTGAAGAAAACGTACTTCACCGGCAAAGAAACTCATCAAATTCCCTTACATTCTCCTGAGACACATTTACTGGACGATGACTGGGAACGCCTTGTTCTGTACTGGTCCCGAACCAAGAATGTGGTAAGGTCTATGAGCTCATTTTCTATTTTTAAGTACTATATTCTTGCGTCTTACTGTACTCTGTTCATGTAGAACAAGTGCCTAAACCTGAAGAACAACTGTTCTAATTTAAGATTCCATTGCTATCATAGTTCCAAAAAGCGCTAGGCGTTAATTGTGCGTTTTGCCACCGCCTTGCGCTTTACTGACCAAAGCGCATGCTTATGCGCAGATTAAGCGTAGTTATGCGCAATGCATTTCGCCAACGCCTAGAGCCTAGGCGCGCTTAAGCGCTCGCTTAGGCGCGCCTTTTTTAACTATGATTGCTATCGTGCATACTGCTTTGCTCTTGTATCACTGTATTTACTCATACAAACTTATTTTTAAATTGAAGGATCCAATCGAAACTCCAATGGCACAGCAGGTATGTTCACACATGTTTCTTTAACAGGCTTGCTCTTATCAATAGCTCTGTTGATTTCAATTTCAATTGTGTATACAGTTGACTTCTCATATCATGCACATTACTAGCATCACAACAAAGAAAATAGTGTTGTTGTAAATGTAGACCCGTGGTACCCATCTGAAATCTTGTTGTGCCGTGTAGTTTCCCGCGCTTTGTATTCTTTCACTGCTGCTTTGTCTTGAACTGATATGATTTGAACTGTGTCTCTATTTTGATTTGGAAAGACAATGCAGTGACCATAGGACATAGATATATGTTTGTTTGATGCTTTTATTATGTACTAGTACCTGGCAATAGAAGACTTGGTAGTTTAATCATGTCCACCTTACTAATGAACTGGTTCACCAAAATGAGTTTCATATACTAGTACATGCTAAACTGTTATGTGTCTGCTTGTTTCTTCGTTTTGAATGCTGACAGAATATTGGGGAGGAGTGCCTTATTAAGCAATGGTAAAGGAAGTAATGCAGATAAGGTTCAGGATAGTGACACATCCTTGTTGGTCACCAACAAAGCTGATAAAATAGCTAAGGAAGACTATCTCGAAGACAGTGAGACAACCCCAAAGTCCAGTCTTGGTTTAGTGTTGGAGTTACTGGCCACTACCGCTTGCACAAGCTATTCAAACTCACTGTCTGAATCAGTTCGGTTTCTTGAGTCTCAACTACAAGCTGAAAGACATCGATCAGTTGTGCTGCGACAAGAAGCGGAAGGACTGCGAAAGTCCCTGGAGCATTCAGATGCATACTTTCTAGTGCAACAGCAAGTGTTGGAGGATTTTAGCGCCAAAAAGGACAAAGCTAATAAGCTTGCTAAGCTTATTGTCATCATGGTGGATACCACGTTTCTTGAGCTCTTCTGAAGTTGTTTCAGTTATGCTCTTGTTTTGTTGCCGCGTTTATTTGCACTGGTGGCCAATTTTGACGGCCAGTGTATGTAATATGCTGCTTTGTTCCCTATATTTGTACTTGTGGCGAACTTTGATGCCCAAGGGATGTAATATGTGTAATAGCGGTAATAGGATAGCGTTAATTGCTTGCTTATTTATTTGCTTATTATCTTGTTTAGTTGTTTGCTTGTAGTCACTGCAGTTCTTTTTCTGTGTTTTTCTAGTGGCCACAATAACCTACCTTTGGAAACTAGGCCAAAATAATCATGGCAACACACGGACTGTTGTAACCATGGGCCTCCTGCGGGCCGTATGATCCATGGGCCTTCTATGGGCCGTAGGATCCATTGGCCTTCTATACGGGCCGTAGGATCCATGGGCCTTCTACGGGCCGTACGATTCATGGCTTACGGCCGGATCCATGGGCCTTCTACGGGGCGTATCATCATTTCGCCAATCATGGGCCGTACTATTCGTGGACAATAACGGGCCATTTAATTGGCCGTATTTGATAACTCTATGAAAACAGCCCAACGGGTTTTTTTCGACATGAAAACGGCCCCAACGTATTAACGGGCCACAAACGGCCGACTGTAACCATGGGCTGAATTTGGCCCACAAGCAGAAAATGACAGTAACGGGTCGTAAGTAACCGAATGCTGGAAATGAGCCCAAGAATAAATGGGCCCCTGAGAAGGCCGAAAGATATCATGGGCTGGAAACGGCCCAATGGAAATAATGGGGCCGTTAATGGGTATAAAGTGATACACTGTTCATTACGGGCCAGTTTTACCACGGGTCCGTTAAGGGGCCAAGGGTTACTAAGGGCCTCATATGGGCCGAAAGACGTCATGGGCCATACATGGGCCTGAAGTTAAAACGGGCTGGAATTATATTGGACGGCCCAGATGACACTACTGGGCATAATTCGGATAGGCCGTAAACGGGCCCTGGGTTAGCGGGCTGTAAATGGGCTATATGCGAACAGGCTATTCATAGGCTTGCCGTGGGCCGGCCCCGCCACCTTCTGACCAAGTCAAACGGGCCGGCCTTTTCACAGGAATGGGCCTCTGTTGGGCCGTGCCACGTGTCGACGTATCATAGGCGCTTTGGGTCCAATGAGTGGATGACATCTGTCCCAACGTTGAACTGACACGTGTTTCCTCCAACCAATGTGGATTTTACATGTGGAAAATCCCCATTGGTCGGGGCTGCTAACAGGTTATCGGATCCAAAACCGGACCCGATAGCTTAACGGCGTTCCGTTATGGTGGATGCCACGTGTCGGTCACCCTTGACGAAAGCACTTCTGTGACACACGATTTATCGTCATGGAAGTGGACACTTCCGTGATGATAATTTTGGTAATGTCATGGAACACTTCTACGACAGCACAGGTATGACTATCTTGATTCTGTCATAAATTTGTCATGGATATACATGCACGACGGAAAACGTGACCTACTATGACAAACACGTATCATCACAGAAGTGTATTTTTTTGTAGTGCATGGGAGGTGACGTACATGAGAGCTGGCCTGCGAGGCAGAGCTCAGCCTCTTGGGTTTAGCGATGCTGCAGGGACGGACCCGAGCCTAGACGTCGTGCCAGTCCTCAATCATGAGGTGGACGTGGGTGGGTTTGCAAGGGTGTACGACGTTCATGGCAACGAAGTACCGGACAGGTAGATGATAATTATAAGGCGGTTCATGGAAGGAGGTAAAGCTAGTTCTGATGGATGCAAAAAGATACATGCCGCAGGGACGGACCCACGCGGCTTGGGGATGATGCAGCCCGAGGGGCGCCCCCGACTGAATAAAGCGGAGAATGTCACCTGGCACCTTTGCTGAAGAGATGTTGAAGTAGCTGAAGACGCGTGCTGAAGAAGTTGCTCCTCACGAGCCGCCCAGGTCTTGAACCTTGGCGGGCTCTGGAGGCTCAGGGGGCTCGTGAAGAACCGTCGCCATCTCCGCCAGGACGGCCTGGTACCTAGCCTCCCGAGCCACCATGACACTCCGCGGGTGGCGCTGGAAGGTAACAGCCGTGTTCGGCAGGCCGAAAGGCATGCGAACATAGCTGTGAGGGGGGCCCTCACTCCGGCCAACGCGCGATGGCCAGAAGCGCTCCTGAGACGCGGCCCTGTTGAGCCCTGGTATGTTGACGTAGACGTGCAGCTCGTTATCCTTGCCAGGACAAGGAGCCGCGCCAGGAGGTGGGCGGCGGTCGCCGTGCATGGCTCTCGCCTCTTGAAGCTCCTCAATTTTCTTGGTGATGAACTCCTGAGCACCTGGCACCCCGTTCCTTGTGCCCTCCAGGCGGAAGCGCGCGCTGAAGCATGCCTCCACGTGGTGCCCGAGCGCCTCTCTCGTGACGTGGGCTAGGTCAGCGGCGCTCCAGATGAGAGCCCCGAGCCCAGCCTGAGAGGGGCGTCGGGCACGCCTTCCTATGCGAGAGAGGGAGGCGCCCCATCCGTGGGCGCAGGTCCTGAGGTGGTGCCGCTAGACACACCGCTCTCCTGAGGCTCTTGGCGGAGCAGCTACTTCTTCTTCTTGGGGACAACCTCAGGAGGGTAGGCGGTGCCTTCGTCTTCTGGGTTCTCGACCGCCGGACCTTTTCCTCGCAGGCGATCGTGATGATGTCGCGGTTCCCTGGCATCTTGAGGATATTGTAACCATGATGAGTCACAACCATGAACTTGGCCAGGGCTGGATACCCAAGGATGGCATTGTATGGAAGACGAATGTTAGTGACGTCGAAGTCGATGAGCTCTGTGCGGTAGTTGTCGCGCTGGCTGAAGGTGACAGGGAGGCGGATCTGCCCTATCGGGGTGGTGGAGCCGTCGGTCCCTCCTGAGAAAGGCTTGGTGGGCTGTAGCTGATCATAGGGCACTTGAAGGCAGTCAAACATCTCGATGGAAAGAACATTGAGCCCCGCACCGCTATCGATGAGGGTCTTGGTGACGAGGACATTAATGATGACGGGTGAGCAGAGCATCGGGAGGGCACCGGTAGTTGCCGCGCACTTGAGCTGGTCGGACGAGCTGAAGGTCAAGGTGCACTTGGACCACCTGAGCGGACGCATGGCCTCGAGCCTGGGGAGGGTCGCGTTCATCTTGCGGGCGAACTGCTTGAAGATGCAATGAGAGGCTAGGGCCTGCGCGCCACCCAGGATGCAGGCGATGGCACGAGGCTCCTGGAAGCCCCCAGCCCCCTCGTCCTGGTGGTGGTCGTCGTTCCTTCTTGGTGGTGGTGGCAGCGAAGGGAGGCCAGCATTTCTGTGAGGACGGTCCTCACGAGGTTGACCTCTCCAGGCGCCCTCACGAGGCTGGCCCTGCCAGTGTTCCTCACGAGGCTGGCCCTGCGAGTGTTCCTCACGAGGTTGGTTGCGCCACTCCTGGCGGGGTCCGCGGTCGTCCCAGTGTCCTCCATTTTGGCCTCCTCTGCGGTCGTCCCCTCGATCGCTGCGCTTGGGGCGACGACCGAGGCGCCTGTCACGGATGGCCCTGACCTCCTGGCAGTCATTGGTGTTGTGGTTGTGTACGTTGTGGAAGACGCAGAATGGACGGCTGCCCTTGGATAACTCTGGGTGGTCGCAACCGTGCTTCATCTCCGGTTCAGCCGCAAGCACGGCTGGCCCCTTGCGCTTCACGTCCTTGACCTTGGCCTTCTTTTCTTCTGGGTCAGCCCCCGGGAGCTCCAGGAGGGAGAGGCCACCCTCCTCAGCTCTCGCACACTTGGTCGCCATGTTGAACATCTCCAGAGCCGTGCACAAGTCCTCGTGTATGGCGAGCTCCTTCATCTTGACGTCACAGACGCCATCAGAGAACGCCGACATGATGGCCTTGTTCGAAACCTTGGGGATCTCGAGGCGAACATTGTTGAACCGTTGTATGTACTTCTGCAAGGTCTCCCCTTGCTGCTGCTTGGTGCGCCGCAGGTCACCCGCGGCCGGCGGGTGGTCGCGAGTGCCCTGGAAGTTGGTGACGAAACGCTTTCGCATCTCGCCCCAGCAGGAGATCAATCCCGCGGGCAGGTTCAGGAGCCACGAGCGCGCGCCATCCTTGAGGGCCATGGGTAACCAGTTCGCCATGACCTTCTGGTTGCCGTTGGCCGCCTCGATGCTCAGATCATAGAGCTGCAGGAACTCAGCATGGTCGGGGGTGCCGTCGTAGTGTGGAGGCAGGTCGGGCTTGAACTTTCCCGGCCAGACGACGCTGCGCAGCTCGGGAGTGAAGGAACGGCAGCCCGCGGTAGTCATGGGAGCTTGTCATGGAGGTGGAGCCTGATCTTGGCGCTCACGATTAACAGGAATCGTCTGTGTTGTTATCTGTCTTCCCACACATTTCCGATTGCAGACCTGTTTGTCGCGTATCACACACATCTTGTTAAGTTGAACTGTTTCTGTTATCTTGGCTCAACGCAAACAGTTCATCCAAGTGAACTATATGTCGTATATCGCACACACATTCATCGGCCTGACAGTTTCTTTTGTGTTGCCTAATCATAAACAGTTCATCTGACTGAACTGTATGTCGTATATCGCACACACCTTCATCTGGCTGCCCATATCTGTTGTTCCGCCTCATCACAAACAGTTTATCAGGGTGAACTGTATGCCGTATATTGCACACACCTTGATTTGGCTGCCCATTTATGTTGTTCTGTCTCATCGCAAATAGCTCATATGGGTCAACCGTATGCCCCGCATCGCACACGCATCTAAAATCTAAACCATGTATGATGTATCCACCATCGCAAAAATTTTGCATCTTTTTTGACGTTTTTTTACATCACCGTTTTCGATTAATGCATCGCACACAGTTTCGTCGAAGGGTCTCTGATTGTAGTGTCGCATTAGCAGCATCCTGTAGTAGTGTTAACTAGGTGAGCTAGAAGTACAATCACAGTGGTTCTCCCTTTACCCTCCTAGCCGAACATGCAGAACGTAAGAGGGTAAACACAGGAGCCGGGCAACTCAACTATTGACCAAGACATAATTTGGAACCGATTCATATAATGCAATATCCGAGACTCCAAACACATGAAATAAAGGTGGTGCCAGAATGATGCTTTGGGCAAGTTTCATAGGCGAGCCCCCGGTCTATTAGCCGGTTGCATCTAAAGAAAACACATATCGAACTAGTTTGTTTCAGCGTCGAAGAGCGAAAGAGCTATGCAACATAAATGACTGCAATGGGACCGTGAGGAATGGTCTTTATTTCCGATGAAATTGTGATGTCTAACCGTACAATCCGAGCTGTTGAAGCAACTGTTATAGATACTTTGCTTGAAAATAAACTTTGACAGAGGAAAGGTTTACATAGTTCCTTCATGAGTGGTTTGACGTCCCTACTACGCCCTGTTGCGCCTTTGCTCTTGAGGGCGGGGGGACTCTTTGGAGGAGATAATGATCGGTGAATGGGCCCTTGAGAGAGGGTCTTGAGGTCGCCGTAATATATTAGCTTGATGTTGGATAGGTCCTAGATGGTACCTATTGTTGTCTAAAGACGCGTTTGACCATAGCTCGGTCAAGCCGAACACTGGGCCCTTGGGTTGTTTGCCCCCACAGATGCCCAAGGAATTTTAAGTGTGAAATCATGTACCCAGGGTACTTATTCGAGACTGAAGGGATCGTGTTGTGGGGAGGGGCATGTCCCTATTTAATGTGAGCACAGGAAGGCCCTGGAAACCGTGAGGTAGCTCGAGCTCGTTTGTGTGCGCCCGGCGTTTCTTAGCCGGTCTGGACTTCGGCTGCCAAAGCCACTGTTTGCTCCTCCATTTGGAGTGAGCGCTCAGTGTTACTGTTGACGGTAATGACACCCTTCAGTCCAGGCATCTTGAGCTTGAGGTATGCGTAGTGGGGGACAGCGTTGAAGCAAGTGAACATTGTTCAACCAAGAAGTGTGTGATAACCTCTGCGGAAATGGACAATGTCGAAGATCAAGTCTTTGCTGCGGAAGTTATCGGGTGAGCCGAAGACTACTTCCAAGGTGACGGTTCCCAAGCAGTGTGCTTCGACGCTTGGGATTACTCCTTTAAAGGTGGTGGCGCTGGGTTTGATCCTTGACAGATTGATGCCTATCTTCCTCACTGTATCTGAGTAAATCAGATTGAGGCTGCTGCCTCCGTCCATAAGGACTCTGGTGAGGTGGTATCCATCCACGATGGGGTCGAGCACCAGAGCTGTCGTTCCTCCATGAAGGATGCTAGTCGGGTGGTCTCTTTGGTCGAAAGTGATCAGATAAGCCGACCACTGGGTTGTATTTTGGGGCTGCTGGCTCTACGGCGTAGACGTCCCGCACTGCATGCTTTCGTTCCTTCTTGGGTATGTGCGTGACATAGATCATATTCACAGTTTTTACCTCAGGAGGGAACTACTTCTAGACTCCATTGTTTAGCCCGCGAGGTTCATCATCGTCCTTGCTGCGGGGGCCCTTGCCTTGGTCCTCGGCTGTGAGCTTGCCGGCATGTTTGATCACCCAACAACATAGTTGGTGTGGTTGGCGGGCTTATCTAGGGTGCCGTGGATCTGGCAGGGCCTATCCAAGATCTTCTCCAACGCGGTCGGACCATCCCGGTTCCCTTTAGAGGGCTTCTTCCGTGGTCCTGATTTGGAGTTGCTGAATTCGGCATTCAGTGTCGTGTCATCGACTTCATTGCTATTGTGTTGGCGCTTGTTCTTGTTGCGTTGTGGTTTCCCATTTCCATCCCGGACTTCTGAAGTACCGGGTTCATCCGGGTTGTTGCTTCTACGAGCTAACCAACTATCTTCGCCCGCGCAAAAGCGGGTCATGAGAGAGGTCAGTGCTGACATTGTCTTTGGCTTATCTTGGCCGAGCTAGCGGGCGAGCCATTCGTCCTGCATGCTGTGCCTGAAGGCGGCTATTGCCACAGCATCCGGACAGTCGACAATCTGGTTCTTTTTGATCAAGAACTGATTCCAAAATTGTCAGGTTGAGTCTCCAGGCTGTTGGACGACGTGGCTCAAGTCATCGGCATCCGGAGGCCGAACATAAGTGCCTTGAAAGTTAGCTCGGAATGCATCCTCGAGCTCTTCCCAGCTCCCAATGGAGTTTCTGGGGAGGCTATTCAACCAGTGCATGGCCGGTCCTTTGAGCTTAAGTGGTAAATATTTGATGGCGTGGAGGTCGTCACCTCGGGCCATATGAATCTGGAGAAGGAAATATTCGATCCATACGGCCGGGTCTATTGTGCCGGCGTATTGTTCAATGTTTACGGGTTTAAACCCTTCGGGGAACTGGTGCTGCATCACCTCGTCTGTGAAGCACATTGGGTGTGCGGCGCCCCTGAACCTGGCTACGTCGCGTCGGAGATCGGCTGTCATCCGGGCGCGGTGCTGCTCCCGGGATCTATCCTTTCTATCGCGCCAAGCTTGGTATCCATCCCATCCAGCGGTTAGGTCGTGTCATAGATCATATGGGTCCTCGCGCTGCATTGGCTCCTTGTCTCTCCTGCGAGGGAGTGCAGGAGGATCTTCTGCCTCTCTAGCCGTCATGTCCCGTTCTCGAGGGGGGCGGTTGGGCTGGTGTGCCTGAGTATGTCTGGGGGTGTGGACTCAAGCGCCTCGCCGTTGAATTGCGGCAGCAAACATCAGCGTGGGTAGCTTCTGTTTTGGTCATGCTGCTCATTGTCGTACCCTTCCTCGTCTGCTAGGACTCTTGTCCATCTGTCGTTGAGAGTATCTTGTTCGGCCTTTAGCTGCTTCTGCTTCTTCTTCAGGCTTCGGGCAGTGGCTCTAAGTTGCCGCTTGAACCGCTCTTGATCTAGCGGGTCTTCGGGGACGATGAAATCCTTGGCTCTGAGGCTAACCTCCTCTTCGGAGAGAGGAAGGTAGTTGTTGTCCTCGGAGTCATCGAGGTCCTCGGGGTTATACTGGTCCTCATGCCCCTCCGAGCCATTGAATTGTTCTTCGGGGGCAACGGGGCCGCCAAGGTCTTCCATGTTGTTCGGGGTATCGTTTGCTCTGGTGCCCGTGTTGCTTTTCCAACCATTACGCCCCCTGGATCATCTACGCGGTCGTCGGCGTTATGGTGGCTCCTCGTCGGGCTTATCGCCGTTCTTTCTGGGGGTGCCATCATCATTCTTCCTGGTGGTGCCATCGCCCTTATCATTGGGGGTGTCCACCATATAGACATTGTAGGTGGAGGTGGCAGTCCACTTTTCGGTGCTGGGAGTTGTTCCGGTTTCGGGTTCCGCCTTGCTCCAGATCCCCTTTCTCGCCCCTTGCTTCCGAAATCTCCAGATCTGCTCCCATCCCCTTCCGAATCAGCGACCAATGGCGCCCCGGAAGGTCAAGGTTTCTTTGCCGCCCGCCTGGTACGAGCCGGCTCTGGATGCGCCCAATGTCTCAGAGAAGAACCTCGCCGTCACGCGCCTACTGACGGCGGGAGAGAGCAACGAGAGGGGGAAGACTGAGCTCCGGGCTGGCTCTGCCGTGTCGGAGCCCGCGGAAAGCACCTTCTTCCCCTTCTTCATGAGCAGCATCATCACGGGGCTGGTTCCCCCCTTCTCTGACTTTTTCTATGAGGTCCTCGGCCATTACGGGCTGCAGGCGCTGCATCTTCATCCCAACTCTGTTCTCCTTCTGTCGATCTTCGCCTAATACTGCGAGGCATATGTCGGCGTGATGCCGTCCGTGGCTCTGCTGCGCCACTTCTTCTTCCTTCGCATCAACGATGCTCGTACCTCCGGGTGCGCCAACTTCATCGTGGCCGGCAAGGCCAACTCGATCTCGAAGGCTGGGAAGAAGGCCGACGGCTTCAGGAGCAAGTGGGTCATGATGGATGCCAAGTGCGTCCACCCACGCTTGGTGCTGCCAACGGAGATGCCCCAGTCCGACGCGGGGTGGTCTCATGCGAAGCTCACTGATGACAGGGCGACGTCGGTGCTGGAGAAGATGAACGCCGACCTGAAGCCGGGCAACACGAAGGCGGCGAAGGTGACAGGGGCCATGCTCCTGAGGGAATTCCTGATGCTGCACGTGGCCCCGCTTTAGGCGCGTACGCGCCCCTTGTAGAGGCTTGGGGGCGAAGAAGACAAGCTTCGCTTGAGCCCGAAAGCCTTGCCTGACGAAGAGCTGGCTGCGGCTCTCCGCCTCCTGGTCGGGGATGACCAGAAATACCCGCATTAATTAAATAAGAGATATTGTGATATCCCAACAAAGTTCATGATATCCATGTTCCAACAAGGAACAGACTTCATCTTCACCTGCAACTAGCAACGCTATAAGAGGGGCTGAGCAAAGCGGTAACATAGCCAAGCAACCGTTTGCTAGGAAAGGTGGGTTAGAGGCTTGACATGGCAATATGGGAGGCATGATATAGCAAGTGGTAGGTAGCGCGGCATAGCAATAGAGCGAACAACTAGCAAGCAAAGATAGAAGTGATTTCGAGGGTATGGTCATCTTGCCTGAGATCCCGCAAGGAAGAAGAACGAGTCCATGAAGAAGACAAACGGACGTAGTCGAACGAATCCTTACAATCGCAACGTTACCGGAACTAACCTAAAGAAGCAACACCGGAAAGAAGCAAACAACATGGTAAACAACCATCACATAAACATGGCATGATGCACAATCAAGTATGATGCATGTCCGGTTTAATGAGGCATGGCATGGCAAAGTGCAACAAACAACACTACGAATTAAGTGGAGCTCAATATGCAACGAGTTGGATATTGACGAAACACCACATCAATTATTTAGTTCTCTCTCGTTTATGTACCCAACAATAATAAATGTTATTAAACATGGCAAGATGTGAGGCATAAGAAAACTACCTATCTAGGCAAATTTAAATGAGGCCGGAACAACAAACAAAAATTCCGGAAAATCCTCATGTGCATATTTTAGATTTGGTACTGCTCTGCCCTAAACACAATTTTAACGTTGTTAAACAGCAAAATAAAGTGCACCATGTTAAACTAGGCATTTTCCACCCCATTTACATATAAAGTTTATTTAAAATGGAGCTACGGTTATTTAGTTATGAAATAAATCATTTTAACATGTTATTTGAGCATATTTAAACAAACAGCATTTTAAAGATTTCAAACATGGATGAAAGCAGCATATTATGAAACTAGATGAAAAACTAAGCATTTTTCATATATAAATTATTTACAAATGATGCACGGTTTGTGAGTTATTAAATGCATGATCTAGAGGGACTTTTCTATAAATCTGAAAACTCCTGGAAAAATAGCTAAAATCGCAGACATGGAAAAAACTACACTGGGCCGAATCTAAAACCGGAGCAGGCCCAACAGAAGAAAAACAAAGGGGCGCTGGGGGGGTTTCTCACCATGGGCCAAGCCCAGGTCGGTGGAGAGGCCAAGGCAGGCCGGGGGCGGCGTTGGGCCTGATCTGGAGGCAACGACGCGGTCAACGCGAGCGCTCTCCTCGCTCGCTCGATCTGGGCAGGGGCGCGAGCAGAGACTTGCGCAGGCGAGCTCCTGTTGATGAAAACAAGAGTGGGTTCAGAGAGAGAGACAGGGGAGACAAAACAGAGGGAGGAGGAAGGAGATGGGCAGGTCGCGGTCGATCTGGCTGGAGTCGGTCAACGCGAGCGCGTGGCTCGTCTATGAAGCAGAGGAAGCAGGGGTGCGACGGCTTCAGGCGGTGCAGGCACGGCAACAGGGCGATGCAGGGAGGTTCAGGCGGCGATGGACTTGGCAGAGGGGACGACCAGAGTTGCGGGGGCTTGTCCTCGTCTAGAGCGAGGAATGGCCAGATCTAGAGGTGGCCGGAGGGAGGAACTTCAAGGCAGCGACGACGTAGGGACGGCCATGGATGCTCCTGTCGAAGGAAAAAGGAGAAGGTTCAGAGAAAGCAGAGAGAGACAGGGGAGAGATAGAGAGTGAGAGAGGATGAGCGACGAGGCTCACTGGAGATGGTGGTGAGGGCGTCGAGGATGGAGGTGCCGGCGGCGAGGTTCGATGAAGGCGGCGGAGGCAAGGTCCAGGAGATGGATCCTCGGATCCATGGAGGTGCTCTAGCACGAGCAGATCGAGCACTCCTCGCTCAGGGATGCGCTGCTCGAGGAGGAGAACTGCAGATGCGGCTCGGGGCAGGGGAGCAGCTTGGGCGCGTTGGGGGAGGTCCTGCTGGAGGTGGTCGACGGTGACGTTTGGGTGCCCCGGCGAGCTGCGGCTCATCGCCGGCAGCGACGGGAACAGAGAGAGGTGATGCTCGGGCAGAGGAGGCCTTGGTCACGGGCGCGCTGGACCGCAGGCGCAAGGAAGCTTCAGATCGGGAGCTCCTCTCCCGATCGGATTGGAGGAGGAGGGACCGGCGAGGTGGATCGAGTGGGGTGCTGGCTCTGGTTGGCTGGGTTTGCAAATCGAGGAGGTGGCTAGGCGCGGAAAGAGAGGAGCAGGTGGATCGGGAGGAGATCCCGAGGTTTGAGGGAGGTTGTCGGCTGGCGGCGGCGGAGGATGGGGCAAGTCCCTAGAATTTAGGGTTAGGCAGATTATATAGGTAGGGGATTAGGGTAGGGGTTAACTCGGTCCTACGATCGTAATCGGACGGTCCGAGATAAATAGGTTAGGAGAGTCTAAATAAGAAATGGAGATGTTTGGGGATGATCTGAATGCAACGGTGATGACTGAGCGGTTCAGGTTCGGGACAGTTTTCGGACGCGCGTGAAGGGGTCTGAGAGAGGTCGACAAAGAGAAAGGGGAAGCGGTCGCTATGAACGGCTACGAGTTTAAGAAAACATGCTGATGCAATGCGAATGATGCCATGATGAAATGCAACAACAACAAATAAACACACGGCGGACACGAAATATATGGAAGTCCTCTGGAGCGTCGGTCTCGGGGCGTCACAACACTCCACCACTACAAGAGGATCTCGTCCCGAGATCTAAGGACGGCACCGGAAAAAAGCGGAAGAGGAAGAGAAGGGGTAATGCTAAGTTGCTTCTTTGACAAACGAGTGAAACCACGAACCTTGAGAGATTGAACGAACGAAAAGAGAGAATACAAGGGAGATGAACGAGATTGAAAACACTCCGTTATCAAGGAGGAACAAGGAACATTGCGAGAACCTTTGTAGGTTGAAAGACATAAGAAAAGGGTTACAATGGACAAGAAGTACATGCAAGCACTCCGGTTGAAATGAGATGTACAAGGAACGATAAGGATCAATTACGACAACACTCCGGTTGGAAATGGAAGGCATAGAATATGAACGTGGCAAACAGAAAGCACTTGGATGAGACTCCGGTTAGAAGAGGAATGATAGACACAACACTCCGGTTAAAACAAGATAAAGAAGGAATAAGAATGATATAATTTGGACAGCACTCCGACTGTAAATGGAAGGAATTGAACATGAACTTTACAAGATGAGAGGATACTTAATGAAATCAACAGCACACTGCCTCCGGAACTATTGAACGAATGGCACAATGGGTCAGAAAGATTTCAGACAGCACTCCGGTTGAGAAGGGAGGCAAAACTTGACAGAATGGGAAGAACTTGAAAAGAGGGCACGACACTCCGGTTGGAATTGGATAAGCACGAAAAGAACACGGTCCTCACAAACCGAGAAGATGAGTGAAGAGAGCAACATCACAATGCCTCCGGAAGAAATAATTAATAGAAGATAGATCCTTGGAATAAAGAATGGAGAAGAAAATGACAACTTCTGCCACAAATGAGCTTGGAAAGCATCCTTCCAAGAAGGTTATAACGGAGTTGTTGGGAAATAAACAACGAAAAGAACAAGCTTGTTGTGGGCTTATGGAACACATCTCAAAATTATGAGGTGAAAACCCGCCACTAACGGAAACAATTGCTTGCTTGAGATCAACGAAGAGATGAAAACTTCTCTCGCCGAGAGGATAGGAGAAAACTTGGATCATTGATAGACACCACAATTAGCAACATTCCTTCGAGAAGGCTTTAAGTGAAATCTATACCAAGATAACTCCAACAAAGAGATTGGTGGATTTAAAATATCTCATTCTTGGCAACATGTGAATCATGAAACGCAAACTCAAATTGTCAAGAATGACATAACACCACCTCAAATGATAAGGTAGAACGAATTGCACTTTAGAATGCAAGATGAAGAATGCTTGGACTCCACAAAACAAAACATGTGTTGAACACCATGTTTATTTTAGAGTATAGCTTGGTGGATCTTAACTCCGAGAGAAATCTTGAAGAACAATTGAAGAATGAAAAGAATCCTTAACGAAGCACCATGTGGAGCCTCCATGAAGAACTCCGGTAATAAAAGGATGATAAAAAGAAAGAGAGGTTGACAACACAAGGTGAAGCCTTGCAATGATTTGGGTGGAGCTATGAAATGATATAACCGAGAAAACTTGGAACTCCGGAAAGAAAGATGAAGCAACTTGAACCGAGAATGTGATATGATGAACAACTCCGGAAAGAAGAAATTAATCACTTGGATGAAACAAGAATAAGAATTATGTTATGCTCATCCTTCACCAAATAAATTGATGACAAGCAATGGATTTGGCATACTACTTATTCTCATAGAAAGGATTAAGAGAGATATAGTGCAAACTTGAGAAAATTCTTCAACGATCCGCCGTTAGGATTGGAAAGAACGAATGAATTGATATGATAACCAAGGAAGAGAACTCTTGAACGAACCACCGTAAGAATTGAAAATGAACGAAGAAAAGATAAAGAAACACTAGGAAGAATTGGAAAATGAACGAAGATACTTGAGAGAATTTAGATACAAGTGAACGCAGAGGTCCCGAGCTATTTAGGTAATACTTGAATGATGCACCGGTATGATTTGGAGAACGAGAGCTGAAAGCTTGAATAATAATTCTGAGATGATGGGCTCCGGAGAATCAAACTAAAAAGACTCCTGAAATGCTCCGAATGGGTGAAAGGAATTCTCACAATCAAAAACAATTATGAGAGTGGCATGAAGCTAGAACCATGAATCTTCAAGAGAATGGACAAGATTTAAGGGAAACTCTTCTTCGGTCTTCAAAATCCGAGAATGACGATGAGAAACACCACCATGAATTGTTGAGATACTCCGGGATGAAAATTAGAAAGGTTGAACCAACGATGAAAAGAATTTGAAAGATCTTGGAGAAAGACATATGACTGATGATAACCCATTCTTACGTCAAACTTTGAAAAGAATTTTAGAAGCTCCGGGAAAATTAGAAGAGTCAGGTAAGATCCTGGGAAAAGACCTATGGGTTATTGCCCACTCAAAAGAAACACCGTTGGAATGATTTAAAAGAAAGATTTCGCCGGTCGAATAAAATGGCTCAAAAGAGATAACAACCTCGAGATAGCTTGAACAGATTGGGAATGGAAATGCGAATCTTCTGAGATATCTTCAGCACTCCAGATAACATGAATAGCAAGAGGTGGATGATTAAGAGATGCACCGACATAAGAAAGCACTTGAAATGAGAAAAGGAATATGATCAACACCGAAAGCTTGAATTGAATCCACCGGAGAAGAAAATTAGAATGGAACAATGATAAAGTTGAAGCTTCCTTAGCGTCTTCATGAGAAATCACCAGATAAAAACATTAAAGGAAAAGAATGAAGAAACTTCTGTCAATAAAATGGATACTTGGTTAAGAAATCTGAGTCCTTGAAGAAAAGGGTGGGAGGGTGGGAAAACAAAGGCAACTTGGGTCGGATGAAACGAACACCGTTGAGAAAAATCTTAGAATTGATCTTGCGAATGTTGAAAATGATCGGATCCACTTGAAGAGAAGCACGCCGGTTGAAAAAAGAATTGGTATGACCATTCGGTATGAATAGAAGGATACTCAATTAGCGACTTCAGACTCCGTGAACAAAATGGCTGGAGGGCGGGAAAGAAAAATAAATGGGGATGGGAAAATAACAACGTTGAGAAGATGAGAGTTGATCTTACAAGGATGAAGTGGATGGAATAACTTGAAGATGAAAACACCGGTTGAAAAGGTTGACAAGACAATCTCGATGATAAAAAAAGGATTAGTATTCCCATAGAAATATGAGAACACCGCTTAGAATGAGGTATGAAATCCACACTTGACTTGAAAGCAACTCGAATACCACAAACCAAAACAAAACAAAGGATTTGGCTTGCAGAATAAGCCGGAAACAAACATATGATAGATCCCATATCGTATCATGTGTGTGTAGGAAAGATATTCTAGGAGCTACTTGAATTCCCACTTATAAACTCCCGAAACTTTCTGGTTATGCAATCTGGTGTTGGGGATACAGGGGACGCAATATATCTCACCCAAACTAACAATACCTAGATCCAGTTGTATCCATCCGTCAACACATAACCAAGCAACCTTCGGAAATCATGTACCTCAACCATCGAAAAGCGTCCGTTATACGAGTTATGGCAATACTCCCGAACTCCCGCCCCAGTACAGGGTGGCGTCGAGGTGATCTCACCAACAACTGCATAAAAGAGATTTTCGATGTCGGCGAAACTCAGGTATTCCAGAACTGCAACGATAAAATTGTGACGACAACACCTCGGAGCTCAACTCCCCGGGACACTACCACAACCCCTAAATATCAGGAGGCACCAAGAACAATGTTCTCGTCACAAAACCATCGGAACGATTCTAAGATACCCGCGTGATCCTAAAAACAATTTAGTGAAATTTGAGGAGAGGAAAGTCAAAACATCTACGTCAGGAGACCTCACCAGAGCGACGAAGGAACTGAGGAGTAAAAAGAATCCTACTTCCGATATATATAATCCTAAGACTCAAAACATTTTTGATCTAGACTCAACAACGCCAGCGATTCGATCAAGTAGGGGGCTCCTAAGTCGGGGATGGCTCTGATTACCAACTTGTAACGCCCACGATGCGACTATATCTCCCACGTGTCGAGGCACGACTTAGAGGCATAACCGCATTGTAGGTTTTGTCGCAAGAAGGGTCATCTCCACACAATCCCATGTAATGAACAAGAATGGGATAAAGAGAGTTGGCTTACAATCGCCACTTCACACAATACATAAATTAAATTCATACATCATCCAAAATCCACACATAGACCGACTACGGTCAAATCCAAATGAAAGGAAGATAACCCCAAATGCTAGATCCCCGATCGTCCCAACTGGGCTCCACTACTGATCATCCGGAAAAGAAACATAGTAACGACCACGTTCCTCGTCGAACTCCCACTTGAGCTCGGTTGCGTCATCTGCACTGGTATCCTCGGCACCTGCAACTGTTTTGGAAGTATCTGTGAGTCACGAGGACTCAGCAATCTCACACCCGCGAGATCAAGACTATTTAAGCTTATGGGTAGGAGAAGGTAGTGAGGTGGAGCTGCAGCAAGCACTAAGCATATATGGTGGCTAACATACGCAAATAAGAGCGAGAAGAGGAGCAACGGAACGGTCGTCAACTAGTAATGATAAAGAAGTGATCCTGAACTCCTACTTACGTCAAACATAACTCAAAAACCGTGTTCTCTTCCCGGACTCCGCCGAGAAGAGACCATCACGGCTACACATGCGGTTGATGTATTTTAATTAAGTCAAGTGTCAAGTTCTCTACAACCAGACATTAACAAATTCCCATCTGCCACATAACCGCGGGCACGGCTTTCGAAAGATAATACCCTGTAGGGGTGTCCCAACTTAGCCAATTATAAGCTCTCACGGTCAACAAAGGATATTCCTTCTCCCAGGAAGACCCGATCAGTCTCGGAATCCCGGTTTACAAGACATTTCGACAATGTTAAAACAAGACCAGCAAAGCCGCCCGATGTGCCGACAAATCCCGATAGGAGCTGCACATATCTTGTTCTCAGGGCAACACCGGATGAGTCTAGCTACGAGTAAAACCAGCCCTCAAGTTTCCCCAAGATGGCCCCGCAGGCAACTCGGTTCGGACCAACACTCGAAGGAGCACTGGCCCAGGGGGGTCTAAAATAAAGATGACCCTTGAGTCTGCAGAACCCAAGGGAAAAAGGCTTAGGTGGCAAATGTTAAAACCAAGGTTGGGCCTTGTTGGAGGAGTTCTATTCAAAGCGAACTGTCAAGGGGGTCCCATAAATCACCCAACCGCGTAAGGAATGCAAAAATCAAGGAATATAACACCGGTATGACGGAAACTAAGGCGGCAAGAGTGGAACAAAACACCAGGCATAAGGTCGAGCCTTCCACCCTTTACCAAGTATATAGATGCATTAATT
Source organism: Triticum aestivum (assembly GCF_018294505.1). Taxonomy (NCBI): domain Eukaryota; kingdom Viridiplantae; phylum Streptophyta; class Magnoliopsida; order Poales; family Poaceae; genus Triticum; species Triticum aestivum. The sequence goes on from NC_057805.1 coordinate 336,579,833, forward strand.
AAATAAGAGATATTGTGATATCCCAACAAAGTTCATGATATCCATGTTCCAACAAGGAACAAACTTCATCTTCACCTGCAACTAGCAACGCTATAAGAGGGGCTGAGCAAAGCGGTAACATAGCCAAGCAACCGTTTGCTAGGAAAGGTGGGTTAGAGGCTTGACATTGCAATATGGGAGGCATGATATAGCAAGTGGTAGGTAGCGCGGCATAGCAATAGAGCGAACAACTAGCAAGCAAAGATAGAAGTGATTTCGAGGGTATGGTCATCTTGCCTGAGATCCTGCAAGGAAGAAGAACGAGTCCATGAAGAAGACAAACGGACGTAGTCGAACGAATCCTTACAATCACAACATTACCGGAACTAACCCGAAGAAGCAACACCGGAAAGAAGCAAACAACATGGTAAACAACCATCACATAAACATGGCATGATGCACAATCAAGTATGATGCATGTCCGGTTTAATGAGGCATGGCATGGCAAAGTGCAACAAATAACACTACGAATTAAGTGGAGCTCAATATGCAACGAGTTGGATATTGACGAAACACCACATCAATTATTTAGTTCTCTCTCGTTTATGTACCCAACAATAATAAATGTTATTAAACATGGCAAGATGTGAGGCATAAGAAAACTACCTATCTAGGCAAATTTAAATGAGGCCGGAACAACAAACAACAATTCCGGAAAATCCTCATGTGCATATTTTGGATTTGGTACTGCTCTGCCCTAAACACAATTTTAATGTTGTTAAAAAGCAAAATAAAGTGCACCATGTTAAACTAGGCATTTTTCCACCCCATTTACATATAAAGTTTATTTAAAATGGAGCTACGGTTATTTAGTTATGGAATAAATCATTTTAACAAGTTATTTGAGCATATTTAAACAAACAACATTTTAAAGATTTCAAACATGGATGAAAGCAGCATATTATGAAACTAGATGAAAAACTAAGCATTTTACATATATAAATTATTTACAAATTATGCACGGTTTGTGAGTTATTAAATGCATGATCTAGAGGGACTTTTCTGTAAATCTGAAAACTCCTGGAAAAATAGCTAAAATCGCAGACATGGAAAAAACTACACTGGGCCGAATCTAAAACCGGAACAGGCCCAACAAAAGAAAAACAAAGGGGCGCTGGGGGGTTTCTCACCATGGGCCAAGCCCAGGTCGGTGGAGAGGCCAAGGCAGGCCGGGGGCGGCGTTGGGCCTGATCTGGAGGCAACGACGCGGTCAACGCGAGCGCTCTCCTCGCTCGCTCGATCTGGGCAGGGGCGCGAGCAGAGACTTGCGCAGGCGAGCTCCTGTTGACGAAAACAAGAGGAGGAAGGAGATGGGCAGGTCGCGGTCGATCTGGCTGGAGTCGGTCAACGCGAGCGCGTGGCTCGTCTACGAAGCAGAGGAAGCAGGGGTGCCCCGGCTTCAGGCGGTGCAGGCGCGGCAACAGGGCGATGCAGGGAGGTTCAGGCGGCGATGGACTTGGCGGAGGGGACGACCGGAGTTGCGGGGGCTTGTCCTCGTCTAGAGCGAGGAATGGCCAGATCTCGAGGTGGCCGGAGGGAGAAACTTCGAGGCAGCGACAACGTAGGGACGGCCATGGATGCTCCTGTCGAAGGAAAAAGGAGAAGGTTCAGAGAAAGCAGAGAGAGATAGGGGAGAGATAGAGAGTGAGAGAGGATGAGCGACGAGGCTCACCGGAGATGGTGGTGAGGGCGTCGAGGATGGAGGTGCCGGCGGCGAGGTTCGATGAAGGCGGCGGAGGCAAGGTGCAGGAGATGGATCCTCGGCTCCATTGAGGTGCTCTAGAACGAGCAGATCGAGCGCTCCTCGCTCAGGGATGCGCTGCTCGAGGAGGAGAACTGCAGATGCGGCTCGGGGCAGGGGAGGAGCTTGGGCGCGTTGGGGGAGGTCCTGCTGGAGGTGGTCGACGGTGACGTTTGGGTGCCCCGGCGAGCTGCGGCTCATCGCCGGCAGCGACGGGAACAGAGAGAGGTGATGCTCGGGCAGAGGAGGCCTTGGTCACGGGCGCGCTGGACCGCAGGTGCAAGGAAGCTTCAGATCGGGATCTCCTCTCCCGATCGGATTGGAGGAGGAGGGACCGGCCAGGTGGATCGAGTGGGGTGCTGGCTCTGGTTGGCTGGGTTTGCAAATCGAGGAGGTGGCTAGGCGCGGAAAGAGAGGAGCAGGTGGATCGGGAGGAGATCCCGAGGTTGGAGGGAGGCTGTCGGCTGGCGGCGGCGGAGGATGGGGCAAGTCCCTAGAATTTAGGGTTAGGCAGATTATATAAGTAGGGGATTAGGGTAGGGGTTAACTCGATCCTACGATCGTAATCGGACGGTCCGAGATAAATAGGTTAGGAGAGTCTAAATAAGAAACGGAGATGTTTTACAGATGTTTGGGGATGATCTGAATGCAACGGTGATGACTGAGCAGTTCGGGTTCGGGACAGTTTTCGGACGCGCGTGAAGGGGTCTGAGAGAGGTCGACAAAGAGAAAGGGGAAGCGGTCGCTATGAACGGCTACGAGTTTAAGAAAACATGCTGATGCAATTCGTATGATGCCATGATGAAATGCAACAACAACAACAACAAATAAACACATGGTGGACACGAAATATATGGAAGTCCTCTGGAGCGTCGGTCTCGGGGCGTCACAACACTCCACCACTACAAGAGGATCTCGTCCCGAGATCTAAGGACGGCACCGGAAAAAACCGGTAGAGGAAGAGAAGAGGTAAAGCTAAGTTGCTTCTTTGACAAACGAGTGAAACCATGAACCTTGTGAGATTGAACGAACGAAAAGAGAGAATACAAGGGAGATGAACGAGATTGAAAACACTCCGTTATCAAGGAGGAACAAGGAACATTGCGAGAACCTTTGTAGGTTGAAAGACATAAGAAAAGGGTTACAATGGACAAGAAGTACATGCAAGCACTCCGGTTGAAATGAGATGTACAAGGAACGATAAGGATCAATTACGACAACACTCCGGTTGGAAATGGAAGGCATAGAATTGAACTTGGCAAAAAGAAAGCACTTGGATGAGACTCCGGTTAGAAGAGGAATGATAGACACAACACTCCGGTTAAAACAAGATAAAGAAGGAATAAGAATGATATAATTTGGACAGCACTCCGACTGTAAATGGAAGGAATGGAACATGAACTTTACAAGATGAGAGGATATTTAATGAAATCAACAGCACACTGCCTCCGGAACTATTGAACGAATGGCACAATGGGTCAGAAAGATTTCAGACTGCACTCCGGTTGAGAAGGGAGGCAAAACTTGACAGAATGGGAAGAACTTGAAAAGAGGGCACGACACTCCGGTTGGAATTGGATAAGCACGAAAAGAACACGGTCCTCACAAACCGAGAAGATGAGTGAAGAGAGCAACATCACAATGCCTCCGGAAGAAATAATTAATAGAAGATAGATCCTTGGAATAAAGAATGGAGAAGAAAATGACAACTTCTGCCACAAATGATCTTGGAAAGCATCCTCCAAGAAGGTTATAACGGAGTTGTTGGGAAATCAACAACGAAAATAACAAGCTTGTTGTGGGCTTATGGAACACATCTCAAAATTATGAGGTGACAACCCGCCACTAACGGAAACAATTGCTTGCTTGAGATCAATGAAGAGATGAAAACTTCTCTCGCCGAGAGGATAGGAGAAAACTTGGATCATTGATAGACACCACAATTAGCAACATTCCTTCGAGAAGGCTTTAAGTGAAATCTATACCAAGATAACTCCAACAAAGAGATTGGTGGATTTAAAATATCTCATTTAAAATATCTCATTTAAAATATCTCATTCTTGACCACTCGGCGGTGGGGTCGACGATTTGATCGATGCGCGGAAGGGGGAACGGATCTTGGGGGCAAGCTTTGTTAAGGTTGGTGAAGTCGACGCACATCCGTTCCTTCCCACCTTCCTTCGGTACTACGACGGGGTTCGCCAGCCAACCAGGGTATCGAACTTCTCGAATGGTACCAGCCGCCTCCAGCTTGCGTGTCTCTTGGACGATGAAGGCCTGCTACTCAATGGACTGCCTTCTCACCCGCTGCTTCACGGGGCGTATGTTGGGGCACACCCTTAGATGATGCTGGATCACCTCTCTCGGGACCCCTACCAGCTGATTGGGCTCCCACGCGAATATCTCCTTGTTCGCGCGCAAAAACCTCACCAAAGCTTCTTCTTGTCCCGGGTCAAGGCTGGTTCCTATGGTAAAGGTGGCTCCTGAAGACCCGTCCTCGTCAACCGGCACCTGCTTGGTCTCCGCCTTGTCCTGGGTGAACAACTGCTTCTTCTTGGAGGGCGCGGTCTCCTTGGCCTCGGGCGTACCGGCGCCGCCTGGCTGTGCTGCTGCCACGGTCTTGAAGGCGAGCTTGAGCACCGTCATGGCCTCCTTAGTGTCCCCCTTGATGGTGAGGACGCCCTTGCTCCCTGGCATCTTCATGAGGTTGTAGGCCGGGTGAGTCGCCGCCATGAACTGAGCGAGAGCCGGGTACCCGAGTATGGCATTGTACGGGAGACTGATGCGGGCGATGTCGAAGTCCACCAGCTCAGTGCGGTAGTTGTCGCGCGTGCCGAAGGTGACGGGGAGGCGGATCTGCCCCAGAGAGTGGGCAGCTCCACCACCCACTCCCGAAAAAGGCTTGCTGAGGTTGAGCCGCTCGGGCGGCACGTGGAGAAGGCTGAAGGCTTCTACGTAGAGCAAGTTGAGGCCGGCACCGCCGTCGATGAGGGTCTTGGTGATGGCCACGTTGCAGATGGTAGGCGTGCAGAGCATTGGGAGCATGCTAGAGCCGGCGGTGGAGCCGGGGTGGTCTTCTGAGTCGAAGGTGAGGTCGGCCTCCGGCACAGCCCAACCCGACGGAGCCCCTAGGCGCTTGGAGGCTGCCCCAATCTGACGGAAGAAAGGCTTGACATGGCGATCTGAAGGCGGAGCAGCGCCGCGACTGCGTGGTGCGCCGGCGCCGCGTAGCGCGTATTGAAGAGGTTGCGGAGTTCCTCCCAGGACGCCACCGTGGACCCCGGGAGGTTGAGCAGCCAGGCGCGCGGCTCGCCGGCGAGGGCCATGGGGAACCAGTTGGCCATGATCTTGCCGTCGCCTCCGGCTTCGAGGACGGCCTCCTTGTACGCCTGCACGAACGGCGCCGGGTCTGCCGCGCCGTCGTAACGCGGCGGCATCTCCGGCTTGAACTTGGTTGGCCACTGCACGCGCCGCAGGGCGGGGGCCAAGGCTCGGTACCCATACTCCCTGCTGCTGGTGTCGGCCGCAGAGGTGGGTGGCAGGGCACCTGCCATGGGAGCAAAGCGCGGCGGCATGAGGCGCAGGTTGGTGGAGAGGAGCTCCAGCGCACCCCTACCTGGCGCGCCAAAATGTCGGATGTGGGGTTCCGGCAAACCCTTAAGGTTCGAACACTAGGGTGCGCGCGAAGTCTTTCTCTCCTACCGATCTACGCTCTAGCTTGCTAAGATCTCGCGGACGAACTCGATGAACTCGTGACACAGAAAGACACGAGGTTTATACTGGTTCGGGCCACCGTCGTGGTGTAATACCTTACTCCAGCGTGGTGGTGGTGGATTGCCTCTTGGGCTGATGATGAACAGTACAAGGGAAGAACAGCCTCCTGAGGTTGAGGTGTTCTTGTGGCTAGGCTCTCGATCGGGTTGGATCAAGCTAAGATGAGATGCCTCTACTATGGTGGCTAGCTCTACTTATATAGGCCCTGGTCCTCTTCCCAAATATCGAGAGGGAAGGGAGCCACAACGGCGGGCAAATTTGAAGGGGGACAGCTAGTACAAGCTATCCTGACAAAAGCGGTCTAAGCCTGCGAAAAGCTCTGGGGTGACACCGTCTTGGGCTCCACGATGACCTCCGCCTTGCCGTCCTCCTGGTCTTGGTCTCATTGCACCAATATGGCAACCTTTGCCTGATGCCTCGTTACTCCTCGCCTGTGTTGGCCTCCTTAGCACCAAAGAGGAAATAAGGACGCTGCGCGCGCTGGCGCCCGCCTGGTGCCGTTCGTCATGGCTCACGTCACGAGAGCCTCGTGAGGTTTGCCTCGCCTTGATATCTCCGCTCCTCGTGAGCCCGCCTGGCTAGGCCACTCCAGAGGAGGTCTTGCACCATCCGCCTCGCGAGGCTTGGACCCTCGCGAGGGTCTTGGATGCCTTGTTGATGAAGATGGGCCGTACGGCCTGCTAGCTTGGCCACGCTGCGGGCCGCAGGCAGGCAAGTCTGGGGACCCCCGTTCCCAGAACGCCGACAAGTTCCGTGCCTTCGCTCCCGCGCCTTCGACCTGCAGTGCTGCTAGTCCTGCATCCCCGGTCGGTGGTACAGGTGAAGGCGACGCCACCAAGGAAGGAGCGCCTCTTGCGGGTGCCGGCGGTGTCCAGGGATGACTTGCTTGCGGCTCCTTTCCTGTTTAAACTCCTGCAATATGTACCGTGCCTCGTGGCGGTGTTTAAACTTGCATTTGATACTCGGAGAACAATATGTCCTGTAATATTTGCTTGAGATTTTGCGATTTTCTTCCTATTTGCTTTTCGTTCTACGTCGGCAGGGCCCGGCCCCGCGCATACCTCAGCCGTCGTTGGGTCGTCCGGAGACCAGGACGAGACCAAGGAGTGAGGGGCTACGTGACCAGTTAGGCTCCTGAGTCGCGATGCTCAGGAGTCCCCCTTGACACGCAAACAGCTTATAAGAAGGAGACGCAAGAATAGGTCTAGTGTTCTACGTCTGCAGGGCCCGGCCGCGCGCATACCTCAGCTGTCGTTGGGTCATCCGGAGGCTAGGACGAGACCAAGGAGTGAGGGGCTACGTGACCAGTTAGGCTCCTGAGTCGCGATGCTCAGGAGTCCCCCTTGACGCTCAAACGACCTTCATACCTTTGTCCTCGGCGAGGCTCGTCTCGGGAGGGCACGCGACGACTAGGTCCGGGGGACCTGGCTGGGTGGCGTACGCTTGGGCCTGACCCGAGCGCAACCCCCGTGTCTAGCCCCCTCGTGCGACTCTCCCGAGGGGAAGTGTTGCGATGAGGCCGGACACTGAGCTCAAGGGCTCCCTGAGGTTGATAAGGCCGTGAGGCCTCCCTCAGTTGTTTATCACCAGCGCGGAGCATAGCGCTTCCGCACTTGCACGGGCATAGCCGCTCCTCGGCAGTGTCGACGGCCAGCGCGGAGCATGGTGCTTCCAGTGGTACGTGGGAAGGGACTCCCTACTGCGGAGAGCCCCCGGGGCGTGTACAGCCCCGCCATGACACGTGGCTTGCATGACAGGGCTAGACGAGGTTTGTCTGGGCACTCGTGAGCCAGCGCGGGACTCATGAGGCCCTACCTCAAGGCGGGTTGCGCCTGGTCTTGATTCTTTATAGCTGTGGTGGTCCTGCGAGATGGTTAGACAACCTGCGCCGAACGAATCTCCTGAGGTTATCACGTGAGAAGGCCAAGCACCAACGACCCCAGGAGGTCACGTGAATGGGGCTGGCCCGCCAGACAGAGCTCAGTCGTTGGATTTATCGACGCTGCAGGGACGGGCTCGAGCACAGACGCCATGCCTAGCCTTCTTATACGAAGAGCCCTGAAGAAAGACGATCAGCGCGCGGCTCCCATGGCGGGTGACAGTCAAGCAGGTGATAACCATAGATAGATTATGCATGAAAAGCAAACTAGCTCAGGTAAATGCAAGAACGATACATGCCACTGGGCCAGACCCGAGCGGCTTGGGGATGATGCAGCCCGAGGGGCGCCCCCAACAGAATAAGCTAAAGATGTAAAGGGATACATGCCATAGGGACGGACCCACGCGGCCTGGGGATGATGCAGCCCGAGGGGCGCTCCCAGCTAAATAAACTTAGAAGATGTCACCTGGTTCTGTTATCGAAGGGGTGTTGAGGCAGCTGAAGACGCATGATGAAGGGGTTGCTCCTCACGAGCCACCACGGCCCTGAGCCTCGGGAGGCTCTGAGGGTCCAGACGGTTCTTTGAGGACCGTCTCCATCTCCGTGAGGACTGCGTGGTGCCTGGCCTCCTGAGCCGCCAGGATGCTCTGCAGGTTGCGCTGGAAGGCGGACGCCACGCTTGGCAGGCCGAAGGGCATGCGAACGTAGCTGTGAGGCGGGCCCTCGCAGCGTCCCACGTGTGAAGGCCAGAAAAGCTCCTGAGATGCGGCCCTGTTGAGCCCTGGGATGTCGATGCAGACGCGCAGCCCGCCATCCTCGCCGGGATGGGGAGCCATGCCAGGTGAGCGGCGGTCGCCGCGCATGGCTCTTGCATCCTGCAGTTCCTGAGTGGTCTTGGCAATGAACTCCTGAGCCTCGGGCGCTCCTCGTCCGGTGTCCTCCTTAGGGAAACGTGATGCGAAGCACGCCTCCACGTGGTGCCCAAGCGCATCCCTCGTGATGTTGGCAAGGTCTGAGGCCCTCCAGAAGAGAGCCCCCGAGCCTTGCCCGAGGAGGGCGCCGGGCACGCCTTCCTATGCGAGGGAGGGAGGCGCCCCAGGAGCGAGCGCTGATCCTGACGTGGCTCCACTTGCGGCGCCGCTCTCCTGAGGCCCTGTGCGGAGTAGCTGCTTCTTCTTCTTGGGGACGACCTCAGGAGGGTACTGTGTTGCATTGCTTTCGGGGTCTTCGATTGATGCTGCTTGGAAGGCGTGCTCGAGGGAGCACATCGCATCTCTTTCTTCGCAGGGGACTGTGATTATCCCGCCGCTTCCTGGCATCTTGAGGACGTTGTAGCTGTGGTGCGTCACTGCCATGAACTTGGCCAGGGCCGGATACCCGAGGATGGCATTGTATGGCAGACGGATGTGGGCGACGTCGAAGTCGATGAGCTCGGTGCGGTAGATGTCGCGTTGTCCGAAGTTGACAGGGAGGCGGATCTGCCCTATCGGCGTGGTGGAGCCGTCGGTCACTCCTGAGAAGGGCTTGGTAGGCTGAAACTGATTGCAGGGCACTTGAAGGCTGTCGATCATCTCGACGGACAGGACGTTAAGCCCTGCGCCGCCATCGATGAGGGTCTTGGTGACTTGTACGTTGCTGATGATGGGTGAGCAAAGCATCGCGAGAGCGCCAGCGGTGGCCGCGCACTTAAGCTGATCTGCCGAACTGAAGGTGATGGCGCACTTGGACCACCTAAGCGAGCGTGTGGCTGACACGTCCATTTTGCATCATGCTTTTATATCGATATTTATCGCATTATGGGCTGTTATTACACGTTATGTTACAATACTTATGCCTATCCTCTCTTATTTTACAAGGTTTGAGAAAATACCAGAGGGGGGCCACACCCTGGCCACGATGGTGGGAGGCGCGCCCTACCCCCCTGGGCGCGCCCCCTGCCTCGTGGGCCCCCTGGCAGGCCTCCGGTGCCCATCTTCTGCTATATGAAGTCTTTCATCCGAGAAAAAATCATAAGAAAGCTTTCGGGAAGAAACTCCGCCGCCACGAGGCGGAACCAATCTAGGGCTCCGGCAGAGCTGTTCTGCCGGGGAAACTTCCCTCTCGGAGGGGGAAATCATCGCCATCGTCATCACCAACGATCCTCTCATCAGGAGGGGGTCAATCTCCATCAACATCTTCACCAGCACCATCTCCTCTCAAACCCTAGTTCATCTCTTGTATCCAATCTTTGTCCCAAAGCCTCAGATTGGTACCTGTAGGTTGCTAGTAGTGTTGATTACTCCTTGTAGTTGATGCTAGTTGGTTTATTTGGTGGAAGATCATATGTTCAGATCCATTATGCATATTAATACCCCTCTTATTATGAACATGAATATGATTTGTGAGTAGTTACGTTTGTTCCTGAGGACATGGGAGAAGTCTTGCTATTAGTAGTCATGTGAATTTGGTATTCGTTCGATATTTTGATGAGATGTATGTTGTCTCTCCTCTAGTGGTGTTATGTGAACGTCGACTACATGACACTTCACCATTATTTGGGCCTAGAGGAAGGCATTGGGAAGTAATAAGTAGATGATGGGTTGCTAGAGTGACAGAAGCTTAAACCCTAGTTTATGAGTTGCTTCGTAAGGGGCTGATTTGGATCCGTATGTTTCATGCTATGGTTAGGTTTACCTTAATACTTCATTTGTAGTTGCCGATGCTTGCAATAGGGGTTAATCATAAGTGGGATGCTTGTCCAAGTAAGGGCAGCACCCAAGCACCGGTCCACCCACATGCCAAATTATCAAAGTAACGAACGCGAATCATATGAGCATGATGAAAACTAGCTTGACGATAATTCCCATGTGTCCTCGGGAGCGCTTTTCTCTATATAAGAGTTTGTCCAGGCTTGTCCTTTGCTACAAAAAGGATTGGGCCATCTTGCTGCACTTTATTTACACTTGTTACTTGTTACCCGTTACAAATTACCTTATCACAAAACTATCTGTTACCGATAATTTCAGTGCGTGCACAGAATACCTTACTGAAAACCGCCTGTCATTTCCTTTTGCTCCTCGTTGGGTTCGACACTCTTACTTATTGAAAGGACTACGATAGATCCCCTATACTTGTGGGTCATCAAGACTCTTTTCTGGTGCCGTTGCCGGGGAGTGAAGCGCCTTTGGTAGTTGGAATTTGGTAAGGAAAAATTTATATAGTGTGCTGAAATTTACTGTCACTTGTTACTATGGAAAACAATCCTTTGAGGGGTTTGTTGGGGGTATCTTCACCTTGTTCGGAACCACAATTAGCTACCCCTCAACCTACTGAACCTACTGAAAATGTTTATTTTGAAATTCCTTCGGGTATGATAGAGAAACTGCTAGCTAATCCTTTTGCAGGAGATGGAACATTACATACCGATTTACACTTGATCTATGTAGATGAAGTTTGTGGATTATTTAAGCTTGCAGGTATGCCCGATGATGTTATCAAGAAGAAGGTCTTCCCTTTATCTTTCAAGGGTGAGGCATTTACGTGGTAGAGGCTATGTGATGATATGGGATCATGGGACTACAAATGATTGAAATTGGAATTTCATCAGAAGTTTTATCCTATGCATCTTGTTCATCGTGATCGTAATTATATATATAATTTTTGGCCTCGCGAAGGAGAAATCATCGCTCAAGCTTGGGGGAGGCTTAAGTCAATGTTATATTCATTCCCCAATCATGAGCTCTCAAGAGAGATGATTATTCAAAAAAATTATGCTCGGCTTTCTCTCAATAATCGCTCCATGCTCGATACTTCTTGTACTGGCTCTTTTATGATGAAGACTATTGAATTCAAATGTGATTTATTGGAAAGAATTAAACGCAACTCTGAAGATTGGGATCTCAACGAAGGTAAAGAGTCAGGTATAACACCTAAGTTTGATTGTGTTAAATCTTTTATGGATACCGATGCTTTCCGTGAATTTAGCACTAAATATGGACTTGACTCTGAGATAGTAGCTTCTTTCTGTGATTCCTTTGCTACTCATGTTGATCTCCCTAAGGAGAAGTGGTTTAAATATAATCCTCCCATTGAAGTAAAAGTAGTTGCACCTATTAAAGTTGAAGAAAAGACTATCACTTATAATGATCCTATTGTTCCTACTGCTTATGTTGAGAAGCCACCTTTCCCTGTTAGAATAAAGGATCATGCTAAAGCTTCAACTGTAGTCAACAAAAGTAATATTAGGACACACAAACCCCCTGAGCAAGTTAAAGTTGAACCTAATATTGCTATGGTTAAAGATCTCTTGGCTGATAATATTGATGGGAATTTTATTTATCTCTGTGAGGAAACTGCTAGAATCGCTAAACCTGATCCTAAAGATAAACATAGACCTGTTGTAGGCATGCCTGTTATTTCTGTTAAAATAGGAGATCATTGTTATCATGGCTTGTGTGATATGGGTGCTAGTGCTAGTGCAATACCTCATTCTTTATACGAAGAAATTATGCATGATATTGCACCTGCTGAGATAGAAGATATAGATGTTACAATTAAATTTGCTAATAGAGATACTATTTCACCGACTGGGATTGTTAGAGATGTTGAATTCTTGTGTGGGAAGGTTAAATATCCTGCTGATTTTCTTGTTCTTGGTTCCCCACAAGATAGCTTTTGTCCCATTATATTTGGTAGACCCTTCTTGAACACTGTTAATGCTAGGATAGACTACGAAAAGGATATTGCTACTATTGGTTTGGGTGATATGTCTCATGAGTTTAATTTTGCTAAATTTCGTAGACAACCCCGTGATGAGGAATTGCCTAGTAAAGATGAAATTATTGGTCTTGCTTCTATTGTCGTGCCTCCTAATGATCCTTTAGAACAATATTTGCTCGATCATGAAAATGATATGTTTATGAATGAAAGAAGGGAAATAGATGAAGTATTCTTTAAACAGGGACCTATTCTAAAACACAACTTGCCTGTTGAAATCCTAGGGGATCCTCCTCCACCTAAGGGTGATCCCGTGTTTGAGCTTAAACCATTACCTGATACTCTTAAATATGCTTATCTTGATGAAAAGAAGATATATCCTGTTATTATTAGTGCTAACCTTTCAGAGCATGAGGAAGAGAAATTATTGAAAACTCTGAAGAAGCACCGTGCTGCTATTGGATATACTTTGGATGATCTTAAGGGCATTAGTCCCACTCTATGTCAACACAAAATAAATTTGGACAAAGACGCCAAACCAGTTATTGATCACCAACGACGGCTAAATCCTAAGATGAAAGAAGTGGTAAGAAAGGAAATATTAAAGCTCCTGGAGGCAGGTATAATTTATCCCGTTGCTGATAGTCAGTGGGTAAGCCCTGTCCATTGTGTCCCTAAGAAGGGAGGTATTACTGTCATTCCTAATGATAAAGATGAATTGATTCCGCAAAGAATTATTACAGGCTATAGGATGGTAATTGATTTCCGCAAATTAAATAAAGCTACTAAAAAAGATCTTTACCCTTTGCCTTTCATTGTTCAAATGCTAGAAAGATTATCCAAACATACACATTTTTGCTTTCTAGATGGTTACTCTGGTTTCTCTCAAATACCTGTGTCAGCTTATGATCAAGAAAAGACCCCTTTTACTTGCCCTTTCGGTACCTTTGCTTATAGATGTATGCCTTTTGGTTTATGTAATGCACCTGCTACCTTTCAAAGATGCATGATGGCCATATTCTCTTACTTTTGTGAAAAGATTTGTGAGGTTTTCATGGATGATTTCTCTGTTTATGGATCCTCTTTTGATGATTGCTTGAGCAACCTTGATCGAGTTTTGCAGAGATGTGAAGAAACTAACCTTGTCTTGAACTGGGAGAAATGCCACTTTATGGTTAATGAAGGCATTGTCTTGGGGCATAAAATTTCTGAAAGAGGTATTGAAGTTGACAAAACCAAAGTTAATGCTATTGAAAAGATGCCGTGTCCCAAGGACATCAAAGGTATAAGAAGTTTCCTTGGTCATGCCGGTTTTTATAGGAGGTTCATTAAGGACTTCTCAAAAATTTCTCAGCCTCTGACTAACCTATTACAAAAAGATATACCTTTTGCCTTTGATGATGATTGTGTAGAAGCATTTGAAATACTTAAGAAAGCATTAATTTCTGCACCTATCATTCGGCCACCTGATTGGAATTTACCTTTTGAAATTATCTGTGATGCTAGTGATTATGCTGTAGGTGATGTTCTAGGGCAAAGAGTTGACAAGAAATTAAATGTTATTCAATATGCTAGTAAAACTATAGACAATGCCCAGAGAAATTATGCTACTACTGAAAAAGATTTTTTAGCGGTTATATTTGCTTGTGATAAGTTCAGACCTTATATTGTTGATTCTAAAGTAACTATTCACACTGATCATGCGGCTATTAAATATCTTATGGAAAAGAAAGATGCTAAGCCTAGACTTATTAGATGGGTTCTCTTGCTACAAGAATTTGATTTGCATATTATTGATAGAAAGGGAGCTGAGAACCCCGTTGCAGACAACTTGTCTAGATTAGAGAATGTTCTTGATGACCCACTACCTATTGATGATAGCTTTCCTGATGAACAATTAGCTGCCATAAATGCCTCTCGTACTGCTCCATGGTATGCTTATTATGCTAACTACACTGTTGCTAAATTTATACCACCTAGTTTCACATACCAGCAAATGAAAAAGTTTTTCTATGATTTAAGACATTACTTTTGGGATGACCCACACCTTTATAAAGGAGTAGATGGTGTTATTAGACGTTGTATACCTGAGCATGAACAGGAACAGATCCTACGCAAGTGTCACTCCGAAGCTTATGGAGGGCATCACGCTGGAGATAGAACTGCGCATAAGGTATTGCAATCTGGTTTTTATTGGCCTACTCTCTTCAAAGATGCCCGTAAGTTTGTCTTGTCTTGTGATGAATGTCAAAGAATTGGTAACATTAGTAGACGTCAAGAAATGCCTATGAATTATTCACTTGTTATTGAACCATTTGATGTTTGGGGCTTTGATTATATGGGACCGTTTCCTTCCTCTAATGGGTATACACATATTTTAGTTGTTGTTGATTACGTTACTAAGTGGGTAGAAGCTATTCCAACTAGTAGTGCTGATCATAACACCTCTATTAAGATGCTTAAAGAAGTTATTTTTCCGAGGTTTGGAGTCCCTAGATATTTAATGACTGATGGTGGTTCACATTTTATTCATGGTGCCTTTCGTAAAATGCTTGCTAAGTATGATATTAATCATAGAATTGCATCTCCATATCACCCCCAGTCTAGTGGTCAAGTATAATTGAGTAATAGAGAGCTCAAATTAATTTTGCAAAAGACTGTTAATAGATCTAGAAAGAATTGGTCCAAGAAACTTGATGATGCATTATGGGCCTATAGAACTGCATATAAAAATCCTATGGGTATGTCTCCGTATAAAATGGTTTATGGAAAAGCATGTCACTTACCTCTCGAACTAGAACATAAGGCATATTGGGCCATTAAAGAGCTCAATTATGATTTCAAACTTGCCGGTGAGAAGAGGCTATTTGACATTAGCTCACTTGATGAATGGAGAACCCAGGCTTATGAGAATGCCAAACTGTTTAAAGAAAAAGTTAAAAGATGGCATGACAAAAGGATACAAAAGCGTGAGTTTAATGTAGGTGATTATGTGTTGCTATTCAACTCTCGTTTAAGATTTTTTGCAGGAAAACTTCTCTCTAAATGGGAAGGTCCTTACGTTATCGAGGAGGTCTATCGTTCCGGTGCCATAAAAATCAACAACTTCGAAGGCACAAATCCGAAGGTGGTGAACGGTCAAAGAATCAAACATTATATCTCAGGTAATCCTATAAATGTTGAAACTAATGTTATTGAAACCGTAACCCCAGAGGAATAGATAAGGGACACTTTCCAGAACGTTTCAGACTCCGAAAAGGAATAGGTACGTGGTACGGTAAGTAGACCGACTCCAAAACAGTTCTAATGGCAATTTTTCTCCGTTTTGGAATATTTAAGAAAATAGGAAAATAAGAAGCAGTCCGGGAAGGACACGAGGCTTCCACGAGGATGGGAGGCGCGCCCTACCCCCTGGGCACGCCCCCTGCCTCGTGGGCACCTCGTGTGCCCTCTGGACTCCGTTTTCTTGCACAATACTTCTTTTGGTCGGTAAAAATTCATTATATAATCTCCTGAAGGTTTTGACCACTGTACCACGCAAATATCCTCTGTTTTTGTTTCGAGCTGTTTCTGTCGCAGATTAGAGCAAGCTGTCTTCTCAAGAGTCAGTCGGGGAGAGTCGGGTGTCTCATCCGACACTAGGTCCAGGAGCAAACAGCGATGCCTATCACTTTGGACCCTCAACGGAGGAAGAGATGGAAGCTGACTTGAAAAGGATAGATGCCATGGAGGAGGATCAAGAAGTTACTTCTCGTTTCCGGGCAGGATTCATGATGGGGGAACTACAGAGCTCAGCTATCCCAAACCCGGTCATCCCCTCCAATGTTAAATTTCTCTCTTATGAAAAAATGAAAAGGAGTGTTACTTGTTCTCCCGCAGCTATGCAACATCCATGGGTGCAAGGAGCTTTAACCGTCACGGGTAAGCTCCGTAAGGAAATAATGGATCTTAAGCGGCAAGTCAACAAGCTCGAGGAGGAGAATCGTATCCTGAGGGGTATCATAGCCAAGAATATCACATCACCACCCCCGAAGAAGGAGATATAATCACATGGGTATGGGCACTCCCCTTGGCAACTACCAAGCTTGGCGGAGGTGCCCCGGTATCGTATCATCATCACACTCCTATCTTTACCATTTTTCTTAGTTCGATCCTTTTGGTAATATCTTGATCTAGTAGAATAAAGTTTTAGTATGATTTAGTTTTGAGTTTTGCTTTACGATCCTTCTATGTAATCGAGTCCGTGAGCTATATATAATAAAGATTAGTGTTGAGTCAAGGGCTTGATTACCTTGTTATGGTCTTGAGGGAATAAAAGAAAAGAGAAAGAATAAAAAGAAATAAAGAGATCATATTGATCTTATGGAGAGTAATGACTTCACATAGAAAGAGTATGATGATAAAAGTTGTTGAGAGTTGACAAACATAGTTTTGGTCATCGTTGCAATTAATAGGAAGTAATAAAGAAAGAGAGGTTTCACATATAAATATACTATCTTGGACATCTTTTATGATTGTGAGCACTCATTGAAGTATGACATGCTAAAGAGTTGATGTTGGACAAGGAAGACAACGTAATGGGTTATGTTTTATTATATCCGAAATAAAGTATATTGTCATGGATCATCCAACATGTTGATCTTGCCTTTCCCTCTCATGCTAGCCAAATTCTTTGCACCAAGTAGAGATACTACTTGTGCGTCCGAATACCCTTAAAACCAGTTTTGCCATGAGTGTCCACCATATCTACCTATGGATTGAGTAAGATCCTTCAAGTAAGTTGTCATCGGTGCATGCAATAAAAATTGCTCTCTAAATATGTATGATTTATTAGTGTGGAGAAAATAAGCTTTATACGATCTTGTGATGTGGAAGAAATAAAAGCGACGGACTGCATAATAAAGGTCCATATCACAAGTGGCAATATATAGTGACGTTCTTTTGCATTAAGATTTCATGCATCCAACCATGAAAGCGCATGACAACCTCTGCTTCCTTCTTCAAAGGGCCTATCTTTTACTTTTACTTTTGCAAGAGTCACGGTGATCTTCACCTTTCCTTTTTACATTTTATCCTTTGGCAAGCACATTGTGTTGGAAAGATCCTGATATATATACCCAATTGGATATAAGTTAGTATGAGCTATTGTTGACATTACCCTTGAGGTAAAAGGTTGGGAGGCGAAACTATAAGCCCCTATCTTTCTCTGTGTCCGATTAAAACTCCGTAACCACAAGTATTGCGTGAGTGTTAGCAATTGTGAAAGACTAAATGATAGTTGAGTATGTGAACTTGCTGAAAAGCTCTTATATTGACTCTTTTCGATGTTATGATAAATTGCAATTGCTTCAGCGACTAAGATTATAGTTTGCTGGTTCTCAATGAAGTTTCTGATTCATACTTAACATTGTGAATAGATTATCACTTGAGCATAATAAATCATATGACAATATCCATACTGGTTGTCGTTATAAGAATGATCATGATGCCCTCATGTCCGTATTTTATTTTATCGACACCTATATCTCTAAACATGTGGACATATTTATCGTTATCGGCTTCCGCTTGAGGATAAGGGAGGTCTAAGCTTGGGGGAGTTGATACGTCCATTTTGCATCATGCTTTTATATCGATATTTATCGCATTATGGGCTGTTATTACACGTTATGTTACAATACTTATGCCTATTTTCTCTTATTTTACAAGGTTTACATGAAGAGGGAGAATGCCGGCAGCTGGAAGTCTGGGCTGGAAAAGGAGTAAATATTAGAGACCTATTCTGCACAGCTCCAAAAGTCCTGAAACTTCACGGAAGTCATTTTTGGAATTAATAAAAAATACTGAGCAGAGAAAATACCAGAGGGGGCCACACCCTGGCCACGAGGGTGGGAGGCGCGCCCCCTGCCTCGTGGGCCCCCTGGCAGGCCTCCGGTGCCCATCTTCTGCTATATGAAGTCTTTCGTCCGAGAAAAAATCATAAGAAAGCTTTCGGGAAGAAACTCCGCCGCCACGGGGCGGAACCAATCTAGGGCTCCGGCAGAGCTGTTCTGCCGGGGAAACTTCCCTCTGGGAGGGGGAAATCATCGCCATCGTCATCACCAACGATCCTCTCATCGGGAGGGGGTCAATCTCCATCAACATCTTCACCAGCACCATCTCCTCTCAAACCCTAGTTCATCTCTTGTATCCAATCTTTGTCCCAAAGCCTAAGATTAGTACCTGTAGGTTGCTAGTAGTGTTGATTACTCCTTGTAGTTGATGCTAGTTGGTTTATTTGGTGGAAGATCATATGTTCAGATCCATTATGCATATTAATACCCCTCTGATTATGAACATGAATATGATTTGTGAGTAGTTACGTTTGTTCCTGAGGACATGGGAGAAGTCTTGCTATTAGTAGTCATGTGAATTTGGTATTCGTTCGATATTTTGATGAGATGTATGTTGTCTCTCCTCTAGTGGTGTTATGTGAACGTCGACTACATGACACTTCACCATTATTTGGGCCTAGAGGAAGGCATTGGGAAGTAATAAGTAGATGATGGGTTGCTAGAGTGACAGAAGCTTAAACCCTAGTTTATGAGTTGCTTCGTAAGGGGCTGATTTGGATCCATATGTTTCATGCTCTGGTTAGGTTTACCTTAATACTTCTTTTGTAGTTGCGGATGCTTGCAATAGGGGTTAATCATAAGTGGGATGCTTGTCCAAGTAAGGGCAGCACCCAAGCACCGGTCCACCCACATACCAAATTATCAAAGTAACGAACGTGAATCATATGAGCGTGATGAAAACTAGCTTGACGATAATTCCCATGTGTCCTCGGGAGCGCTTTTCTCTATATAAGAGTTTGTCCAGGCTTGTCCTTTGCTACAAAAAGGATTGGGCCATCTTGCTGCACTTTATTTACACTTGTTACTTGTTACCCGTTACAAATTACCTTATCACAAAACTATCTGTTACCGATAATTTCAGTGCGTGCACAGAATACCTTACTGAAAACCGCTTGTCATTTCCTTTTGCTCCTCGTTGGGTTCGACACTCTTACTTATCGAAAGGACTACGATACCCCTATACTTGTGGGTCATCAAGACTCTTTTCTGGTGCCGTTGCCGGGGAGTGAAGCGCCTTTGGTAGTTGGAATTTGGTAAGGAAAAATTTATATAGTGTGCTGAAATTTACTGTCACTTGTTACTATGGAAAACAATCCTTTGAGGGGTTTGTTCAGGGTATCTTCACCTCATTTGGAACCACAATTAGCTACCCCTCAACCTACTGAACCTACTGAAAATGTTTACTTTGAAATTCCTTCGGGTATGATAGAGAAACTGCTAGCTAATCCTTTTGCAGGAGACGGAACATTACATACCGATTTACACTTGATCTATGTGGATGAAGTTTGTGGATTATTTAAGCTTGCAGGTATGCCCGATGATGTTATCAAGAAGAAGGTCTTCCCTTTATCTTTCAAGGGTGAGGCATTGACGTGGTAGAGGCTATGTGATGATATGGGATCATGGGACTACACACGATTGAAATTGGAATTTCATCAGAAGTTTTATCCTATGCATCTTGTTCATCGTGATCGTAATTATATATATAATTTTTGGCCTCGCGAAGGAGAAAGCATCGCTCAAGCTTGGGGGAGGCTTAAGTCAATGTTATATTCATGCCCCAATCATGAGCTCTCAAGAGAGATGATTATTCAAAAAAATTATGCTCGGCTTTCTCTCAATAATCGCTCCATGCTCGATACTTCTTGTACTGGCTCTTTTATGATGAAGACTATGGAATTCAAATGGGATTTATTGGAAAGAATTAAACGCAACTCTGAAGATTGGGATCTCGACGAAGGTAAAGAGTCAGGTATAACACCTAAGTTTGATTGTGTTAAATCTTTTATGGATACCGATGCTTTCCGTGAATTTAGCACTAAATATGGACTTGACTCTGAGATAGTAGCTTCTTTCTGTGATTCCTTTGCTACTCGCGGGTGTGAGATTGCTGAGTCCTCGTGACTCACAGATTCTACCAAAACAGTTGCAGGTGCCATTGATACCAGTGCAGGTGACACAGCCGAGCTCAAGTGGGAGCTCGATGAAGATCTTGATCGTTGTTTGTGTCTTTTCCGTATGATCAGTAGTGGTGCCCAGTTGGGACGATCAGGGATCTAGCATTTGGGGTTGTCTTCTTTTTATTTTGGTTCCGTAGTTGGACCTTTGATTGTACTCTGAATGATGTATGTTTAACTTGTTATTTGTGTGAAGTGGCGATTGAAAGCCAACTCTTTATCCCTTTCTTATTCAGTACATGGGATTGTGTGAAGATGACCCTTCTTGCGAAAAAACCTACAATGCGGTTATGCCTCTAAGTCGTGCCTCGACACGTGAGAGATATAGCCGCATCGTGGGCGTTACAAGTTGGTAATCAGAGCCATCCCCGACTTAGGAGCCCCCTGCTTGATCGAATCGCTGACGTTGTTGAGTCTAGAACAAAAATGTTTTGAGTCTTAGGATTATATATATCGGAGAGTAGGATTCTTTTTACTCCTCAGTCCCTTCATCGCTCTGGTTAGGCCTCCTGACGTAGATGTTTTGTCTTTCCTCTCCTCAAATTTCACTAAAAAAAATTACGATCACGTGGGTATCTTGGAATTGTTCCGATGGTTTTGTGACGAGAATATTGTTCTTGGTGCCTCCTAACATTTAGGGGTTGTGGCAGTGTCCCGGGGAGTTGAGCTCCGAGGTGTTGTCGTCACAATTTTATCGTTGTAGTTCTGGAATACCTGAGTTTCGCCGACATCGAAAATCTCTTTTATGCAGTTGTTGGTGAGATCACCTCGACGCCACCCAGTACTGGGGCGGGAGTTCGGGAGTATTGCCATAACTCGTATAATGGATGCTTTTCGAAGGTTGAGGTAAATGATTTCCGAAGGTTTCTTGGTTATGTGTTGAAGGATGGATACAGCTGGATCTAGATATTGTTAGTTTGGGTGAGATATATTGCGTCCCCTGTATCCCCAACACCTGATTGCATAACCAGAAAGTTTCGGGAGTTTATAAATGGGAATTCAAGTAGCTCCTAGGATATCTTTCCGACAGATGCATGATATGAGATTGGGGTTCGACGTCTAGTGGTCCGCCTATCCACGGTTGGTTTTACAGTGGTCTCGTTGTGTCTTAAAGAGTCCTTGGCTATGCTGACTCGGGGACGCTTCGTATGTCATGTGCACTGCCTTGTACATGATGGTGTTGTACGATCGAGCCCATGTGGGCCCCACCATGAAAACTTCGGACGAAATCTCTATCATATGTTTGTTCCGGCTTATTCTGCAAGCCAATCCTTTGTTTCGTTTTGAGTTGTGGTATTCGAGTTGCTTCGAAGTCAAATGTGGATTCCATACCTTTTCTGAATGGTGTTCTCATATTTCTATGGGAGTGCTAATCCTTCTTGTTCATCAAGGTTGTCTTTTCAATCCTTTCCAACCGGTGTGCTTCTCTCCAAGTAAATCCGATCATTCCAACATTCGCAAGATCAATTCTAAGCTTTTTCTCAATGGTGTTCATTTCATCCGACCCAAGTTGCCTTTGTTTTCCCGCCCTCCCACCCTTTTTTCTTAAAGGACTCAGATTTCTCAATCATGTATCCTTTTATTTGTGTGAAGTCTCTCCATTCTTGTCCGTCAATGTTCTTATCCGGTGATTCTCAGGAAGATACTAACGGAGCTTCAAGTTTATCATTCTTCATTCTTTTCTTCTCCGGTGGATTCAATTCAAGCTTTGTCGATCATATCTTTCCTTGTTTCAAATGTTTTCTCATGCCGGTGCACCTCTTAATCATCCAACTCTTGCTATTCATGTTTATCTGGAGTGCTGAAGGTATCCCAGAGGATTCATGTTTCTAATCCTTTCTAGCTATTTCGAGGTGTTACCTCATTCAAAACGTTCAAATCAACCGGTGCATTATCTCTTCCTAAGCAATCGTTCAACGGTGTGTTCTTTTTAGTGGGCCCTAACCCACAGGGGTTTTTTCAGGATCTTACCTGACTCTTCTAATTTTCCGGAGTATTCTCGAATTCATTGCAAAGTGTGACGTAAGAATGAATTCTCATCAGTCATATTCCTTCTCCAAGATCGCTTTCAAAACATTTTCATCATTGGTTCATCGTTTCTATTATCCATTGTTCCGGAGTGCCTCAACAATTCAGGTGGTGTTTCTCGTCGTCATTCTCAGCTTTTGAAGTCTGAAGAAGAGTTTTCCTCTAAATCTTTGTTCGCTCTTTTGAAGATTCATGGTTCTAGCTTCGTGCCATCCTCATAATTGTTTTGATTGTGAGAATTCTTTTCACCCATCCGGAGCAATTCAGGAGTCTTTTCAGTTTGATTCTCCGGAGCCCATCATCTCAGAATTATTCATTCCAGTTTTAGCTCTCGTTCTCCAAATCTTACCGGTGCATCGTTCAAGTATTCTCTAATCAGCTCGTGATCTATTCGTTCACTTGTATCTAAATTCTCTCAAGCATCTTCGTTAATTTTCCAATTCTTCCTGGTGATGTGTTTGTTTTTTCGTTCGTTCTTTTAATCCTTACGGTGGTTCGTTCAAGAGTTCTCTTCCTTGGTTATCATATCAATTCATTCGTTCTTTCCAATCCTACCGGCGGATCGTTGGAGACTTTTCTCAAGTTTGCGCTATATCTCTCTTCAATCCTTGCAAAAGAATAAGTAGTGTGTCAAATCTGTTGCTTGTCATCAATTTAAATTGATGAA
The DNA here is from genome assembly GCF_018294505.1 of Triticum aestivum. Taxonomy (NCBI): domain Eukaryota; kingdom Viridiplantae; phylum Streptophyta; class Magnoliopsida; order Poales; family Poaceae; genus Triticum; species Triticum aestivum. The sequence continues at coordinate 336,602,724 of NC_057805.1, forward strand.
GGATACACATAACATAATTCTTATTCTTGTTTCATCCAAGTGTTTAATCCCTTCTTTTGGAGTTCATTCGTGATATCAATTTGTCGGTGCTAAGTTGTTCACCTTTTGTTTCCGGAGTTCCAATCTCTCTCAGTTAACTCGCGCGAAGCTCCATCTAAATCATTGCAAGGATTCACCTTGTGTTTTCAACTTCTCTTTCTTTCTATCATCCTTTTATTACCGGAGTTCTTCCTGGAGGCTCTACATGGTAGTTCGTCAAGGATTCTTTTCATTCTTCATTTGTTCTTCAAGTTTTTTCTTGAAGCTATGATCCGCCAAGCTATACTCAAAATTAAACAGGGTGCTTAACACATGTTTTGTCTTGAGGATTTCAAGTATTCTTCATCTTGCATTCTGAAATGCAATTCTTTCTACCGTATCTTTTGAAGTGGTGTTATATCATTCTTGACAACTTCTCGTCGTGGTTCATGATTCACATATTGTAAGAACGAGATATTTTAAATCCACCAATCTCTTCGTTGGAGTTATCTTGTGTCATTTTCAACTAAAGCCTTCCATTGGGAATGTGGCTATTTGTGTTGCTAATTAATGATCCAAGTTTCTCCTTCTCTTCTCAGTGAAAGAGTTCTCATCTCCGTGTTGCTCTCAATCCAATCAACTGTTTCCGTTAGTGGCGGGTTGTCACCTCATAATTTTGAGATGTGTTGCATAAGACCACAACAAGCTTGTTCTTTTCGTTGTTGATTTCCCAACAACTCCGTTATAACCTTCTTGGAAGGATGCTTTCCAAGCTCAATTGTGGCAGAAGTTGTCATTTTCTTCTCCATTCTTTATTCCAAGGATCTATCTTCTATTATTTATTTCTTCCGGAGGCTTTGTGATATTACTCTCTTCGACCCATCATCTCATTTTGTAAACATCATGTTCTTTTCCTTGCTTATCCATTTAGCAGGAGTGTTGTGTCCTCTGCTCAAGTTCTTTTTATCTTATCAAGTCTTGCATCTCTTTTCAACCGGAGTGCTTGCATGTACTTCTTGTCCATTGTTACCTTTTTCTTATGTCTTTCAACCTACAAGGTTCTCATAATGTTGCTTGTTCCTCGTGTCTAACGGAGTGTTTTCAATCTCGTTCATCTCCCTTGTATTCTCTCTTTCAGTTTGTTCAACCTCTCAAGGTTCGTGGTTTCACTTGTTTGTCAAAGAAGCAACTTTGTTTTACCTCTTCCCCTTCCGTTTTTCTCCGGTGCCATCCTAGATCTCGGGACGAGATCCTCTTGTAGTGGTGGAGTGTTGTAACGCCCCGAGACCGACGCTCCAGACGCCTTCCATCTTTTTCGTTATCGTTGTGTGTATTTATTTGTTTGTTGCATTCATCATCGCATCATTGGCATTGCATTTGGCACTCCGTTGCCGTCATTGTTTTAAAACTTGCATCTGCTCATAGTTGCCACTCCTCGCTTTGTCTCCGTTGATCTTTTGTCAAGCCCTCTTGTCTTCGTCAACCTCTCTCAAACCCCCTCGTGCGCGTCCGAAACCTTGCTCGAACCCGACTCGAGCAGTCATGACCGTTGGATCCGGATCATCCCCAAACATCCCTAAATCATCATCGGTTTCTTGTTGGACTCTCCTAAGCTATTTCTTCTCGACCGTTTGATTTTAATCGGAGGTTCCTAATAACCCTAACCAAAAATCCAATGCTATAAATAGCAGTCTAACCCTAGTGCTGTCCCATCGATCCATCTAATCCTCCCGCCGCCGCCACCCATGTTCCTCGGGAGCTTGTCCCATCGCCAACCAAATCCCCCTCGGGATCCATCCCTCCCCAACCATCGCTCGCCACCTACAGCCTCCAGATCCCCTCGCCCTCCACCTCGCGACCAAAGCTCCCCTACACCTCGCCGAAGATGCGGCCTCCTCTGCCTCCTCGCGCCTTCCTCACCTGCCCTGAGGCCATAGCCCTCGACCTCGCCAGCCCCGTCGCCGCCGGCGACCTCATCCACCAGGCCGTCGCCCTCATCCACCAGGCCAGGCCACCCGCTCCTTCTCCCTGTCCTCTTCTTCTTGTTGTTTCTACCCTTCACTGACCCCTTCCTCGTCTCATCTCTCTCTCTCTCAGAGAACCGCCATGGACGCCGCCCGTTCGTCGCCCCTCTACCGGATCCGGCCAGACTCCACCCCGTTCCCGCCGTCTGCTGCCCGCTCCTCGTCAGGGTTCCCTGCATGCGCCGCTTCAAGTTCCCTGCCCCGCCTCTGCTTCAGTCGAGCGTAGAGATGACGCGCCCTTTTTCCTCCTCTGCTCAAACCCATGCCTTGGGCGCCCTCCTCGTCGTCATCAACTAGGTGAGCAGCAGCTCCACCGCAACCTCGTCCGCGCCTCCCTCTATCTCTTCCCTTCTTATTTTTCCTCTCTGGTGCTCACTCGCTCAATATCTCTCTGTCTCTCTCCTTGCCTCGAGCAGGGAGACCCCGCCACCATGGATGGCTGAGCCCAGCGCCTGAGCTTCGTCCACCACCGTTGCCCGGAGCCGACGCCGGACGTCTCGATCCGCTCGTTCCGGCCGGTTCCCGCCGACCCCATCGCCATGAACCCCTGCCGTCGTCTTCTCCATTGCCATGGTCCTGCTGCTGTTTCTGTTTCTTCAGAAACGAGAGCAGCAGCGGCTCGCTCGGTTCATTCTGGCGTTGAGCGCGTCGCCAGGCCCAGCAGCCCCCCTGCCGGCCTCATCTCTCCACCGACTGGGCTGAAGCCCATGGGTGAGCGCCAAATCCAGCCCCCCTCCTCTCTGTTCAGCCCAGCAATGCATCAGATTTGGCCCGTGTAGTTTTTTTCCTAGATCTGCGAATTTAGCATTATCCAGAGTTTACTGTTTACAGAAAAGTCCTTGCACATCATGCATATAATAACTCATTAACCGTGCATCGGTTTAAAATGTTTTAAACATGTAAAATGCTTAGAATTTCATCTAGTTTCATAATATGCCACTCTCATCCATGTTTAAAATGTTTAAATTGCTGTTTGTTTAAATTTGCTCAAATGTCATGCTAAAATGTTTTAATTCATAACTAAATAACCGTAGCTCCAAATTTAATAAACTTTATAGGTAAATGGGGTGGAAAAATGCATAGATTAACATGATGCCCTTTGTTTTACTGTTTAACAACATTAAAATATGTTTTAGGGCAGAACAGTAGCTAATTCAAAATATGCATATGGGGATTTACCGGAATTGTTGTTTGTTGTTCCGGCCTCATTTAAACTTGCCTAGATAGGTAGTTTTCATATGCTTCACCCCTTGCCATGTTTAATAAGATTTAATATTGTTGGGTACATAAACGAGAGAGAACTAAATATTTGATGTGGTGTTTCGTCAATATGCAACTCGTTGCATATTGAGCTCCGCTTAATTTGTAGTATTGTTTGTGCACTCTTGCCATCCCATGCCTCATTAAACCGGACGTGCATCATACTTGATTGTGCACCATGCCATGTTTATGTGAAGGTTGTTTACTATGTTGCTTGCTTCTTTCCGGGTTGCTTCTCTCGTTAGCTGCGGTTTCGTTCCGGAGTTGTGAGGATTCGTTCGACTACGACCGTTTGTCTTCTTCATGGACTAGTTCTTCTTCCTTGCGGGATTTCAGGCAAGATGACCATACCTTCGAAATCACTTCTATCTTTGCTTGCTAGTTGTTCGCTCTATTGCTATGCCGCGCTACCTACCACTTGCCATATCATGCCTCCCATATTGTCATGTCAAGCCTCTAACCATCCTTTCCTTGCAAACCGTTGCTTGGCTAAGTTACCGCTTTTGCTCAGCCCCTCTTATAGCGTTGTTAGTTGCAGGTGAAGTTGAAGATTGCTCCATGTTGGAACATGTTCATGTTGGGATATCACAATATCTCTTATTTAATTAATGCATCTATATACTTGGTAAAGGGTGGAAGGCTCGGCCTTACGCCTGTGTTTTGTTCCACTCTTGCCGCCCTAGTTTCCGTCATATCGGTGTTATGTTCCTTGATTTTGCGTTCCTTACGCGTTGGGTGTTATGGGAACCCCTTAACAGTTCGCTTTGAATAAAACTCCTCCAGCAAGGCCCAACCTTGGTTTTACATTTTCCTAACAACCTATTACCTTTCCCTCGGGAGTAATTAACTCGAGGGTCATCTTTATTTTAACCCCCCTGGGCCAGTGCTTCTCTAAGTGTTGGTCCGAACCGAGCCGCCTGCGGGGCCTCCTCGGGGAAACTCGAGGTCTTGTTTTACTCGTAGCCTGTCTCATCTGGTGTTGCCCTGAGAACGAGATACGTGCGACTCCTATCGGGATTGTCGGCACATCGGGTGGCTTTGCTGGTCTTGTTTTACCATTGTCGAAAAGTCTTGTAACCGGGATTCCGAGCCTGATCGGGTCTTCCCGGGAGAAGGAATATCCTTCGTTGACCGTGAGAGCTTGTGATGGGCTAAGTTGGGACACCCCTGCAGAGTATAAACTTTTGAGAGCCGTGCCCGCGGTTATGTGGCAGATGGGAATTTGTTAATGTCCGGTTGTAGAGAACTTGACACTTGACTTAACTAAAATACATCAACCGCGTGTGTAGCCGTGATGGTCTCTTTTCGGCGGAGTCCGGGAAGTGAACACAGTTCTTGTGTTATGGTTGTGCGTAAGTAGTTTCAGGATCACTTCTTGATCACTTCTAGTTTCACAACCGTTGCGTTGCTTCTCTTCTCGCTCTTATTTGCATATGTTAGCCACCATATTTGCTTAGTGCTTGCTACAGCTCCACCTCATTACCCCTTTCCTACCCATAAGCTTAAATAGTCTTGATCTCGCGGGTGTGAGATTGCTGAGTCCTCGTGACTCACAGATTCTACCAAAACAGTTGCAGGTGCCGTTGACACCAGTGCAGGTGACACAACCGAGCTCAAGTGGGAGCTCGATGAAGATCTTGATCGTTGTTTGTGTCTTTTCCGTATGATCAGTAGTGGTGCCCAGTTGGGACAATCGGGGATCTAGCGTTTGGGGTTGTCTTGTTTTTATTTTGGTTCCATAGTTGGACCTTTGATTGTACTCTGAATGATGTATGTTTAACTTGTTATTTGTGTGAAGTGGCGATTGTAAGCCAACTCTTTATCCCTTTCTTATTCAGTACATGGGATTGTGTGAAGATGACCCTTCTTGCGACAAAACCTACAATGCGGTTATGCCTCTAAGTCGTGCCTCGACACGTGAGAGATATAGCCGCATCGTGGGCGTTAGAACGAGAGAGGGGGAGAACATTGTATTGAGATCCAAAAAGAGAGAGCAAGCCATCTAGCTAATAACTATGGACCCGAAGGTCTGAGGTAAAGTACTCACACTTCATCGGAGAGGCTATGGTGTTGATGTAGAAGCCCTCCGTGATCGATGCCCCCTCCGGTGGAGCTCCGGAACAGGCCCCAAGATGGGATCTTGTGGGTACAGAAGGTTGCTGTGGTGGAATTAGGTTTTTGGCTCCGTATCTGATCGTTTGGGGGTACGTAGGTATATATAGGAGGAAGGAGTACGTCGGTGGAGCAACGTGGGGCCCACGAGGGTGGAGGGCGCGCCCGGGGGGGTAGGCGCGCCCCCCTACCTCGTGGCTTCCTGGTGGCTTTCTTGACGTAGGGTCCAAGTCCTCTGGATCATGTTCGTTCTGAAAATCACGTTCTCGAAGGTTTCATTCCGTTTGGACTCCGTTTGATATTCTTTTTCTGCGAAACTCTGAAATAGGCAAAAAACAGCAATTCTGGGCTGGGCCTCCGGTTAATAGGTTAGTCCAAAAATAATATAAAAGTGAATAATAAAGCCCAATAATGTCCAAAACAGAAGATAATATAGCATGGAGCAATCAAAAATTATAGATACGTTGGAGACGTATCAAGCATCCCCAAGCTTAATTCCTGCTCGTCCTCGAGTATGTAAATGATAAAAACAGAATTTTTGATGTGGAATGCTACTTGGCATAATTTCAATGTAATTCTTCTTAATTGTGGTATGAATATTCAGATCCGAAAGATTCAAGATAAAAGTTCAATATTGACATAAAAATAATAATACTTCAAGCATACTAACTAAGCAATTATGTCCTCTCAAAATAACATGGCCAAAGAAAGTTCATCCCTTCAAAATCATATAGTTTAGTCATGCTCCATTTTCGTCACACAAGAATGCTCTCATCATGCACAACCCTGATGACAAGCCAAGCAATTGTTTCATACTTTAGTAATCTCAAACTTTTTCAACCTTCACACAATACATGAGCGTGAACCATGGATATAGCACTATGGGTGGAATAGAATATGATGATGGGGGTTATGTGGAGAAGACAAAAAAGGAGAAAGTCTCACATCAACGAGGCTAATCAATGATCTATGGAGATGCCCATCGATTGATGTTAATGCAAGGAGTAGGGATTGCCACGCAACGGATGCACTAGAGCTATAAATATATGAAATCTCAACAAAAGAAACTAAGTGAGTGTGCATTCAACTTGCTTGCTCACGAAGACCTAGGGCACTTGAGGAGGCCCATTGTTGGAATATACAACCCAAGTTCTATAATGAAAAGATTCCCACTAGTATATGAAAGTGACAAAACAAGAGACTCTCTATCATGAAGATTATGGTGCTACTTTGAAGCACAAGTGTGGTAAAAGGATAGTAACATTGTCCCTTCTCTCTTTTTCTCTCTTTTTTTTGGGCCTTCTATTTTTTATGGCCTTTCTCTCTCTCTTTTTTTATTCCTCACTTGGGACAATGCTCTAGAAAATGATGATCATCACACTTCTATTTATTTACAACTCAATGATTACAACTCGATACTAGAACAAAGTATGACTCTATATGAATGCCTCCGGCGGTGTACCGGGATATGCAATGAACCAAGAGTGACATGTATGAAAGAATTATGAACGGTGGCTTTGCCACAAATACTATGTCAACTACATGATCATGCAAAGCAATATGACAATGATGAACGTGTCATGATAAACGGAATGGTGGAAAGTTGCATGGTAATATATCTCGGAATGGCTATGGAAATGCCATAATAGGTAGGTATGGTGGCTGTTTTGAGGAAGATATAAGGAGGTTTATGTGTGAAAGAGCATATCATATCATGGGGTTTGGATGCACCAGCGAAGTTTGCACCAACTCTCGATGTGAGAAAGGGCAATGCACGGTACCGAAGAGGCTAGCAATGATGGAAAGGTGAGAGTGCGTATAATCCATGGACTCAACATTAGTCATAAAGAAATCACATACTTATTGCAAAAATCTACAAGTCATCAAAAACCAAGCACTACGTGCATGCTCCTAGGGGGATAGATTGGTAGGAAAAGACCATCGCTCGTCCCCGACAGCCACTCATAAGGAGGACAATCAAAGAACACCTCATGTTTCAAATTTGTTACATAACGTTTACCATACGTGCATGCTACGGGACTTGCAAACTTCAACACAAGTATTTCTCAAATTCACAACTACGCAACTAGCACAACTTTAATATCACTACCTCCATGTGTCAAAACAATCATCAAGCATCAAACTTCTCTTAGTATTCAACACACTCATAAGAAATTTTTTTACTAATCTTGAATATCTAGCATATTAGGATTATTTAAGCAAATTACCATGCTATTTAAGACTCTCAAAATAATCTAAGTGAAGCATGAGAGATCAATAGTTTCCGTAAAACAAATCCACCACCGTGCTCTAAAAGATATAAGTGAAGTACTAGAGCAAAACTATATAACTCAAAAGATATAAGTGAAGCACATAGAGTATTATAATAATTTCCGAATCATGTGTGTCTCTCTCAAAAGGTGTGTACAGCAAAGATGATTGTGGTTAACTAAAAAGCAAGGACTCAAATCATACAAGACGCTCCAAGCAAAACACATATCATGTGGTGAATAAAAATATAGCTCCAAGTAAAGTTACCGATGGAAGTAGACGAAAGAGGGGATGCCTTCCGGGGCATCCCCAAGCTTTGGCTTTTAGGTGTCCTTAGATTATTTTGGGGGTGCCATAGGCATCCCCAAGATTAGGCTCTTTCCACTCCTTGTTCCATAATCCATCAAATCTTTCACCCAAAACTTGAAAACTTCACAACACAAAACTCAGCAGAAAATCTCGTGAGCTCCGTTAGCGAAAGAAAACAAAAGACCACTTCAAGGTACTGTAATAAACTCATTATTTATTTATATTGGTGTTAAAACTACTGTATTACAAATTCTATATGGTTTATAAACTCTTTTACTAGCCATAGATTCATCAAAATAAGCAAACAACACACGAAAAACAGAATCTGTAAAAAAGAGAACAGTCTGTAGTAATCTGTAACTAACGCAAACTTCTGGAACTCCAAAAAATCAGAAAAAATAGGAAGACCTAGAAAATTTGTTTATTGATCAGAAGCAATTTGAATCAATATTTTATCACGTTCTGGTGATTTTTAACAATTATTTTCGTGAACAGAAAGTTTCTGGAATTTTCTGCAAGATCAAATAACTATCATCCAAGAAGATCCTATAGGTTTAACTTGGCACAAACACTAATTAAAACATAAAAACACATCTAACCAGAGGCTAGAACAAATATTTATTTCTAAACAGAAGAAAAAAGCAAAAAACTAAAAATAAAATTGGGTTGCCTCCCAACAAGCGCTATCGTTTAACGCCCCTAGCTAGGCATAATAACAAGGATAGATCTAGGTAGTGCCATAGTAATAGGATATTTCATTAAAACTCATTTCGTATTCTCTATGTTTAGCAGAAAGTTTCCTTTGAGGCAAGCAAAAGTAATCAAGAGGGCTAAATTTAATGGGACAAAAGTCCCCAAGATCAATTTTAGGAGGTATAGGTTCCTCCTTCGGCCCTTCGTATTGCACAACCAATTCATCATTATAAGAATTCTTTTGACAGAACTTTGTGAGCCTATACTCGAGAGAATATCCTAGCTCATTCTTTCGAATAGCCAAATCAGCATTAAGTTCAGAAATTCTATCAACTAGAACATTGGTAGGGCCCTTTTTTCTAAGGTTTTCATTGAAAGCAACATAGTCTAGAGATTGAAAACGCATTATTTCTTCTTGATCAAAGAGGATAGCCTCTATGGGAGGATGGCCAGCGTCCACCCTATAATGCGCAAAGATTTCTTTGGCCTCTTTTATTATAAATCTGAACTCATAAGCCAAAAAGATAGTAGCAGCACGCTTAACAGAAGAATGCTCTATATTTGAAAATTCTAGAAAAATCCTTTGTATGCAAGGGTGCAAGTGCATAAATTGCCTTTCAAGTTCAACTATAAGCATGGCAATAGCGTCCGCAAGACTACTAGTTCGATGAAGAATGGAACTACCCATAGAAGGCAAAGCACCGACACAAGTAAAGAAATCTTGAATAACTCCTTTTCTAATAATATTACCACTACCAATTCGAAATCATTTTGTATGCAAGGTAGGGGGTTCTTCAGCAGGAGCATCAGAATTTTCCATGATATTATTATTGTCCATATCGACAATAATTTCCCCAATTTTAGACATAACGGCAGAAAGAGCAAGGGGCAAAAAGGAAAGAAGAAGGCAAACGGAAAAGAGAGGGCAAATAAAACGGCAAGGGTGAAGTGGGGGAGAGGAAAACGAGAGGCAAATGGCAAATAATGTAATGCGGGAGATAAGGGTTTGTGATGGGTACTTGGTATGTTGACTTTTGCATAGACCTCCCCGGCAACGGCACCAGAAATCCTTCTTGCTACCTCTTGAGCACTGCGTTGGTTTTCCCTTGAAGAGGAAAGGGTGATGCAGCAAAGTAGCGTAAGTATTTCCCTCAGTTTTTGAGAACCAAGGTATCAATCCAGTAGGAGGCTACGCGCGAGTCCCTCGCACCTACACAAACAAATAAATCCTCGCAACCAACGCGATAAGGGGTTGTCAATCCCTACACGGTCACTTACTAGAGTGAGATATGATAGATATGATAGGATAATATTTTTGGTATTTTTATGATAAAGATACAAAGTAAAATAAAAGCAATGGAAATAACTAAGTGTTGGAAGATTAATATGATGGAAAATAGACTCGGGGGCCATAGGTTTCACTAGTGGCTTCTCTCAAGAGCATAAGTATTTTACGGTGGGTGACCAAATTACTGTTGAGCAATTGATAGAATTGAGCATAGTTATGAGAATATCTAAGTATGGTCATGTATATAGGCATCACGTCCGAGACAAGTAGACCGACTCCTGCCTGCATCTACTACTATTACTCCACACATCGACCGCTATCCAGCATGCATCTAGAGTATTAAGTTCATAAGAACAGAGTAATGCTTTAAGCAAGATGACATGATGTAGAGGGATAAATTCATGCAATATGATAAAAAAAACCCATCTTGTTATCCTCGATGGCAACAATACTATACGTGCCTTGCTGCCCCTACTGTCACTGGGAAAGGACACCGCAAGATTGAACCCAAAGCTAAGCACTTCTCCCATTGCAAGAAAGATCAATCTAGTAGGCCAAACTAAACTGATAATTCGAAGAGACTTGCAAAGATAACCAATCATACATAAAAGAATTCAGAAGATTCAAATATTGTTCATAGATAAACTTGATCATAAACCCACAATTCATCGGTCTCAACAAACACACCGCAAAAGAAGATTACATCGAATAGATCTCCACGAAAGAGGGGGAGAACATTGTATTGAGATCCAAAAAGAGAGAGGAAGCCATCTAGCTAATAACTATGGAACCGAAGGTCTGAGGTAAACTACTCACACTTCATCGGAGAGCTATGGTGTTGATGTAGAAGCCCTCCGTGATCGATGCCCCCTCCGGCGAGCTCCGGAACAGGCCCCAAGATGGGATCTCGTGGGTACAGAAGGTTGCAGCGGTGGAATTAGGTTTTTGGCTTCGTATGTGATCGTTTGGGGGTACGTAGGTATATATAGGAGGAAGGAGTACGTCGGTGGAGCAACGTGGGGCCCACGAGGGTGGAGGGCGTGCCCAGGGGGGTAGGCGCGCCCCCCTACCCCGTGGCTTCCTAGTGGCTTTCTTGACGTAGGGTCCAAGTCCTCTGGATCATGTTCGTTCCGAAAATCACGTTCCCGAAGATTTCATTCCGTTTGGACTCCGTTTGATATTCTTTTTCTATTAAACTCTGAAATAGGTAAAAAAACAGCAATTCTGGGCTGGGCCTCCGGTTAATAGGTTAGTCCCAAAAGTAATATAAAAGTGAATAATAAAGCCCAATAATGTCCAAAACAGAAGATAATATAGCATGGAGCAATCAAAAATTATAGATACGTTGGAGACGTATCATCCTCGTCCATGTCCTCGCCTCCTTAGAGGCGTAGTCCAGCATATCAGTTAAATCCTCGATAGTGGCTACTAAGTGGGTGGTGGGTGGGAGGTAAAATCCCCTATGGCCCACCTCTGATTTGTTCTGATCATAGACCAAAGATGGCCTGTCTGCGATGCTTATTGACTGGATCCGATCTAGTGTCTCGTTTAACAGTGAGAGGTTGGCCAGATTCGTCTTGTGGCATCTTTCGGAGTTAACCTCCGATGTGACCGCACAGAGGGTGTGCTCGGCTAGGGCTGACTCCTAGTTTCTGGACTCTGGGGTCGGATCCAAGCTCAAGGTTGGATCCGAAGTGAAGATCGCCCCGAAGGCGGGGTGAGGAAGAAGGTATGAAGTTAAAGCTTCGGGATTTGCAGGTTCCTCAGGTAAAGCTCAGATCGCCCCGGACGTTAGTGACGTATTCTAGGCCGCCGAACCTGATCCCCTGCTCAGTGGTGAAGTTGTCGTTCTGGTCAACGTGACAGGTTGAATTGGCGTGCAGAACGACGCTGCCGAACGCAAAAATTTGATCGGGGATGAAGATGTCCCCGATGCGGATGCCATCGCTGATAACTAGGCGAGCCATTGATCCTTCGGCGATTCGACGGCGGAACTCTCAATGAAAGCACCAATGTCAATGTCAAAACCGGCGAATCTTGGGTAGGGGGTCCCGAGCCGTGGATCTTGGATCAATGGGTAACAGGAAACACAAGGACAGTATTTACCCAGGTTCGGGCCCTCTCGAAGAGGTAACCCTACGTCCTGCTTGATTATATTGATGTGTATACGATGGTTACAGAGTTGATCTATGTCGAGATTGGGTGAAGTAAACCCTAGATGAGTAGGATGGTGGTTCTTCTAGCCTCTGCAGACTAAACCCTTGGGTTTATATAGACACCAGGGGTACCTAGGGTTACACATGGTCGGTTGCCATGAGGGAATAAACATGCCGATTCTTCCATCTTGACTTGTAGGACACACCAAGGCTTCGGAGGTTTCCTTCCTAAACACGGAGTCGCCTTATAGCCCGGCCTTGCAGTAATAGTCGCAAAGCGGCCTACCTGTCCGGCCCATAAGAGATAGACCGGCAGCCCGATGACCCCTTAGCCCAGGACTCCCTCACCCGAGTCTACCTCTATCATATTATATAAAACCAAAAATACCTTGCTGCAATTTATTTACTTTTATTTTGTTTCGCAATTTATCTATCTATCACTATCAGAATTAATCCTTACAAATAGCGAGTTCAAGGGGATTGACAACCCTCTTGCCCGTGTTGGGCGCAAGTATTTGCTTTTGTGTGTGCAGGTGCTGACGAGGAGAGTTTTCTTGGTTCGGTAACCTTGGTTCTCATTGAGGGAAATACTTATCCATACTGTACACCCCTCCTCTTCGGGGAAAAACCCAACACAGATTACAAGTAGCAGGTCACCTATGGGGAAATAGGTGTGGATGCTTTTTTGTTCCTTTGCCGGATCACTGAAACAAGGTCTCACCTACAGTATGCTCACATGGCTCTGTTGCACATCCTCAGAGCATGGGTCGACCAGGGTTGACTCCTGGGTCGGCTACTGGGTGACCAAATCTGAGCTCAGAGTCGATTCCGATGTGAGATCTGACCCGAAGTGTGAGTCCATAATTGGAGTGATGTCCGTGGAGGGCTTGAAAAGGCAATATCACCGTGGGAATCAGTAGCATATTCCAAGCTCCCAAATCGAACTGATTTGACACACAACTTGGAAAAGCAAGATCACCGCGGGAATCAGCAGCATATTCCAAGCTCCCAAATCGAATTGTTTGACTTGGGGCGAAACTCTCGACTCGGCCGAGGTGACCGGTTGAATTAGCGTGTAAGACGAGGATGACGAATGCAAAAAGCTGGCCGGGGAGAAAGATGTCCTCGCAACCGATGTCATTGTTGATTTGAAGACGAGCCATTGATCCTTCATGACCACATAGCGGGGCCTGTACGGGCCACCAATGTCGGTGCTAAAACCGACGGATCTCGGGTAGGGGGTCCCGAGCTGTGAATCTAGGAACAATGGTAACAGTAGAAGAGCGAGACAATGTTTACCAAGGCTCGGGCCCTCTTTAAGAGGTAAAACCCTAAGTCCTACTTTGGTTGTATTGATTTGATGGAGTACAGAGTACAAGATGATCTACCTTGAGATCGGACGATTGTGTTCTAAACCCCTAAAGCTTATGTTCGCATCCCTCTAAGGACTAAACCCCTCGGCTTACATACACACCGGGGTACCTAGGTTACATATGGTCGGTTGTCAATTAGGAATAAACACGCCGGCTACTAGCATCTTCCTCAAAGTACACACCAAGTCTTTGGAGGGTTCCATCCAGCTCATGTCGTGGGCTATAGCTTCGATAGTCCTTTCTCCAGTGATCGGCAGGTCATCAGCTCGGCCCATAGACAGCAGGCCGTACAGGCTGGTACCCCTTAATCCAGGACACCATTGATACGTCTCCAACGTATCTATAATTTTTTATTGTTTCATGCTATTATATTACCAATCTTAGATACTTTATATGCAATTTTATATCATTTTCAGGGACTAACCTATTAACTCAGTGTCTAGTGCTAGTTGTTGTTGTTTGCTTGTTTTTGGCTTTTTAGAAAATATCTTTTGTCCCCTTCATCTTCTTGCTCCATGACTCTTTTCTCCTAAAATATTTTTTGTATTTTTCTATAATTTTTGGAACACCTTTATTTCTGCACAAAAGTAACACCATGAGAAATTCTGCTGAAAAAAAGGCCAGTCAGGGTTAGTTTTTATTCAAATTATGCAAGTTGGAGGACACAAACATAGCAAAAGTGCTCAAAAAGGTTGATACGTTGGAGACGTGTCAACCCCCTAACTTTAGTTTAGCTTGTCCTCAAGCAATTCGGTTGACAAACTGACGTGAGAAACAATAACTTTTACGACCACTTTGTTAGGAGTATGTACATAAGTTTAGTTCATGATCACTTTACAACCATCTTATGAGAGTAGCCGCATGCAAAACACAATATTAGTAAACTATGTGTCTCTCATGATAAGATTCCAATAAACTAGCAAGTTTTACTAAATCATCTCAAACATCAACATGACCAAAATGGACAGGATGCAAATATAACAACATGGTATTCCGCTAGTCTTTTTGTGAAGAAAAACATAAATGCAAGACACAAAAGAAGTTCAAGGAGTGACTAGATATTATGACTTAGTATAAAGCTTCACATTCATGCATCACCCAGTTTTACTTGGATAGAATGCAAGTAAAACTAAGAATGATAAATATGCTCTCTAAGTTGGTGCTCTAGAAAGGTGATGACACAACATAATAGTAAATAGATAGGCCCTTCATATAGGGAAGCACAGATTGCCATGCGCTTAATAATTATAAAACTGAGAAAGTTGTGATGCCATATTTTTTAAGGTTGTTTTCAGAGTTTGAAGAATAGAAAGGCATGTTTATCCCAATTCTTCTTGCAATAGCTGCTTTTGGAACCTTCACTTTGAAATTTATTTGTTTGATTCCCGTTTTCCTTGGTATTTTTGGAAATTATGAACAGAAGTGATTTATGGGACATTTACATCTATGCCCCTAACTAGATCCCACTACTCAGATTTGCCCCTAATTTCGAAGGGTGCTCAAATTTGCCCCTCTGCTATTAGGTATCCTTATAGAAATGCCCTTCTATGCCATTACCGTCCGGTCAAAGGGCATTGGCCGTCCTGGTGAACAGTAAATTCAGAAAAATAGCAAAAAAAATCAAAAAAACCTAAAATTTTGTGGAATCGAAAATACTCAGGTGCATGCAAATTTTCGAGCTGTTTGGACATTCAGGAGATCGCAGCAAAGGGAAATAGTAAATCTTTATGCCTCTGAACAGCAAATTCGAAAAAATAGCAAGAAAATTAAAAAAAAATGAAATTTTTTGGCATCAAAGAGGCTTGGGTGCGCAAGGTGCTTGCAAGTTTTTGTGATCAAATGATATGCGAGAAGCTCTAGCAAAAAATAGTGCATTTTTTCAAAGTTTTTTTAGCCAAATTTTGTTTTTTTTCTCCATGAGCTCCTACAATGCCCAAACACAATAAAAACTTGCAAGCACCTTGTGCACCCAAGCCTATTCGATGCCAAAAAATCATATTTGTTTGAATTTTCTTGCCATTTTTTCGAATTTACTGTTCACAGGCGTACAGATTTACTGTCTTCCCTTTGCTGCGAGCTCCTGGAATGTCCAAACAGCACGAAAATTTGCACGCACCTGAGTATTTTCGATCCCACAAAATTTCAATTTTTTTTGAATTTGTTTGCTATTTTTTTGAATTTATTGTTCACCAAGTTACTGTTCACCCGACGGTCATAGCACTTTGACCGGATGGTAACAGCACAAAAGGGCATTCCTATAAGGACACCTAACAGCAGAGGGGCAAATTTGAGCACCATTCGAAATTAGGGGCAAATCTGAGTAGTGGGTTCGAGTTAGGGGCACAAATGTAAATGACCCTTGATTTATTTGGTTGCAACCATAACAAGAAGAATAGAAAACTACTTATTTCCCTTCCTAAAAACTTAGACATTGAAAAGGGGGCGTGACGATGACAATTTTCCTGGAATGACTTTTTGGGAGCCATGATAAGTAGGTACTCTTTATGGCATAAACTTTGGATAGGATTTTCGATGTACAAGCAGAGCTCCCACTTAGTACAAGTGAAGGTTAGCAATAGACTGAGAAACGACAAACTAGAGCAAATTTGTCATAATCATGCATTTTGAATAAGCAAGCATTAAGTGGTAACATGGACATAAAGCTATATTCTAAAGTCATAACATCTTCGAGGCTGAATTGAAATTTATGAAACATGTGTAAAACTGTGCCAGTCAAGCCACTTGAATACTTCAGAGGAGAATACTATGCTACATACCACATCATGCCACACTTTAATGCATGTTAACATCCAAGATTGTTCATTATATATTCTTCTAGTTAACTGAAACTCACCATGAGAAAACATGAATCAGTAAACTCTGTTATGCACAAGACGACTATCATAAAACACTTGTAAAGCAATCATGGAGTTAAACATCTATACATAAACGAAACAAAATATGATGATACTAGCTTTCTCTGCCGCAGCCACTCCACCAAATATTTATCATTATTGCCTTGTCACTTGCGTAACTTGAATACCCTATCTAATAGTCATCATATAGTGCAAGTGTCGTCGAGACTGAAGCTGGAAACTGTTGACAATTGTACAAAAGAAGAGAAGACAATGAAATTATTTGTTATATTTTCATTAGTTCAACAATAAAGTAAGTACAAAGAACATAGATGCTTTTGTTGTTAAATAAATATCATCACGACTATTTCAAATTGTCCAACATAAGTGATACACCCCAGCCGGATTTGTGCATTGTGTTGCTTGCTCACCCTTCCCAGTCTATTTCCAAGCATATTTGAGATGCTCCACAACTAACGTTTGGCACCATTCACAATGTTTTGGTCTCTTGTGTAATTGAAGCTGAAAAACTGCATGGATGTACAGTTCCTGGTAGTGCAAATTTTGTGAGAAATTTCTTAAAGCATCCACAACCGGACACCCAATATCCACCGCAAACGTCCGGGCTACCCGGTCGCTATCCAGACAAAAAAATGTCACCCAACCAGATGTCTCATATCCGGCCCAAACGTCCGGACTGACCGGCAACCCCCATATACTACCCATATGTGGGGGCAGATATGGGGACATCCGGATGCGCCCGCCACATCGGATCTGGCCCACTCTGGCTCACCCGATCCTATGCGCATTCCACTCCACTCCTTTTCAGTCCCCTCCCCTCATCCCACAAGCTCCCGTTCAGCGATCTCCCGCCTTCTTCAGCATGGAGGGCAACAGATCCGAGTCCCACACCTCCTGATCTGTTGACCCGGAGCTCGTCCTGCGCGGCCTCGATGAGGAGATGGTCGTCTGCCTTGTGCTCCACCGCTCCCGGGAGGAGTCCGCCTGATGGCAGTGGTCGGACTCCATTCGGCACGAATCCATTGCGTCCGCCCAAATGTCACATGGATCCGGCATGAGGCGTATCACTCCTGACTCACCGAAGGCGGTGTGGTCCGTGTGGCGTCCAAACGCCGTGGCGGATGTGCAGCCGCTTCGTTGGCGTGCCGAGGCAGAGATGAATGATAGGGCCTCATCCGAGGCAAATATGGCGTGGCGTTCCCGTCGTACAAGGCAGCGGCCACGCGACACTGCGGCAGCCCTCGCGGCGGACGTTAGCAAGGTGGAGTCGCACTCTCCGACGCTGCATATGGTGCTCGGCAACCCCTGGCGCTGCAACTGCGTCATGGTGGACATGGCCAACTCCAACCATGACAGATCTATCATCGACCTCACATCCACCGTTGACGTTTGGCACGAGCTCCGATGAGGAAGAGTAGGGCATGGGAGACGGCGACGCCTCGAGTTCTGTGAGCCGGTGTGTGTGCCCCATGTCCTGCTCTACCTCGCCGGCGACCGAACCAACACTCCGAGTGGCGTAGCCAGTTGCCTGGCGAGCTCCGCTTAAGATTAGTTTTCACGTGCATGTAATTGTTTTTTTAGAAAAGGAGGTTATCCCCCGGCCTCTGCATCAAATTGATGCATGCTGCCATTTTATTAATAAGCAAATAGTTCACCAATGTCTCCAAGTCTCAAAAAGTAAAAATGCTCACATAGAACTAAAAACAAGGAAACGGGACAGCCACAACCGGCGGTATAAAGATAGATCGGAAACTAAACACCTATCCTATTACATGACCGCCATCCAAACCTGTTGAAGATAGCCCATGCTACCGTCTCCCAACGGATAGACCCAGTAACCATATGATCCCTGGCATCCATCGGAGTGAGTAGCGACCACATACGGATCAACGTAGTGGCCCGGAAGATAACCTGCAAGAAATGAATATTTGTTGTTCTGTTAAAAAACAAATTGTTCCTGTAGTTCCATATAGCCCATAATAAAGCACATACGCCTACATGGATGTGTCTCACTGTTTCTATCTCAACTCCATTTAGCCACGTCCTAAATAACGTGTGGATGCTAGTAGGAGGAGCAATGTTAAACGCTATATGGACAGACCGCCATAAAATTTTGGCCATTGGGCAATCAAGAAAGAGGTGGTTAATAGATTCATCATGATCACAGAAGCTACATCTTCAAGATCCTGTCCAGCTACGTTTTGCCAAATTGTCCTTAGTGAGAATGACTTTTTTTGTACAAACCACATGAACACTTTAATTCTTAAGGGCACTTTGGCTTTCCAAATATGCACAGATCGACCAAATACATGGATTTCACCGGAAACACTCCATTCTTGGTTAGTTTCCAGTGCAACTGATCTGGCTGTTGAGAAAGGTGAACATCCATCAATCTTCTCACAAGATGGAGCCAAACTTCCCAACGGTTTCCCGCTAAAGTCCTTCTGAATTGAATATTTAGAGGATTGGATTGTAATACTGTTGCAACATAGGCATCTCTACACTGAACAATATTATAGAGAGAAGGATATTGGGTAGCAAGAGGCATCTCTCCAAGCCACGTATCCTCCCAGAATCTCGTGGACGTACCATTACCAACGATAAACTTTGTCCAATGGAAGAAGGCTGATTTCACTCTCATCAGTCCTTTCCAAAAAGACGAATCGGTTGGTCTGACCATCACCTATGATAAGGTCTTAGAGTGAAGGTACTTATTATGCAGAATCTGGGCCCATGTCGCATCGGTCTCTACAGATAACTTGTACAGCCACTTGTTGAGTAAGCATTTGTTCTTCACCTCTAAATTTTCAATGCCAAGACCACCTTGGTCCTTTGGCCTACAAATAATATCCCATTTAGCAAGTTTGTATTTCCATTTTAATTCGTCACTTTGCCAGGAAAAACGGGATTGATAGAAGTCCAGCCTTTTCCGTACGCCTACTGGTACCTCGGACAAGAGAAACATTGGCATACTCGTGAGCACCGAATGATAATTAGTCGGCCTCCATATGACATAAGTTTCCCTTCCAGCAACTTAGTTTCTTTTCAAATCGATCTTCAATGCACTTCCATTCTTTGTTTGAGAGCTTGCGATGGTGAATCGGTATGCCCAGATATGTAAAAGGCAACGAGCCCAACCCACACCCAAACAGTTGTTTGCAAGCTTCCTGTTCCTCTTTAGCTCACCCAAAGAAGAACAATTCACTTTTACGGAAGTTAATCTTTAACCCCGACAACTGCTCGAATAAGCATACACAAGCTTCATATTTCTTGCTTTCGCCAGATCATGCTCCATGAAGATGATAGTATCATCTGCGTACTGTAGAATGGACACTCCTGTTGGGGAACGCAGTATTTCAAAATTTTACCTATGATCACGCAATATCTATCTAGGAGATGCATAGCAACGAGCGGGGAGAGTGTGTCCACATACCCTCGTAGACCGAAAGCAGAAGCGTTTAGTAACGCGGTTGATGTAGTCGAACTTCTTCGCGATCCAACCGATCCAAGTACCGAATGTATGGCACCTCCGCGTTCAGCACACGTTTAGCTCGATGACGTCCCTCATGCTCTTGATCCATTTGAGGACGAGGGTGAGTTTCATCAGCATGACGGCGTGGCGACGGTGATAATGATGTTACCGGCGCAGGGCTTCGCCTAAGCACTACGGCGATATGATCGAGGTGTGTAACTGTGTAGGGGGGCACCGCACACGGTTAAGAGAAACTTGTGTGTTCTAGGGTGCCCCCTGCCCAAGTATATAAAGGAGGGAGGGGGAGGCCGGCCGACCAAGCTAGGCGCGCCGGGAGAGGGGGAATCCTACTAGGACTCCAAGTCCTAGTAGGTTTCCACCTAAAGGAGAAAGGGGAAGGAAGGGAGAGGGGGCCGCGCCCCCAACCCTTTGTCCAATTCGGACTGGGCTTCGGGGGCGCCACCTCCTGGCCGCTGTCTCTCCTTCCCACTAAGGCCCACTAAGGCCCATCAACTCCCCGGGGGGTTCCGGTAACCCTTCCGGCACTCGTTTTTACCCGAAACTATCCGGAACACTTCCGGTGTCCGAATAACATGGTCCAATATATCAATCTTTATGTCTCGACCATTTCGAGACTCCTCGTCACGTCTATGATCTCATCCAGGTCTTCGAACAAACTTCGGTCATCAAAACACATAACTCATAATACAAATCGTCATTGAACGTTAAGCGTCCGGACCCTACGGGTTCGAGAACTATGTAGACATGACCGAGACACATCTCTGGTCAATAACAAATAGCGGAACCTGGATGCTCATATTGGCTCCTACATATTCTACCAAGATCTTTATCGGTCAAACCGCATAACAACATACGTTGTTCCCTTTGTCATCGGTATGTTACTTGCCCGAGATTCGATCGTTGGTATCATCATACCTAGTTCAATCTCGTTATCGGCAAGTCTCTTTACTCGTTCCGTAATGCATCATCCTGCAACTAACTCATTAGTCATATTGCTTGCAAGGCTTATAGTGATGTGCATTACCGAGAGGGCCCAGAGATACCTCCCCGATACTCGGAGTGACAAATCCTAATCTTGATCTATGCCAAGTCAAAAAACACCATCGGAGACACCTGTAGAGCATCTTTATAATCACCCAGTTACGTTGTGACGTTTAATACCACACAAGGTGTTCCTCCGGTAGTCGGGAGTTGCATAATCTCATAGTGAAAGGAACATGTATAAGTCATGAAGAAAGCAATAGCAATAAAACTAAACGATCATTATGCTAAGCTAGCGAATTGGTCTTGTACATCACATCAATCTCTAATGATGTGATCCCGTTCATCAAATGACAACACCTGTCTATGGTAAGGAAACTTAACCATCTTTGATTAACGAGCTAGTCTAGTAGAGGCATACTAGGGACACTTTGTTTTGTCTATGTATTCACACATGTATCAAGTTTCCGGTTAATACAATTCTAGCATGAATAATAAACATTTATCATGATATAACGAAATATAAATAACAACTTTATTATTGCCTCCCGGGCATATTTCCTTCAGTCTCCCACTTGCACTAGAGTCTATAATCTAGTTCACATCGCCATGTGATTTAACACCAATAGTTCACATCGTCATGTGATTTAACACTCTATAGTTCACATCGCCATGTGACAAATACCCAAAACGTTTACTAGAGTCAATAATCTAGTTCACATCACCATGTGATTAACACTCAAACAGTACTAAGGTGTGATCATGTTTTGCTTGTGAGAGAAGTTTAGTCAATGGGTCTGCCACATTCAGATCCGTATGTATTTTGCAAATTTCTATGTCTACAATGCTCTGCACGGAGCTACTCTAGCTAATTGCTCCCACTTTCAATATGTATCCAGATTGAGACTTAGAGTCATCGGGATCAGTGTCAAAGCTTGCATCGACGTAACCCTTTACGACGAACCTTTTTGTCACTTCCATAACCGAGAAACATATCCTTATTCCACTAAGGATAATTTTGACCGATGTCCAGTGATTCACTCCTGGATCACTATTGTACCCTCTTGCCAAACTCATGGTGAGGTACACAATAGGTCTGGTACACAGCATAGCATACTTTATAGAACCTATGACTGAGGCATAGGGAATGACTTCTCATTCTCTTTCTATTTTCTGTCGTGGTCGGGTTTTGAGTCTTTACTCAATTTCACACCTTACAACTCAGGCAAGAACTCCTTTAAATGATCCATTTTGAACTCCTTCAAAATCTTATCAATGTATGTACTCATCGAAAGTCTTATCAAGCGTCTTGATCTATCTTTATAGATCTTGATGCCCAATATGTAAGTAGCTTCACTAAGGTCTTTCTTTGAAAAATCCTTTCAAACACTCTTTTATGCTTTCCAAAAAATTCTACATTACTTCCGATCAACAATATGTCATTCACATATACTTATCAGAAAGGTTGTAGTGCTCCCACTCACTTCCTTGTAAATATAGGCTTCACCGCAAGTCTGTATAATACGATATGCTTTGATCACCTTATCAATATACCAACTCCGAGATGCTTGCACCAGTCCATAGATGGATCGCTGGAGTTTGCACACTTTGTTAGCACCTTTAGGAGCGACAAAACCTTCTAGTTGCATCATATACAACTCTTCATTAAGAAATCCATTAAGGAATGCAGTTTTGACATCCATTTGCCAGATTTTATAAAATGTGGCAATTGCTAACATGATTCGGACAGACTTAAGCATCGCTATGAGTGAGAAAATCTCATTGTAGTTAACACCTTGAACTTGTCGAAAACTTTTTGCGACAATTCGAGCTTTGTAGATAGTAACACTACTATCAGCGTCCGTCTTCCTCTTGAAGATCCATTTATTCTCAATGGCTTGCCGATCATCGGGCAAGTCAACCAAAGTCCATACTTTGTTCTCATACATGGATCCCATCTCAGATTTCATGGCCTCAAGCCATTTTGCGGAATCTGGGCTCATCATCGCTTCCTCATAGTTCGTAGGTTCGTCATAGTCTAGTAACATGACTTCCAGAAAGGATCACTGTACCACTCTGGTGCGGACCATGATCTGGTTGACCTACGAGGTTCAGTAGTAACTTGATCTGAAGTTTCATGATCATCATCATTAGCTTCCTCACTAACTGGTGTAGGAATCACTGGAACTGATTTCTGTGATGTACTACTTTCCAATTCGGGAGAAGGTACAATTACCTCATCAAGTTCTACTTTCCTCCCACTCACTTCTTTCGAGAGAAACTCCTTCTCTAGAAAGGAGACATTCTTAGCAACGAATATATTGCCTTCGGATCTGTGATAGAAGGTGTACCCAACAGTCTCTTTTGGGTATCCTATGAATACACATTTCTCCGATTTGGGTTTGAGCTTATCAGGTTGAAGCTTTTTCACATAAGCATCGCAGCCCCAAACTTTAAGAAACGACAGCTTAGGTTTCTTGCCAAACCATAGTTTATACGGTGTCGCCTCAACGGATTTAGATGGTGCCCTATTTAACGTGAATGCAGCTGTCTCTAATGCATAACCCCAAAACGATAGTGGTAACTCGGTAAGAGACATCATAGATCGCACCATATCTATTAAAGTACGGTTACAATGTTCGGACACACCATTACGCTGTGGTGTTCCAGGTGGCGTGAGTTGCGAAACTATTCCACATTGTTTCAAATGAAGACCAAACTCATAAATCAAATATTCACCTCCACAATCAGATCGTGGAAACTTTATTTTCTTGTTATGATGATTTTCCACTTCACTCTGAAATTCTTTGAACTTTTCAAATGTTTCAGACTTATATTTCATCAAGTAGATATACCCATATCTGCTCAAATCATCTGTGAAGGTCAGAAAATGACGATACCCGACGCAAGCCTCAACACTCATCGGACCGCATACATAAGTATGTACTATTTCCAACAAGTCAGTTGCTCGCTCTATTATTCTGGAGAACGGAGTCTTAGTCATCTTGCCCATGAGGCATGGTTCGCAAGCATCAAATGATTCCAAAAGTCCATCAGCATGAAGTTTCTTCATGCGCTTTACACCAATATGACTTAAACAGCAGTGCCACATATAAGTTGCACTATCATTATTAACTTTGCATCTTTTGGCTTCAATATCATGAATATGTGTATCACTACGATCGAGATTCAATAAACCATTTATATTGAGTGTATGACCGTAGAAGGTTTTATTCATGTAAATAGAACAACAATTATTCTTTGACTTAAATGAATAAATGTATTGCAATAAACATGATCCAATCATATTCATGCTCAACGCAAACACCAAATAAATTTTATTTTAATCCCGAAGGTAAAGGGAGTGTGCGATGGTGATCTTATCAACCTTGGAATCACTTCCAACTCACATCATCACCTCGCCCTTAACTAGTCCCTGTTTATTTTGCAACTCCCGTTTCAAGTTACAACTCTTAGCAACTGAACCAGTATCAAATACCGAGGGGTTGCTATAAACACTAGTAAAGTACACATAAATAACATGTATATCAAATATACCTTTGTTCACTTTGCCATCCTTCTTATCCGCCAAGTATCTAGGGCAGTTCCACTTCCAGTGACCATTTCCTTTGCAGTAGAAGCACTCAGTTTCAGGCTTGGGTCTAGCTTTGGGATTCTTCATGGGAGTGGCAACTTGCTTGCCATTCTTATTGAATTTCCCTTTCTTTCCCTTGCCCTTTTACTTGAAACTAGTGGTCTTGTCAACCATCAACACTTGATGCTTTTCTTGATTTCTACCTTCGCTTATTTCAGCATCGCGAAGAGCTCGGGAATCGTTTTCGTCATCCCTTACATATTATAGTTCATCACGAAGTTCTAGTAACTTGGTGATAGTGACTAGAGAACTCTGTCAATCACTATCTTATCTGGAAGATTAACTCCTGGTTCGAGCTTATTAGGCCGCGCAGCTCCTCCCAAGATGCCACCGTGGATCCTGGGAGGTTGAGCAGCCAGGCGTAAAGGTGCACCAGTGATGGCCATGGGAAGCCAGTTGGCCGTGACCTTGTCGTCGCCTCCATCCTTCAGGACTGCCTCTTCATATGCCAGCAGGAAGGCCGACGGGTCCGCCGTGCCGTCGTAACACGGCAGCATCTTCGGCTCGAACTTGGGCGGCCACTCCACCCACCGTAAGGCGGGGGCTAAGGCTCGGAGCCCCTGGCCCCGCCATGGGCATCCGTCCTCGTAGCCGGAAGAGCAGCGCCGGCCATGGGGGCAAGGCGTGGTGATGGCGGAGCGTGGATCGACGGAAGGAAGGCTTCGGCGCACCCCTACCTGGTGCGCCAAATATCGGATTTTGGGTTCCGGCAAAACCCTTGAGGTTCGAACACTGGGGTGCGTACGAAGATCTCTCCTCCCCTAGCGCTCTCCCTCACCGCGATCTCAAGGCTCAGCGCGTTGAACTCGCAGAACAAAGGGACACAAGATTTATACTGGTTCGGGCCACCGATGTGGTGTAATACCCTACTCCAGTGTGGTGTGGTGGATTGCCTCTTGGGATGAGGAAGAACTAGTACAGGAGAAGAAAAGCCTCCTGAGGAGAGGTGCTCTTGTGCTTGGTGAGTTTGTGTGGATGAGGATGATCTCAATGGTCTCGAATCAGTTGCCTCCTACTGTGGTGGCTAGCCCTATTTATAGTGGCCCTGGTCCTCTTCCCAAATGCTGGCGGGAAGGGATGCCACAACGGCCAAATTTGAAAGGAGACAACTAGTACAAGTTATCCTGACTAAAGGTGGTCTTCGCGTACCAAAGGCTCTGGTGGTGACGCCGTCCAGGGCTCGACCTCCGTCCTGCCGTCCTGCTGGTCTTGGTCTCGTTGCACTGATATGGAAACCTTTGCCTGATGCCTCGGGACTCCTCGCCTACGCTTGCCTCTTTAGCACCAAAGAGGAAATGAGGACGCTGCGCGCGCAGGCGCCCGCCTGGCCCCGGTCGTCATGGCTTACGTCACAGGAACCTCGCGAGGTGCCCCTTGCCTTGATCTCTTCGCCCCTCGCGAGCCAGCCTGGTGAGGCCGCTCCCGAGAAGGTCTCGCGTCGTCCGCCTCGCGAGGGTCTTGAGTGTTTGCTGGTGAAGATGGGCCATACAGGGCCGCTGGTGGAGACACGCCGTGGGCCGCAGGCAGGCGAGTCTGGGGACCCCCGTTCCCAGGACTCCAACAGTATCCCCCGGGCCCAAGGCGCGCTCGGGCTTGGCTTCTTGGTGAAGCCAAGGGGCAAGTGCGGAGCGCCGCGGGGCCCAACAGCCTGCGGCCTCGCTTGACGCGTGGTGATTGATTGGACGTGGGCGTCTCCGCTTCCCCACGCTGCCTCGGCAACTGCCCGACTTGACGAGTCCCTGCTGCATGCAGAGAAAAATCATCATTACCTGTGATCGTGGGGATCGCCGGTTGGCATTCTCCCGCTATAAATGAGGAGGGGGGCGGAGCCCCCGTCGCTCATCTCTTCCTGCTCCGCTCGCTTCTTCTCCCTTGCTTCATTGCTAGTAGCGACACCCATGGCGCCCGCGAAGAAGTTCTCGGCTGCAGAAAAGGGGAAGGCCCGCCAGGAGGGGCCCGGCTCACTGCCGCCTAAGAGGGGGCGCGGCCGTCCCCGCAAGCACACCGCGGCCCCCACCGTGGCCCTTCGCGGCCGCGGCGGTGCCTCTTCACGCGGTGGGAGTCGTCCAGGTCGTGGCGGCCCCGTCGATGAGGGAAGGCGCGCCATGGTCGCGCGGCCTCCCCGGCCGTGCTTCACTTGGCGGAGGTGCTGCCGGAGTTCGTCGTGTGGTCAGAGAACCCGGCCGGCACCTGGCTTCAGCTCCCGTGCTTCTTTGTCGGTGAGCTGCCAGTCACGGGTCCAGGCGGTCTCTCGCTGCAGGCGGACGACTGCTGCAGCAAGGCTTCATGGGTCGCGGTCGAGGTCTCCGTTGAGGGCAATGCAGCCCTGGCCCGCAACTGCTAGACGTTTGCCCGCGCACGCGGCCTGGGCTGGCGGTGCACCCTTCACTTCAAGTACGATGGCAACACGACCCTCTATGTGAGGGTGTTCGGGGAAGATGGTCGCCGCGTCGGGTGCTGCCCTGAGGACAACGACGGTGGTGAGGTGCTCAGCCTCGGGGACGGCCGCGACGAGGGTGAAGGCGGGCTTGTCCTTGTCGCCGGCCATGGCTCGTCTAGCTACGGCGACTCTTCTTCCGGTGACAGCTCCAGCAACGGCGGCTACGACCAGCCGCCGCGCCCGCTTCGAGGGTGGCAGCGGGTCGTCTCGTCGCGGTGCCCCAGTGAAGCGCGAGGAGGGGTCTGGCTGAGCCCAGGAGAGCGCCATGGGCCCATCCTCGCGAACTGCTGCAGGAGCGTGCGCCGCTTTTGTTTCGTTCTTCCTTTTCTTCCTGCATTAAGAGAGAGACAAGTATGGGGCCACGCAGGGGCGTGCAACGAACCATGATTTCCAAGTTGCTATGCTATGTTTATCGTTCCTATGTCATGTTGCAACATCGACATTTTATATAGGCGCGTAGGAATAACTTAGCTTGACGCGCTCGAAGTAGTTTCTGCCTCATGAGGCGCGCATTTCCCAGTACCTGGCGAGGCCTCCTTGGCTTGGGAGGCGTCTAGGAACTGCAAAAATTTGTTAGGAAACTCTTATTCTTTCGAGCCCTGGTCGCAAGCGCAGCCGGCCACGACCCAGCGCTTTGCATCGCGGTACCCGAGGGGCACGGATTGAGAGAGGTGCACCTGCTTGTGAGCTCGAGCGCGGGTGCCTCACGAAGAACAGGAAAAACGCTCACGTGGGCACCTGTCCAGCCCCCTCACGAGGCATGCGAGGGAGAGTACGGGTCAAAACGAGGAACCGAGGGTAGAAAAGGAGGAAAAAGGCGATGGAACCAAGCTGGCAAGGAACACCAGAAAGCAAATTTTCATTAAAGAGGGGCAAGCCAACTGCGGAAAGCAAATGAAAAGCCGCGTCCGGCACCTAGTCTAGTCTTCTCACTAGCGCGGAGCTAAGTGCTACCACTAGGATGTGGGAGGGAGCCCCCGAGGCCCGAGGGTAGCACTCCCGAGACTCCGGGGTGTGTACAGCCCCACTCATTATTACGTGAGAGTGTCACGAGCGGAGACCTTCACAGGCACTGGGCCTTGCTTCACATGCGCCGGGCCTTGCTTCATGGCTAGAACTTCTGGAGGTGCTGGATGTTCCAGGCGTTCTGGATGGGGACCCCGTCCTGCGTCTCCAGGCGCACGACGCCAGGCCTGGAGACATGGGCGGCCCTAAACGGGCCCTCCTACATGGGTGAAAGCTTATGCAGCCCTTCCCTGGAGAGCACCCGCCTTAGGACGAGGTCACCCACCTCGAGCGTCCTGGAGCGGATGCTGCGGCAATGATACCGCCGCAGCGCCTGCTGGTATCTTGCCGCTTGAAGCGTGGCTTCGCGGCGGCGTTCCTCCCCCAGCACGAGGTCCATCCCCCGCATGGCGTCCTGCTGCGTCTCATCAAACGCCAGGACCCGCGCGGAGTGATGCTTGACCTCGTGAGAGAGAACCGCTTCTGCTCCGTAGACGAGGAAGAACGGGGTCTCGCCCGTTGGCTTGGTGGCGGTGGTGCGGATGGACCACAACACAGACTGGAGCTCGTCGTGCCAGCCCTTGCCGCAGGCCTCGAGCTTCTTCTTGAAGGTCCTGGTCTTGAGGCCTCTCAGGACCTCTGCGTTGGCGCGTTCGGCTTGATCATTGCTCCTGGGGTGTGCCACCGAAGCGTAGCAGATCTGCATTCCAAGGTTAGCACAATATGTCTTGAAGAGATTGCTAGTGAACTGCGAGCCGTTGTCGGTGATGATGCGATTGGGGACCCCGAAGCGGCTCACGAGACCCTTGATGAACTTGACCATGGATCCGGCCGGGATGGTGCGGACAGCTTCTACCTCCGCCCAGTTGGTGAACTTGTCGATGGCGACGTAGAGGTAGCGGTAGCCCCCAGGCGCTCGAGGGAACGGGCGTAAGATATCCAGCCCCCAGACTGCGAATGGCCACGAGAGCGGGATGGTCTGGAGGCCCTGAGCCGACTGATGGATCTGCTTGGCATGGAATTGGCGGGCCTCATAGGACTTCACCAGCTCGGTTGCGTCGTTGAGCGCCGTAGGCCAGTAGAACCCGCTACGGAATGCCTTGCCGACGAGGGTTCGTGACGACGGGTGGTGTCCGTAGTCTCCGCCATGTATGTCAGCTAGCAACTCGTTCCCCTGTTCCCTAGAGATACAACGCAAGGAAACGTCATTCGGCCGCTTCCTGTATAACTCACCGTCCTGGATGCAGTACGTCGTGGCCTGTCGGGCCACGCGCTCCGCATCCTCTTCTTTCTCCGGCAGCATCCCTTGCGTCAGGTATTCCTTGAACTCCTTGGTCCAGCACCCCTGCTGAGGCTCGAGCGCCAAGAGTAGGCGCGCTCCCGAGGTCGGGCCGCAGGCCGGGGCTCCCGAGGCAGGTGGTCAGGGGAGCTCCTCCCGAGGCGGCGCCGGCCTTGAAAGCGAAGGTGCTGCTGATGGCTTGAAGAGCCGCTCCTCGAAGACCCCAGGCTCTTGGGGTAGTCGTTTGGATGCTCTTTTGGTGATGTCGTCGGCCTCCTTGTTGGTGCCACAGGGCATGTGCTGCAACTCTAGACCCGGGAAATGCTTCCATGTGCTCGTCCCTTGGCTCGTATACCTTGTTGGAGAAGTTGACGAGGAGCTGCGAGTCGCCCCTGATGGTGAGGCGCTTCACCCCCAGGGCCACCGCAGCCTTAAGGCCAGCGATGAGGCCTTCGTACTCCGCAATGTTGTTGGAGACCTTCTCGCCTTGCTGGAAGCAGAGCTGCACAACATAGTAGAGCTTGTCCTGAGTAGGCGAGATGAGCACTGCTCCAGCTCCCGCGCCCTAGCGTGCGAATGCGCCATCGAAATACATGACCCAGCCATCTGGTGTTTCACTTCCTGGCAAGAGGGATCGGTCCTCACCTACTTCAAACCCCGGGGTGTCGGTCCATTCTGCTACGAAGTCGGCGAGCGCGGCTCCCTTGATGACCCTGGTTGTGCTGAACTCCAACTGGAATGCTTGCAGCTCAATGTTCCATTCGGCGACTCTTCCCGCAGCATTGGGGCTCCTGAGTACCCTCTCCAGCGGGTAGGTCGAGACGACCTTGATTGGGTGACCTTGGAAGTAGTGCCGCAGTTTACGCGAGGCCACCAAGAGCGCGAGCAAGAGCTTCTGAGGCATGGGGTACCGCGCCCTTGCATCCCGTTGTACCGTGCTGACAAAATACACTGGGTGCTTGACGTGGGCGGGCGCGTCGACGAAGCCAGCGCCTATTGGAGGTTGAGGCGCCTCTTGAGGTGATGGAACCCCCAGATCCTGGTCGCTCATTGGGCCCTCTGCAGGCCCAAGGACGCCGTCTTGCTGGGCCTGATCATTCGTTGGCGTTGCTGCAGCCTTTGCGGTGCCCTCCGGGTCTTGTATCGCCCCGTCTGGGAGCGTGGCACGGCGCGACGTATCCTTGGCCTGGCGCTCTTCCCGAACCGCCACCAGAGCTGCGCTGGCAGAGTAGGGAGTGGCGGCAAGGTAAAGCACCAGGGGCTCGAGAGGGCGGGGCGCCACCATCACCGGTGGGCTGGTCAGCTATCTCTTGAGGTCTTGAAATACTTGGTCGGCCTCTGGGGTCCACTCGAACGGGCCCTTCTTCTTCATCAGCTTGAAGAATGGTAGGGCGCACTCTCCCAGCTTAGAGATGAAGCGCCCCAACGAGGTCACACAGCCAACAAGCTTCTGCATCTCCTTGCGAGTTTGTGGTGGGCTCATGTCTTCGATCGCCTTGACCTTCTTCGAGTTAGCCTCGATCCCCATGTGGGACACGAGGAAGCCCAGTAGCTTGCCGGAGGGGACACCAAACACGCACTTCTCTGGGTTGAGCCGCAAGTCCACCTGGTGCAGGCTCGCGAAGGTCTCCTCCAGATCCTGAATCAAAGTTCTCGCCTCCCGAGACTTTACCACAATGTCGTCGACGTAGGCTTCGGCGTTCCTCCCGAGCTGCTGACCCAGGGCGATGTGTATCAGCCGTTGGAAGGTCCGCCTGCATTGCGCAGCCTGAACGGCATGCAAGTGTAGCAGTACACCCCGCACGGGGTTAGAAAGGCCGTCTTCTCAACATCCTCTACTGCCATCTTGATCTGATGATAGCCTGAGAACGCATCTAGGAAGCATAGCAGGTCGCACTCGGCAGTGGAGTCAACGATCTGGTCGATGCGTGGAAGTGGGAACGGATCTTGGGGACAGGCCTTGTTGAGGTTGGTGAAGTCGACACACATGCGCTCCTTCCCACCTTTCTTTGGCATGACGACGGGGTTCGCCAGCCACTCAGGGTACCGAACCTCGCGAATGACACCTGCCGCCTCCAGCTTGCGGGTTTCCTGGACGATGAAGGACTGCTTCTCCGTGGACTGTCGCCGCACTTTCTGCTTCACAGGGCGCACATTGGGGCACACCCTCAAATGATGCTCGATCACCCCTCTTGGGACCCCTACCAGCTGTTTGGGTTCCCATGTGAATACTTCCTTGTTTGCGTGCAAGAACTTCACCAGCGCCTCCTCTTGATCCGGGCCGAGGTTGGCGCCTATGGTGAAGGTGGCTCCTGAGGACCCATCTTCCTCGACCAGCACATGTTTGGTTTCAGCCCGATCTTGAGTGAACAACTGCTTCTTCTTTGCTGGCGCGGCCTCCTTAGCCCCAGGGGTGGCCTCGGTGGCCTGTCGCGCCGCCGCCGTGGTTTTGAGGGCAGATTTGAGCGCCGCCAGAGCCTCCTTGGTGTCTCCAACCACGGTGAGGACGCCCTTGCTCCCGGGCATCTTCATGAGGTTGTAAGCCGGATGGGTCGCTGTCGTAAACTGAGCCAGGGCCGGGTACCCGAGGATGGCGTTGTACGGGAAGCCAATGCGGGCGATGTCGAAGTCGATCAGCTCGGTGCGGTAGTGGTCGCGGGTGTCGAAGCTCACGGGAAGACGGATCTGCCCCAGGGGGCTGGTGGAACCGCCGCCGACCCCGGCGAAGGGCTTGCTGGGGCGGAGCCGCTCGAGCGGTACGTGAAGAAGGCTAAAAGCTTCCACAGAGAGCACGTTGAGGCCGGCGCCGCCGTCGATGAGGGTCTTGGTGACAGCTACGCTGCAGATGGTGGGCGTGTACAGAATTGGGAGCGCGCCCGAGCCGATGGTGGTGACTGGGTGATCCCCCGAGTCGAAGGTCAGGTCGGCCTTGGGCGCCGCCCAACCCGGGGGAGCTCCCTACCGCACGAAAGCGGCGCCAATCTGGTGAAAGAACGGCTTGATGTGATGGTCCGAGGGCGGCGCTTGCGAGCCGCCGAGGACGGCCGCGACGGCAAGGTGTGCCGCGAAGAGGCCGCGCAGCTCCTCCCAAGATGCCACCGTGGATCCTGGGAGGTTGAGCAGCCAGGCGCGCGGTGCACCAGTGATGGCCATGGGAAGCCAGTTGGCCGTGACCTTGTCATCGCCCCCAGCCTTCAGGACTGCCTCTTCATATGCCAGCAAGAAGGCCGACACGTCCGCCGCACCGTCGTAACACGGCGACATCTCCGGCTCAAACTTGGGCGGCCACTACACCCGCCGTAAGGCGGGGGCTAAGGCTCGGAGCCCCCTGGCCCCGCCATGGGCATTCGTCCTTGCAGCCAGAAGAGCAGCGCCGGCCATGGGGGCAAGGCGCGGTGATGGCGGAGCGTGGATCGACGGAAGGAAGGCTTTGGCGCACCCCTACCTGGCGCGCCAAATGTCGGATTTCGGGTTCCGGCAAAACCCTTGAGGTTTGAACACTGGGGTGCGCACGAAGATCTCTCCTCCCCCTAGCGCTCTCCCTCACCGCGATCTCAAGGCTCAGCACGTCGAACTCACAGAACAAAGGGACACAAGATTTATACTGGTTCGGGCCACCGATGTGGTGTAATACCCTACTCCAGTGTGGTGTGGTGGATTGCCTCTTGGGCTCAGGAAGAACTAGTGCAGGAGAAGAACAGCCTCCTGAGGAGAGGTGCTCTTGTGCTTGGTGAGTTTGTGTGGATGAGGATGATCTCAATGGTCTCGGATCAGTTGCCTCCTACTGTGGTGGCTAGCCCTATTTATAGTGGCCCTGGTCCTCTTCCCAAATGCTGGCGGGAAGGGATGCCACAACGGCCAAATTTGAAAGGAGACAACTAGTACAAGTTATCCTGACTAAAGGTGGTCTTCGCCTGCCAAAGGCTCTAGTGGTGAAGCCGTCCAGGGCAACACGGTGACCTCCGTCCTCCCGTCCTGCTGGTCTTGGTCTCGTTGAACTGACATGGAAACCTTTGCCTGATGCCTCGGGACTCCTCGCATGCGCTTGCCTCTTTAGCACCAAAGAGGAAATGAGGACACTGCGCGCGCAGGCGCCCGCCTGGTGCCCGCCTGGCCCCGGTCGTCATGGCTTACGTCACAGGAACCTCACGAGGTGCCTCTTTCCTTGATCTCTCTGCCCCTCGCAAGCCAGCCTGGTGAGGCCGCTCCCGAGGAGGTCTTGCGTCGTCCGCCTCGCGAGGGTCTTGAGTGTTTGCTGGTGAAGATGGGCCGTACAGGGCCGCTGGTGGAGCCACGCCGTGGGCCGCAGGCAGGCAATCTGGGGACCCCCGTTCCCAGGACGCCGACAACCCGTTGTATGTGAACGTAGAGATTATCACACCCGATCATCACGTGGTGTCTCAGCACGAAGAGCTGTCGCAACGATGCATACTCAGGGAGAACACGTATACCTTGAAATTTTAGTAAGGGATCATCTCATAATGCTACCGTCGTACTAAGCAAAATAAGATGCATAAAAGTTAAACATCACATGCAATCAAAATATGTGACATGATATGGCCATCATCATCTTGTGCCTTTGATCTTCATCTCCAAAGTACCGTCATGATCTCCATCGTCACTAGCATGACACCATGATCTCCATCATCTTGATCTTTATCAACGTGTCGTCACATGGTCGTCTCGCCAACTATTGCTTTTGCAACTATTGCTATCGCATAGCGATAAAGTAAAGCAATTATATGGCACTTGCATCTTATGCAATAAAGAGACAACCATAAGGCTCCTGCCAGTTGCCGATAACTTTAACAAAACATGATCATCTCATACAACAATTTATATCTCATCACTTCTTGACCATATCACATCACAACATGCCCTGCAAAAACAAGTTAGTCGTCCTCTACTTTGTTGTTGCAAGTTTTACATGGCTGCTACGGGCTTCTAGCAAGAACCGTTCTTACCTATGCATCAAAACCACAACGACTTTTTGTCAAGTGTGTTGTTTTAACCTTCAACAAGGACCGGGCGTAGTCAAACTCGATTCAACTAAAGTTGGAGAAACAGACACCCGCTAGCCACCTGTGTGCGAAGCACGTCGGTAGAACCAGTCTCATGAACGCGGTCATGTAATGTCGGTCCGGGCCACTTCATACAACAATACCGCCGAATCAAAGTAAGACGTTGCTGGTAAGCAGTATGACTATTATCACCCACAAATCATTGTGTTCTACTCATGCATATAACATCTACGCATAGACCTGGCTCCGATACCACTGTTGGGGAACGCAGAATTTCAAAATTTTACCTACGATCACGCAAGATCAATCTAGGAGATGCATAGCAATGAGCGGAGAGAGTGTGTCCACGTACCCTCGTAGACCGAAAGCAGAAGCGTTTAGTAACACGGTTGATGTAGTCGAACTTCTTCGCGATCCAACCGATCCAAGTACCGAAAGTACGGCACCTCCGCGTTTAGCACACGTTCAGCTTGATGACGTCCCTCATGCTCTTGATCCAGTTGAGGACGAGGGTGAGTTCCGCCAGCACGACAGCGTGGCGACGGTGATAATGATGTTACCAACACAGGGTTTCGCCTAAGCACTACGGCGATATAATCGAGGTGTGTAACTTTGGAGGGGGCACCGCACACGGTTAAGAGAAACTTGTGTGTTCTAGGGTTCCCCCTGCCCCGTATATAAAGGAGGGAGGGGGAGGCCGGCCGGCCAAGCTAGGCGCGCCGGGAGAGGGGGAATCCTACTAGGACTCCAAGTCCTAGTAGGTTTCCACCTAAAGGAGAAGGAAGGGAGAGGGGGGGCCGCGCCCCCAACCCTTTCTCCAATTCGGACTGGGATTGGGGGCGCGCGCCACCTCCTGGCCGCTGCCTCTCCTTCCCACAAAGGCCCATCAACTCCCCAGGGGGTTCCGGTAACCCTTTCGGCACTCCGTTTTTACCCGAAACTATCGGGAACACTTCCGGTGTCCGAATAACATGGTCCAATATATCAATCTTTATGTCTCGGCCATTTTGAGACTCCTTGTCACGTCTGTGATCTCATCCGGGACTCCGAACAAACTTCGGTCGTCAAAACACATAACTCATAATACAAATCGTCATCGAACGTTAAGCGTGCGGACCCTACGGGTTCGAGAACTATGTAGACATGACCGAGACACATCTCCGGACAATAACCAATAGCGGAACCTAGATGCTCATATTGGCTCCTACATATTCTACGAAGATCTTTATCGGTCAAACCGCATAACAACATACGTTGTTCCCTTTGTCATCGGTATGTTACTTGCCCAAGATTCGATCGTCGGTATCATCATACCTAGTTCAATCTCGTTACCAGCAAGTCTCTTTACACGTTCCGTAATGCATCATCCCGCAACTAACTCATTAGTCACATTACTTGCAAGGCTTATAGTGATGTGCATTACCGAGAGGGCCCAGAGATACCTCTCTGATACTCGGAGTGATAAATCCTAATCTTGATCTATGCCAACTCATCAAACACCATCGGAGACACCTGTAGAGCATCTTTACAATCACCCAGTTATGTTGTGACGTTTGATAGCACACAAGGTGTTCCTCCGGTATTCGGGAGTTGCATAATCTCATAGTCAAAGGAACATGTATAAGTCATGAAGAAAGCAATAGCAATAAAACTAAATGATCATTATGCTAAGCTAACAAATGGGTCTTGTCCATCACATCATTCTCTAATGATGTGATCCCGTTCATCAAATGACAATACATGTCTATGGTCAGGAAACTTAACCATCTTTGATTAACGAGCTAGTCTAGTAGAGGCATACTAGGGACACTTGGTTTTGTCTATGTATTCATACATATATCAAGTTTCCAGTTAATACAATTCTAGCATGAATAATAAACATTTATCATGATATAAGGAAATATAAATAACAACTTTATTATTGCCTCTAGGGCATATTTCCTTCAACTCCACCATCCACTAGATGCGGAATGAGACCACCTACTTGGCTGTTTTCTTTAGCTCTTCCTATCAGAATTGTCAACATGTCTACCACTATGTTGAACAAGATAGGTGGCATCGGGTCTCCCTATCTTAGACCCTTGTGTGTCTGGAAGTAATGACCTATATCATCATTCACTTTTATTCTGACACTGCCTTTTTGCGTGAAAAAATCTACCTGCTTTCTCCAGGATTTATCGAATCCTTTTATCCTCAAGGCCTGCTGAAGAAATGGCCACTTGACCTTATCATACGCCTTCTCAAAATCCACCTTAAAAACCACCCCATCTAGTTTTTTCGTATGGATCTCATGGAGCGTTTCATGAAGGACCACAACCCCTTCAAGGATGTTTCTGTCTGGCATGAAGGCTGTTTGAGATGGTTGCACCACAATGTGTGCAATCTACGTCAGCCTGTTAGTCCCCACCTTGGTGAAGATTTTCAAACCGGCGTTAAGAAGACATATCGTTCGGAACTGCTCAATCCGTACCGCCTCTGTCTTCTTAGGGAGCAACGTTATCGTTCCAAAATTTAGGTGAAATAATTGCAAATGCCCAGAGAACAAATCATGGAACATTGGAAGCAAACCACCCTTTATAATATGCAAGCACCTTTTACAAAACTCTGCCGGAAAGCCATCCGGCCCAGGTGCTTTATTATTCTTCATCTGTGAAATCGCCTCAAACACCTCTTTTCATGCATATAATTGTATGGATTTGAGAATTCATAATTGAGGTATCCGATCGTGAAAATGATTTTTAGTGTTATGTCCAGTCAGGCCCTGTACAACGGCAGGTGCTTGGACAGCTGCCTGAGAAAAAAACCCGGTTTTTTTCCTTGAGACTGGATTACACGGGTGCTTACAAAGGAGGCGGAAGCAAACTTTTGCTTCGGTGCCAGCCCGGTGCTTGCATAATAACTGCTCCCTTCAAGTCAGTGCATCCATAGGCAGAAAAAAAAAGTACAGCTAGCACCCCACACCAAGCACTCTACGTTGTGGAGCAACAAAATTACCGAGGAGCAGCACAAGTAGCACCGGCGGACTGGCATCTGCGTTGTACAAGGCCTCACTGTCTCCGGACGCGTCCGCTGGAGTTTGGGGGCTGGAATTTACGAGTTGTGGTTATCGATGCTCTTAGATCGTCTCATGTTCTTTTCAGGTGGTATTTCATTCTCCGAAAGAGAAAAATGTGCACCTTAACGGCTAAAAGATCCTGCCAACTGTATTATTAACGTCTACCAGCGGTGGCCGGGAATGGTGTCCGAGCAGATGGTTGCATGGTGGTAACCTACTGGTGCTATAGCTTAATAGGGCTATAGCTTTCCATTAGCAGCAAGTCACATAGATAATGCCCCCTTTGTATCCTTGTAGTAAAAAAAAGGTAGATAATGCCGTTTGCGACATGATTCCATCCCACCGCTCCCTACAGTGGCGAGCAGCACATAGTACCAGTCGTCAACCTCAAGCAACGCGACACTTGTCGCTGTGCACGCCGGCAGGTCTCGTTCTCCACAGAGAAGGATACATACGATGATACCGAAACGTCGCGTTAAGTTTCCTCTATCGGCGAGAAATGGACGGGGAAGCTGGCAGTCGATCCACGATATCTATCGGATGAGCGAAATGGACAAGACAGACAGACAGGGCAGCAGCAGCCGCAGCAAAAGGTCAAATGTTACAGCAGCCGCTGCAGAGAAGCCATCCTTTCTCGTGATACCATCAAGGTATTGCCACAGCCAGGGGAGATGAAATGAAAGGAAGTCCCTTTTTTTTACCACGTCTTTGTCCGAAACTTCCATGCTCGCTGCAGATTATTTACCGCCGTCTGTCACTCTCGAGAATGCCTTTCTCTGTCCAAGCGTTTTCGAAGCTAAATGTAGTTGGGCGACCTATTTCGTTCGCTGCCTTCCGTTTGGGTTGGCGCGGACACAAAAAGCGGCCCAACGCGCCGAGCAAAACGGACACGCGTCCGCTTGGCGTCCGCATGGCGATCTATTCCCGACCCAATTTTAAGCTGGATTTGCGTCGGCGCGGACACGCGACGGACGTGCACGCGCGCCTACTCCTCTCCCCGGCCTGCTGGTCGGTGGCAGCCACCACCATTTTCCCACATTCCCCCAAAACCCCTCCCGCTCACGCGCGCTCCCGTCCCGCACCCGCCATGGACGACGACATCGACCTCGACGCCGCCGCCGGCCTCGCCTCCCTCGCCTCTGCCGGCGCCGCCGCCGCCCCCTCCGGGAAAGGCAAGCCTCGTGCCCCGCGCAAGACTGTCGCCGCGCCCAAGCCAAAGAAGCCGTTGAAGCCCGAACAGCGGGCAAGGGAGTCAGCCAGGAGGAAGGGCCAGAGGCACGCCGCGGACATGAGGGGGTGAGGCCGCCACGCACGCCGCCGTCGCCGCCGCCGCGCAGCAGGAGGTCACCAACACCCGCGTCGCGGCGGCAACGAGGGAGGCGCTCTACATGCTAGGGTTAAACCATGGCCAACACGGCCTCGTCAACGCCGCCGTCGCCGCGACCAGCACCTGTCATCGGCGTTCCCTCGGATAGTGCTGCCCGACTCGCCCCGCGCGTCGGCTTGCAACCCGATGCCCGGCTTCCACGTGTACCCGCAGGCCTCCCGCCTCTCCGGAGAGTGCTTGCCTGACGTGAGCGTGGTCACGCCTTCCACGCCCGCGCCCATCGACCTCAACGCCACCCCCGTGGTCGATGGCTCGTCATCCGGAGGCGCGAGGAAACGCGCGCGGCAGACGTCGCCCGGCGTGCTCCCGGACGCCCGCAACCTGTTCAAGGGAATGTCGTCCGCCGTCGACGAGGACTACATGCAGAACCTCATCTTCGAGGGCGATGCGCCGGCCGCTGGCTATGATCCCGACGAGACACAAAGCCAGGACGGCCGCGGGGCGTTCACGCCGGCTGCTGGCTATGATCCCGATCAGGCGGCCTTCATGTGTGATCAGGTCGGCATGGACCTCGACGGCTTCCCACTGGACCACGAGTTCCCGGACGACTACGGGCTAGATGAAGAGGACGAGTGCGACATCGAAGTGGAGCCTTTGTTCGAGGACGAGCTCGCCAACCAAGCCGTCGGTCCTAAGCCGAAGCGCAAGAGCAAGCACATGAAGGCATACACGGCTGCCGAGGACAAGCTTCATTGCGAGTGTTGGCGGGACATTGGACAAGACCCCCAGACGGGCGCCGAACAAAAACATTCAACCTTTTGGATTCGTGTCCACCGAGAGTTTCATGGGCGCAAAAAGTTTCCGCCTTATCAAATTGTGAGCACACGCGGGTGGGTGCCCATTTCCAAGCGATGGAACAAGAGTGCAACAAGTTTTGTGCCACTCTTGAGAGCGTCAAGGCCCGCCCCGTGAGCGGCATCGGCATGCAAGACATGGTATGCTAGCAAGCCGCCCTCTTTTTTGTGTCATCAAGTTCATGCTTGCGTGTTCATTTGCATATCATTTGCCCATATGCTTGCATTGAAACATTTTGTAGGCATTTCAAGCTTTGGAGGCATTCAAGGTTCAACACAATGGCAAATGCTTCAACCTCTCCCATTGCTTTCGGATCTTCAAGGACGAGAAGAAGTTCAAGGCGCAATATGCCGCCATCAAGGCGCGTGGGGGGAAGCAAGCCGTGGAGGAGGTTGGGGAGGGCGAGTCGGCACGGCCGTGGGGGAAGACCAACTCCAAGAAGGAGGACAAGCGGGATGCGGCATACAACGCCTTGATCTCAAGCATGGAGGGCATGATGAACAAGAAGGACTCAAGGGAGGAGGGGCGCCGGCGTTTCAAGGAAGAGCAAATGAACGCCTTCATGAAGATCCAAAAGAGGAGGCTTGAGATGGATGCGAAGACTCAAGCCAAGATGCTCGAGCTGGAGGCGGAGAAGCAAGCCAAGATGCTAGAGATCGAGGCCACCAATGCCAAGACCAAGGCGAAATAAGTGGCTCTCGCGAGCATGATGACCGGGGTGGAGATCATGAAGGTGGATCTCAACACTGTGTCGCCAAGGAAGAGGCCGTGGTTCGAGAAGATGCAGGCCGACATGCTCAAGTTCACCGACGAGTGATCTCGTCGCCGCGAGCGCCACCCTTTTTTTGTATGCCGGCTTGTGTGCTGGCATGACCACGAGGCCGCGATGGCGTGGTTGAACTCAAATCCCACCCTTTTTGTGTGCTGACATGTGTGCCGGCCGCTGGCGAGTGCGCCAGCATGAACTGCGGTGATATTTTGGAAGCCGGCAATGTATGCCGGCGCTGGCATGGTGTCGGCATGATCTATGGCCGCTGGCATGATCTGTGGCCGCGGGCCATTTTTAAAAATTGAGTGCGGACATGAAATAGGTCGGCGCGTTGGGCGCACTGCCGACTCAAATGCAAAGCTGGGCGGACGCCGGCAGGCGGCCGAGCCCAAATGGACAAAAAGCGGATAAATACGCCGTCCGTTTGGGTTGGCTGCTCTTAGTGCTAATCACTTGCATACACATGCAGTGTGTGAGACAAAAAGAGGAGGCTCATACATACAAGGGCATTTGCAGGGAATCTCATCCTTAAATTGGTTTTCTGCGCCTGTCAAGCGCAGCAAAATCACATGAGCGCACCAAACCCGCCCTCCATAAATTAATCACGCTTCTACACCAGCCCCACCCTCTCCCCATGATGCATGGTCCTCCACCTCCACCTCCCCCTCCCTGTCATGGGCCAGAGCCCCTCTCTCTGCTCTGCTCCGCTGCTACAAAAGACGGCATCATTTTTTGCCTCCCTCTCCTGCTTGTCCGGCTCCTTTCTTCTCCTCCTGCCCCATTCCAGCCGAGCCGAGAAGCTGGACACACACAGGAACAAATAGCTATGCAGAGGAGGAAGCATCACATCCCAAAATATCCCACAGGATAAACATCTTGAGATCCCCTCACAAATCCAGCAAGAACGGCATTCTCCAAGCTGTCCCTCTTGCTGCTTCACC
Source organism: Triticum aestivum (assembly GCF_018294505.1). Classification (NCBI taxonomy): domain Eukaryota; kingdom Viridiplantae; phylum Streptophyta; class Magnoliopsida; order Poales; family Poaceae; genus Triticum; species Triticum aestivum. Next base: position 336,643,925 of record NC_057805.1, read on the forward strand.
TACTCCTTTTGCAGTATTTTCCTAGTTCCTACTAGCAGTCTCCAGTCTAGCAGCACATCAAGAACCAAGAAATCCAGCGAAAGGGATTGATTCCATCCTTTTTGCGCCTATTCAGCACAAGTTACCCAGACAAGAATCGCTCTTGCAAGATCTTGTCAGCAATTTGGCGTCAGCTCGGCGGCCAATCTCGCGCCGGAGGTTGAGATTTAGAGGCGGGAGAAGCCTAGTCTCCAGCGATGGCGGCCGCGCTGGAGTGCTGGTCGGGCCGGCCGAGCACCGACGAGGAGTCCATGGTGGAGCAGGTTCTCATGAAGCCCCACGCTCGCTCGGACGGCTCGCTCCCCACCTGCGCCGACTCGGCCGGCGCGGGCGACCCGATTTCGGGCCCGGCGGCGCCCAAGAAGTGGCAGCGCCTGGGCCGCAACTTCGCCGGCGCCATCGCGGCATTCAAGAACACGCTGAACCTGGACAACGGCGGCGTCCCCCGCGACCCCTCGCCGCGCGCCGGCGGCGATAAGCCGCCGCTCCTCCTCCGCGGCCTCGCGCAGCTCTACTCCCGCGGCGCCGCCGCCCAGCAGCTGCCGGAGAAGCTCGTTTCTGACCTCCGCCGCCACTTCGATGCTCTTCCCAACAGGTGAGCGACCGTGTTCTCAAAAGTTCTGCAACAGTGGAAGTGCCAAAATTTTGCTGCAATCAACATTAGTAGATGTCAAGTTTACACGTTAGTGTTTGCCATCAAGCTACTTAAACTGCTTCCGTGTTTGTAATTTCTACAGTATTTACGACTTTTTTTTTCTGGTTTGTTAAACCAGAAGTTCTAAAATGGTTGCTGACAGTCAGAAATCTCGGTTTTGCAGCTACGCGCAGGCAGGATTTGACATGAAAGATGTCCTCTTGCACGCCCGCCTTGTAGAGCAGGCGGCCGGTGACGATCAGCCTGCACTGAGCATCGAGGAAGTTCATGGCAGCAATGGCAGAGAAAGTGGTGCCGAGGGCACTGTATTTCAGCTCACTTTTGCCTGCAATGCCCCACTTTCATGGCAGTCAATGTCAGGCTCACTCGACAGCCCATTGTTCAGTTGCAAGAAGATCCAGATCTTCGAGAAGAGAGGATTGACACTTGGTGCTGTCCTGATAATTGTGCAATCCGGGAGCGAGGAGCTCTTCAAGAGCCGTGTCGAGGCTGCCCTAAAATCGGCAACAAAGAAGCATCGGAAGAACAGTGGCGGCGGTGGCGGCGGTGTGAAGCTCCCCTTCGGGCTCTGCGGCTGCCAGGAAGAAGGATCACGCAACTTCGACGAGGAGTCCATGTTTGATCCCGAGGATGGTCAGGTTCTTGACAATGAGCCTGCACGCAGACCATACCTTCCCACTCCCCTACCACAGTCATCAGTGTTTGTTTCAGTAGATGAGTGGCAGACCGTCCGATCCGGGGGCGAGGAGCTTGGCCGCTGGATTGTGAGCTCCGAGGAGATCGAATTCGTCGACTGGGTTGGCCAAAACTCGTTCAGGGGAGTCCATAGAGGAAGGAAGGTTTGGGTTAACAAAATGAGGGGTTGTAACATGGGCAGTGCTTACGATGTCGAGATCCGTCAGGACTTGCTGCAGCTGATGAGCTGTGGCCAGAAGAACATCCTCCAGTTCCATGGCATCTGCTTCAATGAGAGCCATGGCCTCTGCATAGTGACCAGGATGATGGAAGGAGGCTCAGTTCATGACATCATTATGCAGAGAAACAAGAGATTGTCGCTCCGGGACACGATGAGGATTGCTCTTGATGTCGCCGACGGCTTGGCGTTCATGAACGGCTACGGCATTGCCTACCGTGATCTTAACGCACGAAGGATCCTACTAGACAGACAGGGAAATGCCTGCCTTGGGGATATGGGCATTGTTACCCCTTGTAATAATGCTGGCGAGGTTACTGAGTACGAGACATCTGGGTATCGCTGGCTAGCTCCGGAGGTTAGTTTTCATGACTTGATTTACAGTAAACTATTTCTGAAAGAAAGTTTAGTTCCAGCATGCTAGAAGTCCTTTGAGCTAGTTGCTCTGTTTTAACTGTAGCCATTATCTGGGATCTTCAAGTAACCCAGTAAAACGGCGGCATTAACGATGAAACATGTTTTTTTTTTACTTTTCATCCTGCAGGAGCACATAGAACTCTAGGACAAACTGTGTAGAACACTGCATCATCTTGCTTTTTATGAGCAGAACATAATAAAACTTCAAATACAAAATGTGGAAAGAAGTAGTGCTTTGATCTGACCAACTTGATGCTTTTATGCACTAAATCAGCCTGCCAATGCCAGTTAACACTGTCCTATGTCCACTCAGTAGTCAGGAATCTATCCTTGTAACCCTGATAAACCAATTTTGTGCTGCTATTGTAGTCTTTATCATCCTTGGACATTCTATTACACTTGAAGCTTATGTTGTACTGAACTTGTCCTTACTGAGAAATTGCTTTGATGCTTTGTTTACAGATCATTGCTGGAGATCCAGAAAGCGTATCGGAGACCTGCATGAGCAACGTCTACAGCTACGGGATGGTTCTCTGGGAGATGGTGACCGGCGAGGAGGCCTACTCGACGTACTCGCCGGTGCAGGCGGCGGTGGGGATCGCGGCGTGCGGGCTGAGGCCGGAGATACCGAGGGACTGCCCGCCTTTCCTGAGGTCGCTGATGAGCCGGTGCTGGGACAATTGCCCTCTGAAGCGCCCTCAGTTCTCGGAGATCATATCCACCCTGCAAAAGCAGAGCATGAGATAGTTTTTTTCTTCTTTCTTCTTTCTTTCCTTTTTTACCATTATAAATTATGTTATAGTAGTATATGTGCTATGTTTGGCTGAGTGCCCAGAGATGCAGGAGACTGCATATGAGATGAGATGAGATGAAAAAAAAGTATAATATATGTGCAAAGGCTTGATATATTTTATTGCCTTTTCTTGCCCAATGCATGCATCTTGGATTATGTTACTAGGTCCCCACATATGGAGTGGGTGAGATGAAAAATCAAGAGAGAGCATCAAAGATTTAGCAGACGGATCTATAGGACAAAGGACAGTTGTTTTTTGCTTGCTCTCCATATCCTATCATCCGCAACGAACTAACTGCACAGTCCATGCAATGCTCTTGGGACACTTGGACGCAGGCTGCTCATCTGCTGCTATAAACAATGGTGGATCTGATCTCCTTTGTTTTGTTTGACCCGTTCAAGGGTGCGGCTGGCTGGCACGCACACCTGGGCTGGGTCCAAATTTGACGAGCAACTAATCAGCCCTTGGATCGTTTCCACACCACATCTGGCGATTAATCAGTGACTGAGCGTAATGTAATGCATGTGCGGTAGTTCCTCCAAAGTTCATGGCCATCATTAGTTTCCAAGGAACGGTGCAAACCCTACGTACGTACGACTTTGTCATTCTTGTATGCGGCCAAATAAGATGATGATGCTTTCTCTTTTCCTCTTGTTGAGAATGTAGAACCTACGCTGCATCTTACATGGATTCCTTGGAATCCAGGCTGATATAACCTTTTTTTCTTTTAATTTTTGCGAAAAAACTTCTGATCTATTAATCTTTTAATCATGACAGTGCAACGAACCCATAAATAATAAAAATTACATCCAGATCCATAGACCACCGAGCGACGAGTACAAACACTAAAGCGAGCCCAAGGCATGCCGCCGGCATTGCCCCTCCCTCGCCGGAGCCGGGTAAAACTTGTTGTTGTAGATAGTCCGGAAGTCGTTGTGCTAAGGCCCCACGGGACCAACGCACCAGAACAACAATCCCCGCGCGCACTAGAACAACAAGCGCCGCTGTTGAAGGGTAGCAGAGATCGGAGGAATATAACTTGAAGACCCACGAACATAGATGAACTACAAACAGATCCGAGCAAATCCACCGAAGACAGACAGAATTTTATTTTTTATCAAATGTTGGCGGGCCCAGAGACACTGAGATAGATACCCATGGATTGCAAGATTTGTGCATTCCGGAACTGGCGTGGCGTGGCAAGTTGCTCCATGCTCTACTCCCATTCGAGGGTGGTTTGCCCGGAAGGAGCGGAGCGGCTTTTCTTTGGCACGGTGCGGGGGCTCTGCTCTGCTCTTGCGCGCACGTATGCCATGAGCCGGGGAGGCCACCACAGCCCCGACACGGCTTGCAGCCTTGCAGGGGCAGCGCTGTGACTGACCGCTCACGCGGGCGCCGGAATTGCAGGTGGCTCCCTCCGTGCACGGGCAACTCCCCGGATCGGCGCTGGAGCATCCGATGAGGCGGCTGCTTGTCCGTCGCAAAAGTAATGGTAAAATCAAATAGCCATGGATGCCATCCATCCGTAAGACGGTAAATGCAGTGCAGCAGTAAGTGCGTGCTGAACCTTTGCACAGCGACTCCATTGAACCGAGGCATGGGCACGAGAGAGACAGGAGTAGTAGCAGCAGCAAAGGTACAGAGCTGCATCTGCATCCATCATCCATCCACTCAAGGCTGAGGCGTCCGGCCGGCCATAACCACGAGGCGTGCGACGCATGCACGACGCAGTGGAGTGCCTCGGTCGGTTCGTGCCATTGCCATGAATCTTCTCTGCGGCCCGTGGATCGTTGGCACTGTCGCTCACGCGGCTCTCGCTGAGCGAGCCGCATTTACGCTTTCCCTGTGTCCTTGCCACGCCTCCTCCCGTGCGTTGGCCTGGCGGTGGCATTCATCAGCCAGCGCCCAGCGCCCGATGAATGAATGAATCAAATGAATGGCATGGTAGGATGGTACAGGCCGTAGATCTGAAACAATTCCGTAGCTGAGCTGCTACAGCCTACAGATAGGCACGCAGGAGCACAGAGCGCACGGAGCTATTGATAGTGACGGAACGGACGCCATGAGGGCCTCTTCGGAAACAAAGCAGACGACAGTAATAAGCTCTGCCCATGCCATCGCTGCTTCGTCGTCGGCGCGCTTCACATGAAATTTTCCTTTCAGGACGATGCTCCTGGTAGCAGAAAGTTCATCTTCCACAACAACTGTACATGAACCATGCAATCCAAACGAAGGCTTAGGATCCCCTGCAGTAGCCCACCATACAGTACTGCAGAGAATCTCAACCCCAAACGAAACATGAAATGACCGCTTATATTCCTACCAGTTGCTTTTCGTTTCTACATGGATTTGATAGGGCCATCGATTCCTGTATTCCAAGAGGTAAAAGGACATTACTTACGTCATTAACCAAAGCCAAAGGAAGAATCATCATCATCAACAACAACTTAGGGCTACAGTTGAGTCAAGTTTGGCATCCAACTCGAAAGTCAAAACAGAGATGTAATTGCTGAAGAAAGACGAGCGAATGGGATGAGCAGCTCAATGACGCGCTATTCACCCATACAAATAAACATGGGAGGGAGATCATCAACTTGGAGGGTTTGCCGGCTTTTCTCCTTATTTCTCAAGAGATCACTGGGGGTAAAACTCGCTCTCAGAGGGCGGGCTACTCGGAAATAGGGCACGCACCCTCGAAAGCTTCCTGCTCCTTACGGCAGAAGTCAAATTCATTCGTGTAGTAATACATGCACCCAGCATACGCATCCATCTCCTTGGGGCACTTTTGGTGAAGTTCTTTCAACCTGCAATCCAAAATGGGATCACAAAGTGATTACTTCACAGAAAATGAGAAAGTAGAGCAGGTAGATGAAGAAGACACAAAAGTGATTGGCTTCACGGAAGCGACATCGCAGCTAAGCAGTCTAAAACATACGTACAAGAAACATGATGAAAAGGTCTGAAATCTGTAGTCCATAAAGGGAAAGAAGAATATCCAATTACACACGGAATAAGAACTTTTAAAGATAATAATAGATCCTGCTAGGCTGCTACTCAAATTGGATGCCCCTATCAACCTTTTTGACATGCCCAAACACAATCACGGAAAACAAATACAGGCATAAAATCATCATGTATGCATTTTTGTTCTCCTTACAACTATCATGTATAACACCCATGCAACATCGCCCAAGAGGCAAAACAACTTGAACATGGAGCACTACCTCACCAACTTAAAAACCAATCCATCATTATGCCATTGATTTTTTAAGTCCCGAACAAGCAAGTTTTCCACACAAAATGAGTAAAATAAAATGCAAGTTCTTTTTCTAGAACACACGTCAAAATGCGTGCCATTTTGCATTGAAAGCATCAAAATAACGTGAAGGACAAACCCGAAAATGCTACTCCCTCCGTTTTTATTTACTCCGCATATTAGCTTTGGTCAAAGTCAAATTTTGTAAACTTTGACAAGGTTTATAGACAAAAATATTAACATATACAATAACAAATCAACAACATTAGATTCATTATTGAATATACTTTCACATCATGTAGATTTATTATTGTAAATGTTCATATATTTTTCTATAAACCTGGTCAAACTCTATGAAGTTTGACTTCAGTCAAATCTAATATGCAGAGTAAATAAAAACGGAGGGAGTACAAGCAATGAAAAGGCTATCTACAAAATACTAGCTGGCTTACGAAACAAACCAAAAGGAAGGAACCAGAAAGCTAAGAAAACTAGCAAGCAAAACATAACCAAGAACACAGAACTAAACAGAACAGAGCAGGATCTATTAGATGGTGTCTGGAGATCTAGCATGCATAATAATGTGCAAGTTTGAAATCACTGATCATTCTAATGTCAAGTCAGCCTAGCTTACATGGCACTGCTGAAGGTTCAGTTCAAGCAATGGCCCAAACCAAAACAAAAACAAATTTTGCCTTTATTCTCACCTAATCATTTCAATACTAGATAAACAAAACAAATAGAAGTAACGGAAGTCAGAAAAGACAAGGATTATTCAATCCCACATTATGCTTCTCTACTAGTTCAGGAGTCGCATATGCATTACAATTGATTATTGAATAGATGTTATTGCCATCTTCATAACCACCCAACGCCCCAGGTCACACTCATATAAATGACTTAGGCAGGGAATTTTGCACTTCAACACTAGACGGAATAGAAACAACAGCACTAAGGCAGAAAGATAGAACCATATTTGTTTATATCACGTATGCACTACCGAGATCAAACTGATCATAGGGTATTCTACAAGCAAATAAGCAAGAGATATGATGGTTTTTGAGTCGCGACTAAAGTCGCCGCCAGCCCTGCGGCTCGGCGATTAGTCGACCCAAGTCGCTGTATAGTCGCCATAAGTCGCTGTATAGTTGTGAGTCGCCCTGATTTCTAGAAAACAACTTGGCGATTAATCGGCGACTATACAGCGACTAATCAGTGACTCAAAAAACATTTATCATTGATACTTCATACAGTATTTCACCAAGAAAACAGGGGTACTGTGAGTTACAGGATTGTATTGGGAGGCAAGGTCTGTCATTGCCAGGCAATGCAGCAGCATATTGCACAGGAAGACAAAGACAAGAAGAAGTAAGCAGTTACACACTCATACAGGTACTTCCCACAAGCCTGATTCGTCCCAACATGTGCAGGTTCTACAAGAAAGCAGGTCTGTAGACTCTGTTCTCCCAACATTCAGTGCATGCCGGAGTAGGGACAGATTAGTGGAGGCAGCACCAAGTATAAAGAATGAGAGGCAAAAGGTGAGACGGCGACTTTTCGAATTTAAGCTGTCTGCATTCACCGCTCATTTTAACTTTCTCTTATCTGTTCATGTATTGCCTCTACATGCGCTGGCGTGCACCGACCCTGAGGACAGCAACCTCTCTGGAAGTGCTTTTTTTCTAGACCCTGTAGAGTGGGGTGAATCAGGTTTCTAAAAGCTCTCGGTAGAGTTCTCGCTAATTCCCATCTTCGTGCTCCACTACAACATCCCTACTGCATACGCTTTGTTTTTGTTGGTGACAACACCAGACCCTACTGCAACCCAAATTACAACACTCCTGTTAATTTGGGTCTAATACTTTCTTAGGCATCAATTATGATGTCTCTTGCTAGTACTCCCTCCGTCCGGAAAAGCTTGTCCTCAAATGGATGTATCTAGCACTAATTTGGCACTAGATACATCCATTTGAGAGACAAGCTTTTTCGGACGGAGGGAGTAGTATTCTTGTGATTATGTCTGATCTTCTAGCACATGTCCATGAGATGACATATATGATGTGATCATACTATTGTTTAATGTTACACCTATGCCCAGTGTCTATGCTGTGCAAGCCTCAATCACAGACTCACAGTTTTACAGAATAAAAAATGTGGCATGCGCCCTCCATGTACTCTCTACAAAAGGGCATTCCAGCCAATTGAGCGGTTCATAGATTCGCTACCACATGCTGGTATAGATGTGGCGGCTTAACATCTCTTGGCCTTCACTGAATGGGAGGAAACATTATCTTAACTGAAAACGGCAAACAGTATAACACTGACCGCTTAGTTCAACAAACCCAAGAGCAATATGGCTTGCTTACGTACAACTTATAAAGTAGAGTAGTTCTTAATGAACCAGTGTCAGTGGATGCCTATTTAGTGCCTGTATACAGAATTGCACTGGATGTTGTTCGCCCCTTGTGTTCCCAGAATAGACTAACACTCCCTCCGTTCACAAATATAAGATGTTTGCCCAGTGACACGTTTTCGTGTTTTTGTTCACTCGTTTCAGTCCATTTGTAGTCCATATTGAAATATCCAAAACATCTTACATTTGTGTACAGAGTATTTAATAGAAATAGACTGAAAATGTGAGATGGTCTAGGTCTCAAAATGATACCAAGCGCAGCAGGTCTCACCTGGCAAAGGAAACAGGAGTCATCACCTGTATTTTGGCTAGAACTAGATAATACTTTATCAATTTGTTCCTCTTAGTCACCTTAGGAACTCTACTAGTTTGTCCGCTGAGGACTATTTGATTATAACTTTTCTGTTACTCATCTGAAAATGGGATACAGAAGACAACAGATTGCAATTGCAAACTTGCTCTGGCAAATGAATAGATCAGAATCAATTATTATCTGTTAGACTGTCTCGCAGGGGAAAATTTCAGATAAACATTCGAAGTAGAACATAAACAACCAAAATTATAAAGCTTCCATCTAAGTGTACGATTCAGATCTAAGAATGGATTTAGTGACAATAGTCTGATCAGAAAGGTAGCACTGCATGGCGTAAGCCCTACATCATCAGAAATTATATAGCAATTGCAAACAGCTTATCCGTAATAATTATGCAGTTTATCAGCCAAACGACAAACTCAATTCCCATCTTCACCAGAGAATGTGGGACTCACTACTAAATTACTCATTACCCATGGTAGGGGCAGAGATTGGGTAGCAACAAACCCTAACAGTCACCACATATCCCAACCTTTGCATAAGATAGCGCCGCAGTGAACCCTGAGCTCGGTACGAAGTAGTACAAACCGATGACCAAAGGCACATATGTATTACCCCATAACCGTCACCAACTAGCTAATCCATGTACCTCTAGTCTTTATCCCCTGCGTGACCGGATTCGGTTAAATACAAACAAAATGATCATCGCTAACGATTTGCAATTGTCTGGTTGCCTCTCGGCTAGGCATAGGCTAAATGCAGAGGCACAAAGTCTGCTTACAAGCTCGTCGTCTAACACTAAATGGCAAAACAAGTTCAATATAGCCCGCACTAGACATCACAAGTTCACAAAAGAGCAGCATTCCGGCACACACACTAACAGAATTTGGACGCACGTCAGCAATAGAGGATACACCTACCAGAATAAATTAATCAGTCGCTGGCGGCACGATCGAAGCAACATTTCAGGAATCCGAAATGAAATCAGGCACGGGGGGATGCGATAGGGCGATGGCGAGCGACTCACAGGTTGAAGACGCAGCGCGTAACCTGGCGGCCCTTCTCGAGGCACTTCTCCGGGTTGGGGTCCTTCTTCTTGCAGTTGAGGAAGGCCACGTTCTCCGGCCGGCACCGCACGGCGATGTGCTTGGACGCCGCCATCAGCACCGACGACGTTGGGATCGGCTCGCCCGAGGCGTCCACCGGCGTGCTGCTCGCTGACATGGCTGCGGGTGTAGGGCCTCGACGGCTTCTGGAAGATTCTCGGCTTGGAGATCTGGGGGCGAGAGGGGCCAAGGGGAGGAGAGGACCGGAGCAGATGGAGAGAGGCGAGGTTGGGGGCCGGAGGCGGAGGTGCCTTCCTCTGTCAGTGCCGTTCCTGGGCTACGGGCCTTTTTGTTGGGTATGATCGTGACATTGGGCTAGGCTGCTTGGGCTTATCTCTATCTGTAGCCTGATAAGAAAAGGGCCCGCCCTTAGCTCTCATTTCTTCCCCCTAAAGTCTAAAGAAATGAAAGAATTTGCCCCCTCTCCCCATCTTCGAGAAAAAGAAAAGGAG